>NC_064428.1:37164146-37492896 GCF_023375975.1 Astyanax mexicanus | reverse complement strand
CAACTGTATGAATATTATAATTCACTCTCTTTTATTTAGCATAACATACAGTGTAGGTAGCGGCAAAGACCTGATAAGGGCTTATACAAAACCGATACCTTAATAATATTTAAAATAAAAAAAATTATAACAAACATAACTTCAACAAATGAATATTAAATTCCATCTATATAAGGCAAAAAAAGCATTAAGAGTGAATGTATATGCATACAAGAAAAGTAATTACAATACATTTATCATATACATATATCTTTTAGAATGTTTTGTAGATGAACATTTTTTGCCAAATGGTTAAAATAATTTTTCTGTTGCACAGACACTAAAGACTTCAACTCCCAGCATGCAATAACCCTAGACTTTCCAGACTCTGCTGATCATGTGATGCAATGGCATTCTACCTCGCCAAGCTTCTGATTACCCACATTGAGTCTTGTTAGTATAAATACTCCCTGTTTCTGTTCCTCCTTGCCCGGTATTACATCAAGTGTCTAGCTCTTCTATCTTGTGTTTCTTTTGTTTACTGCTGTTTTTTATTTTTGACTACTTCGTTTTGCCTAGCCCTAGTAGGTATTGTTTATTCAGACTCTTATTTCTGTTATAAGACTTCTCTTTTTGCCTTGCCCTTCTCTTGTTTGAATTACACATGTATGACCCTTTTTGTCTGCTCTCTCACTTTGGTGTGTTGTTATTTATTGCTGCCATTTTGTTTCTGTCCCTGCCTGTCTCCGACTTTCCCCTGTAAATCTTAATCCTTTATTAATAAACTGTGTGTTTGGCCAAGTTACATTCTTCCACAGATTTGTCCCCATAAAACTTACTGAAAATTGATCTCTACAAGAGAGAAATTCAGTAATTGTATTAAAGTAGGAAGTAATTATTACACTGATAATTGACAACAACTTCAACAACATATTCTTACCTGACAGTTAGACAATATTAGACTATTTAAGCCGTACCCGAATGGGATTAGTTTCTCAGGGGGAGCTCCATACTTCTACTCAGTAAAAGAATCCTGTATCCTGACTGCAATTGAAAAAACACAGGAGGACCAGTGAGGGTTTATTTTTTTTTTCTCGGTCACATCACATCATGTTCAGTAGCTCCTCCATTTCCACTCACTGTTGTGTTTATGTGGATCTCCATGGAACTGTGTTCCCAAAGTGTAATTACGGTGAGTGGCAAAAAAAGTGGACAAATAGCTATTTTATTAAACGCAAGGAGACGAAACTCAGAGATGCATCCGGACGGGACTTAAATTAAACACGTACATGGTTGTTCCGGACGGGAATAAAATCACAGAGGATAAAACCCCCATAAAAGAGAAACTTACCCAAGAACTCCCTAAGAAACTAGTCCTGTCCTGATGGGGCTGTAGAGACATAGTACAACATGATTTTTGGTCAGTTCCCAAATCAGCATGGCTGCGTATACAGAACACATAAATCGAACAATAGAAGTGAAAATGTAGAATAGTTTCAGTAGAAATACTTACCCAGTACAAATAAAGCATCTCAAAAAAGGACAGAAGAAATCTGAAAAGCTGGAGGTGAAAAAAGCTAGATATTTCAAGAACAAACAACTCTCCAATAACTATCCACACCAGCAGTGAAACTGTGACTAAGGTGGCAGCAGTATGTGATCCAATCAATGTGTGGTCAAACCAGTTCTAAAAAAAGCTGCCTTATGCTTTCAGTCTTTTTAAAGGGAAATTCCAGAAATGAAAGAACTCAAGAACCTGTTATCAAAAACTCACCTGTAAAACATCCCGTTCTAGAGACAATTTCTGAGCGTGAAATATTTAAGCGTTTTTAATTTTCTTATCTTTAGATTTAATTGGTTCTAAAACTAAGCATGCCTTCTTCTAGATGCAGTAGGGGTTGATATCTCCCGGCAGAAAAGAGGCAGATGAGAAAAAGCTTGCAACTGGACCCACTGATGTTGAACTGTTGTTTGGGGTGACCAAAGAAAGAGGTTTTTTCTTGGTGGGCTGCGACAGAAGTGAACTTGGATTGGGTTGCTTTTACAATTCAGTTAAAAGCATTTGAGATCTCAAATTTCAGACACCTTTTAGAGTATTAAAGATATTTTTTTAGAATTAGAGAATTAGAATCACACATCCTGTCTAAACATCAAGCTTAAAGCCTAAAAGAAAAGTTAAAACCATCAAGTCAAGAGCAACACTTCCCCCTGGTGTTAAGGGCCCGAGTTACATCTATTCTTTCCTTTTCTATGTTTGTGTCAATTAAATAAAATAACAAAACATATAAAAGACAATAAAAGACCTACCACAAAGGTATATAAACATTGACAGTAGTTTACTGAGTGTATCAAAGCTGTAAGTCAAATAAGGTATAGAACCAAGTGTCCTTTTTAGTACTCCCAACAAAAAATAGCAGACTACAAATAATCTAAAATAATAAAGTGTCTTTTTTTTCAAAACAGAGCAGTTTAAGACCTTTTCCAGATGCAGTACATAAATTCAGTGTATAAATACCCAAATGTAAATTTAAGCCACCAATTAATAATCTAGCTTTCTTACAGTACACTAATTATAAAACAAATATATTATTATTTTAATTATTATTATAGGGCAGGAATTATGCTTCAGGTTTAGATCTTATTTTAGACTTTAGTTTAGGATTAGCTTTAGATTAATTTACCCCTTTATCTTTCTTTTAGAACTACACTGTCAGCTATATATTTACACCCTTAATCAGAAATGTACCTTGAAATAGTTGGTTTGCAAATATAAAAATAGCACCTTAAATTATATATGTGGGCCCACTCTGAAAAACACTCAAACAACAGAATAAGCAAAAAAAAATAAAACAAAACAAAGCGGGCCTGGTTCGAAGCTGTGTGCGTTGTGGCCTGAAACTTAAAGGAGAACTCTGGTGTAAAATGGACTTTTGTTGTAGTAAAACATGATAAAAAAAGTTCTTATCTTTGATGAATAGCACACCTCCGTTCTCCCACAGCCTTCAGAGATCCAGAAATTTTAACAGTTTGTCCAACAAACACCCTTCAGACTGGGTGACATAAAATGATAAATCACTTTTTACACCGTTATCCAGCTCAAAGTAGCTCCACACCTCCTTACTAGAATCCGGAGAGCCCTGACATTTAAAATGAGGCACCAATAACTTAAAAAAGTGCAGAAGAAGCTTGTTAAAAACCTCTGTTTACATACTATAAGGCTAGCTTCAGCTGGCGCTGGCTGCTACACTATGCGGGAGTCTACACTCGGAGCTAAGGCTAGCGTTATAGGATGTAAATAGTTTTTTAATAAGCTTCTTCTGCACTTTTTTAAGTTTTTAATGCCTCGTTTTAAATGTCAGGGCTCTCCGGATTCTAGTAAGGAGTTGTGGATCTACACTGAGCTGGATAACGGTGTAAAAAGTGATTTATCAGGGTAAATTATGTCCCGCATCACCCAGTCTGAAGGTCTCTGAACGCTGTGGGAGAACGGAGGTGTGCTATTCATCAAAGATAAGAACTTTTATCATGTTTTACTACAACAAAAGTCAATTTTACACCAGAGTTCTCCTTAAGTAGCCGCTTCACTCTAACGAGCAGAAATAAGAGTTTCAGATTTACCTCAGAATCAGTGGATATGAGCGAGAGCAGAGCGCGGGGTCCTGCAGCACGGAGCGTTTTTCCCTCAGAGCCAGAGGAACTTTAAATGATCTGGTTAGCAGTGTTAGCGGTCCTGGTGTTCAGTGAAGGCGGAGAGAGCAGGACTCAGTCCGGGGAACAGTCTGTCGGAGCGTCGCTGCAGCGGAGAGTTCACGGCTAGCGCTGAGCAGCTAATACACAAGGCTAAACACAGCTAGCCGCGCTGGCTAAGCTAACAGTGCTAAGAGCTAACAGAACTTCGCTAAGATAGTTTTTCCCAGCTTTATCCACCAGTACTCTTTCAGTATTCACATTTTAGTGTCCATAAAATTACCGGTTGAGCAAATAAATACTGATTATTAGTGAATTTACTTCAGCCTGTGAGGAACTTTTTACTCCCCGCCGTTCTCTCTCTCTCTCCTCGTGCGGGGCTGGACCCCTCCCAATCCTCTACTCCACCCTTCACATGTGCACTTCTCCCTGAGGAGCTCCCTTAATCACTTTTAAGGGACCTTCTTGACTAACTAACATGAATTAATGCATTAGTTACCATGAATAAGACATGAGGTAATACATTAACAATGCTTAGGTAATGTTAGTTAAACACGGAAGTACAGCATTAATTCATGTTAACATTAGAAGTAAAGCATTTGTTAAGATTATCTATAAATAAATAAATCATACACTTTATTAATAATGTTGACTAATGTTGGGTAAACAAGTAACAACTGCTCTTCTTTTCATTTACTTACACAGTATGCTGCAGCTATAAATACAGTAATTGTTAAATATTTATTAATTAAATAAATTAGTTATAAATATATTTGGCTGTGATAACACTTATGCAGTGGTAGCCAGTCACTTGTTTTATTTACTGATGTCAGTTAACTAATATAGTATTATATATTTTACATTTTTACTTAGATTAGATTTATTTAAATTTCAATTTACATCAGGTATATTTATTTTACACTTATATTTATATTTATACGTGCTTAGTAACGTTTAACAGATGTTAATAATGCTTTAACAAAGGCATTACTGGTTAATCATGGTTTATATTTACAATTTCTATATGTAAATTGAATTCCATCAAACAAACAAAACACATATATGTGATGTAATGAAGCATGATCACCATCCTGACTAATATTTACTTAAATATAAATATGACATGAAGATTAACTAATGCAGTTGTTACTTGTTTACCAAACATTAGTAAAGTATATGATAATAAAGTATATTATTGAGCTGTTCCCTCGTTAATCCATCATTCAATTCAATTCAATTTGATTTGATTTATATAGCGCTTTTTACAACAGAAGTTGTCACAAAGCAGCTTTACAGAAAAAAAGATTATTGTGGAAAAAAATCCCTTAAATTAAGTGGAAGAAACCTTAGGAGGAACCAAAGACTCAGTCAAGGGAACCCATCCTGCTCAGGTAGACCTGCTCAGTACAACCAAATAAAAAATAACATAACAGAGAGATAATGTGGAGCTATAGCTAATGCTAATGTAACAGGTACTAATTTATGAATGCCAAAAAAATGTGATGTGCACATAATATGGATAATGTAGAAACATGTACTAATCATCAGTTAATAATTAAAAGATCTGGAGCTGATTTCAGGTATAGCATTTTCATTTGGAAGCATTTAGATTATCATAAGCCTGAAAACTAAATAAGAAATTCATTAGAGAGAGAGAGTGGAGATGTTTTTTTTTTTTTTTTTTTTTATAAAATGCAATTTATGTCCCTCTGTTCAGAATATATTTTTTAAAATACACCATACCCTTGTGAAATTAGGTACTTGGGCGCCAAAAATAGACCCATTCGATTTTTGACTATGTGGTAAATTATATAACCTCTTATTGATTATATGTTTTGATAATTTTCCAAAAACACAGTAAATCACCTACTTATCGTCACACATATCTTTAAAGTACATGATGATATCAAACTAATTCTGCTTAAACAGATGCAATATTTAATAATATGTTGTCCTATTTTAATAAGAGTTTTTGTCTTACTAAGCATTGTGTAAATGTAAGATTATTTTGCTTGTTTTAGGAATAATGATCTTAATCAGACTCACTTAGAATTTTTACCTTATTTTAAGTAATTTAAATTAAACACAAACAGTCACTAGTCACACACAAGTGCTTGTGTCATAATGTAAGGCAAAAAAACAGTGATAGTTGCTTGATTTTGGCGTAATTTCGTTCATTTTGAGACTTTGCGATTGCTTGTTATAATAAATCTTACTAAGAAAAATTAGATTACACCACTGGCAGTTTTTTTTGCTTAACATAAGCATAAACATCTCGATTTACATATATTTTGTCTAGTTTTCGCCAATGGATTTTTGCAGTGCATAAGCAGCCAAAATTGTATTGAGCTACCATTTAATGGTTTGACTTTTATTAAAGCATGCACTTATTGGTTAGATTGTGTGGCAGTAGTAAGTAAAACAGCTTTTTATGTTTATGTTTATTTATTTATTTATTTCTATTTTTATTTTTTGCCATTTAACTTTGTTTTGGTGTTTTTTTGTTGTTTAAACCCTTGTTTATCACTCATTTTATGGTTGTCCTACTGTTCTACTGGATATGTTAATCTCACGGTCATTTGATGCCTAAGATTGTTGTACTGTAACACTGTCAGTTCTCCTACTGGTGTAAAGTTTTAGATTTTTTTTCTAATAAAATATTTTGTGAAAAGTCATCATTCTCTCATTAATTCACCTTCGGTAACCCTCCAAATCCTAATAGAACTAATAGTATTGATTAGTTTACTACGACCTCAAGGGGGTGCTGTGGTTTATAGTTGATTATTTGGAATAATTAATGGAAGGTGCATTGTAGGCTTAGTGGTTGGAGGCTACATTTGCTTGTTGTGAATGAAGAATGTACGGAGAAGGTTTGGAACAGCTCACCACATCCTCTGTAAAACATGGTGGTGGTAGTATGATGGTATGGATGTGCTTGGCTTCCATTGGCACTGGGTCACTGTTTATTGAAGATGTGATAAAAGCAGAAGGATGAATTCTGAACGTAAAGAGATTTACTTTCTGCTCAGATTCAACCAAACGCAGAAGGCTGATTGGACAGTGCTTCACAGTACAGATGGACAATGACCCAAAACATACTGAGAAAACAACCCAGGTAACCCAGGTTTAAGGTAAAGAAGTGAAATATTCTGCAGTGATCGAGTCAATCACCAGATCTAAACCTGATTAAGCAGAATTTTACTTACTTAATACAAAACTAAAGACAAAAAGACTCACACACCAGCAACAACTAAAGACACTGCAGTAAAGGCCTGGTAAAGCATTATAAAAGTGTTTGGTGATCTCCATGGGTTCCAAGCTTCAGGCCGTCATCACCTACAAAAGTTTCTCCACAAAGTATTAAAAATTATCATTTTATGTATAGTAAAGTTCATTTGTCCAGTTACATTTAGGTCCCTGAAATGAGGAGGATTTATGAAAAAATGGTTGTAATTTCTAAACGATTCTTAAGATTCTTTGTTCAACCCCTTGAACTAAATCTAAATGTTTAAACTTGACCTGCGTCTCATTTATTTAATTTTAAATCCAGTGTAGTGTCATGCAGAGCCAAAAAATTAAGATTGTGTCACTGTCCAAATAATATATAACACATATAATGATATAATAAGAAATATGACAAGTATATACAGTTTAGAGGATGAATATTCACAGGTGCTTTTAGGTATGCTTAATGAAGAAAAACAAACAAACAGATAGCAAAACAGACAAACTGTGTTTTGACAGGTTTTATTGATTATATTGATTATCTGATTATAATGTACAGCATTCAATAACACAATTAATCTCATGACATTTGTATAGTGAGTAACATCATGCAAAAAAAGAAACATTAAAATCAAGAAAAAAAATGACAGTTAAGCATTATATCTATTATCAGTGTCATACCTATATCATGGTTAATTCTGACAGATAGAATTAAAAAATCAGTTAATGGATGCAAACAAAAATGCTTACAGACTGTTATTGTAATATTAAAATAAATTTTATAATTTCATACTTAATAGTAATCTTTACACAGTAATCTTCTAAATGAGTACCCTGAGAAGAAGATCGTTTATCTCATCTTTTTTTATTATTCTTTGTCCTCAGTTGTTTTTTTTTTTTCACCAATGCCCATGCTAATACTCCCAATGCTGCTGCTGCTCCTGTTATAACAGAAACTTCAGCCCTGGCTGCTCCTGCTGCTGCTGCTGCTACTGCTGCTGCCCCTAGTACTGTAGATACTGTAGGTACCACAGCTCTAGTTACACCAGAATGATCCATATATGTACTTTGCTGTTTCTTTCTCTGAACCTCAATGTACTTTTCTCTGGTGTAAATCTGTTTTTCATTCTTATTCATCACCTTGTTGATCTTCTCCAGCAGCTCTGTGACCTGGGTCTCATCAGCCTCATTTTCATTCTCAAACACATGATAACCAGCCACACTATCAATTATTTCCTTCAGAACTGACTCTCCTTGCAGGTGTTCTTCTATATTTGTCTCCTTTAACACATTTCTGTGAGTAAACAACACAATGATGTGTTTTTTTTTTTTTTTGCCTCTTCTCCAAGGGTCTCCAGAATCCACTTTACTTTATTTGCTCTTTTACTGTGTTGTAAGAATGTGTATCGAAAGGCTCTGGAGTGTCAATCACAGTGACTTTTCTGCCCTCCAAAACTCTGTAACATATCCTACTTTCTTTAGTTACAGGCTTAGAAGATAGATCCACCTTAAATGCTTGTTTTTTTAAGGATGGTGTAAGGATAGTGTGATAGAGGAGGAAAGGAGGGGAAGAAGAAACAAATGAGGTTAGGAGGTAGTTAGTTAGAGGTGTTAGGAGAGTAAGAGCTCTTTGAAGAGCTCAGTCTTCAGGAGTTTATTAAAGATAGTGAGAGATTCTCCTGATCTGGTAGTAGAAGGTAGTTAGTTAGAGGTGTTAGGAGAGTAAGTGCTCTTTGAAGAGCTCTGTCTTCAGGAGTTTATTAAAGATAGTGAGAGATTCTCCTGATCTGGTAGTAGAAGGTAGTTAGTTAGAGGTGTTAGGAGAGTAAGAGCTCTTTGAAGAGCTCTGTCTTCAGGAGTTTATTAAAGATAGCGAGAGATTCTCCTGATCTGGTAGTGGAAGGTAGTTAGTTAGAGGTGTTAGGAGAGTAAGTGCTCTTTGAAGAGCTCTGTCTTCAGGAGTTTATTAAAGATAGCGAGAGATTCTCCTGATCTGGTAGTAGAAGGTAGTTAGTTAGAGGTGTTAGGAGAGTAAGTGCTCTTTGAAGAGCTCTGTCTTCAGGAGTTTATTAAAGATAGTGAGAGATTCTCCTGATCTGGTAGTAGAAGGTAGTTAGTTAGAGGAGTTAGGAGAGTAAAGGCTCTTTGAAGACAGGAGGTAGCGTAAGCCTTCAGGAGTGAGTGCAGGTAGGAAGGAGCCTGTACTGTGATCACCTTGTAGGCGATTGTAAGAGCTTTGAATATTTCACCACATATAATGTGATATTGAAAAACGAGATACACCTATATACAAATTCCAGGTTGAATGTTCATGAGTAGTTTAAAGTGTGTTTAATGAAGGTAAAT
Source organism: Astyanax mexicanus (assembly GCF_023375975.1). NCBI lineage: Eukaryota > Metazoa > Chordata > Actinopteri > Characiformes > Acestrorhamphidae > Astyanax > Astyanax mexicanus. Next base: position 37,483,659 of record NC_064428.1, on the reverse strand, counting down.
GTACAAAACAAACAAACAACCAAATAAAAGTCCCATCATTTTCTGACAGATTTTATTTAATTATATTGATTGTCTGATTATATTTAAAAGCATTTTGTTTAACATTTGTATTATTAAAACATTAAAATCAAGAAAATTACAGTTAAGCCTTATGTCTATATCATGGCTACGTCAGATATGTAGAATTTCAAATAAGTTGTTACAATGTATAATTTCATTCTTTATAGTAAACTTTACACAATATAAAATATGTGTAGTTTACCGTGAATGTTCAAGAAAACTGTATTTTAATCCAAATCCAAATGTAACCCAGGTTTCAAAGTAGTTAATTAATTATAATGTATTATTACACAATACAAATAAATACTTAATATTAGAAAATAAATTTTACTTAATAATTATTTTTTATTAATTTACTTAATTAAGAATTTAAGGTATTAAAAGAAATAATTTCTCTATAAAATATCCTGATTATTGTGAATTTTGTGAAAAATATTGTGAAAAATATGTAATATTTAGCGTTTTAATAATAATATCTTAATATTATTTGTGTTTAAACTGAGTGCCACTACTAAGACCGCCCACTGCGCAAAATGTGAACCAATCAGCAGCTTATCCCGTAGGATTCCCTGGGACCGCCCACTGCGCAAAATATTAGCCAATTAGGAATCAAGTGGGTGTGGTCAATGAGCTTCGCAGCGTCGGAGCACCTCATTCTCTGGTGATTGGGCGAGCAGACGAGATCTCCCCACAGCTACTCGCTGAGGAGCAGAGCTAGAAACTATTCAGGATTTTGAGTGTTTCAGAGTAAATTTTCGAAAACTAAGTGCTAATTTCAGCTAAAGTAAAGCTAGGAAGCTTAACTAGGCAAGTTTAGCCACTTAAAACCGACTTTGAGTGACTTTGTTCGCTGCCGCGCGCGGGTTGCCAGATTGGCGGGAATTAAACACCCGGATTGGATTTGGTGAATGATAAACTTGTTAAAGTTAATAATTTCGGTAAAATACTACTAAAAACGAAAGCTAAAACTGGTAAAGTAGTAACTTACTGTGGTGTGTTAAAAGCGTGGTAAACTTATTATTTTTTACTTAAAAGTTATATTTTTCTGCTAAGCTAATCATCTAATGTGCTAAACAAAGGGGCTAACCTAGGCTACTTGTTTATTTGAGAGTTCTATTTTTCTAAGCTTACACTGTAATGTTCTATCAGTGGGATAAGCTAATTGTTTTAATTTGAGAGCACTATTTTACTGATTAGTTATTATTGTAAGTTGATACTGTATTTTTGAGTATGTGAATGTTAACTGTAATTATTTAATTTGGAAACTGCTGTGTGTGTATATATATATATATATATATATATATATATATATATATATATATATATATATATATATGTATATGTGTGTATAGTCCTGAGTGAAGAGAATGGTGATTAGTAACTAAGGCCCTGTGTTCTATGAACAGGCCAGTTTTGAGTGGATGGAAATTTGCTAATAGAGATCTGCCGCCTGGCTACAAGAACCCCAGTCGTGCAGGAGTCGAGATGGCGAGCCAAAGCCCGGTGGAAGTCCATTTCTGAGCTTTAAACCTTGAGTTTTCCTATTTTTTCACCCACGTGGACAGTTTTTTCCCCCACAAGTGAACTGTGTACACTCCCACCTACTGGACAAACAAAAAATTGCAGGAACTAAAACCATCACAGTAGTTGTTCGAGTAACAGCTATTTGTACTCAGGAACACTTTAATACATCCCGTTAAGTGTGTATTACTGATTATTTAATTGTTTCAGAACTATCTGGTTTATTGACTCCTATTGGGTTTAATATTGATTTACTATTTATATTTTGGGGTATTCTGATTTATGTTGGTTATTTGAAATACTTTGTGTTACTCTGATTATTACTAGTACTTACCTGACATTTTTATGTATTTTGTTGTTTTATACTGAACTGAATTGTTAAAAGGGTTTTATTTATAGTTTTTGGGGAATATTTTACATTTTGTTTACATCACACTTTTTAATGTTTATTTGTTTTTCTACTGTGGAATCAAATCTAAATTTGCTAATATATTGAGTTTACATACACTTGGTCTTGTGTCTCTCATTTGCACTGCTTCCAGAGTGTCCTTAATAAGAGTCCTTCTTTAATGTTTCTGAATTTGTATTGTTTCAAAATTATGTTCAATTTCTCTTAAACACAGACACAAATTAATTTTGCAATTTTGCAATTATTTTAATTTAAGACAAGCAATTTATATGATGAATGCTATCTTAAACACAGATTAAGTTGAGTGAATTTGGCCAGGATGTGATTTCACTTATGTCAAAACAACAAGGGCCCAGACTATCTATCCTTGCGCTCAACAACCAATAGCTTCTGATTTTGCATTGTGTATTTTATGTTATATTTCAATATGAAGCAGCTTCTCTCTCTTTCGCCACCCGCCACACTCCCCTGCCCCCCACCCAGCAACAAGCATAATAATGACTGACAGATATCTGCAGCCAGTCAAAACTATTCTTACTGCTTGAGCAATATATTCAGTATCCTGATTTTCTATGCCATGTTTTAAGTATTTACAATTCAGAAACTCCACAACACCAAATGTTACAATAGAGGTAGGATTAGAATGTTTATAGTTTGGTATACCATCATCACATCCCTCACATGAAGTCTCAGACTCAAGAAGAAAGGAAAAAAGAAAGCAGAACTGGTAAAGTTTTAAATTATGCCTGTATAAAAGCACTATCTAAACCTTTTAATAGAGAGAATAGGTTAAAAAAATCTCAAAAGAAGAACTGTCCTAATCAGTGTACAATCTTCAAGTTTTGGAAATCATATTTGCTCGCTTAGCTATTCACAGTAATAAATATCAAATAAGTCAGTTAGATCTAGTTTTAAAAGCCAAAGCTTATATATTTGTAAGTGTGATCATGGTTTTCTATATTTTAACAAACACTGCTGTCTAAATTCATAAATGATTTATACAAAGATACCCCAATTAGTGCACACATTTAGTTCAAGTAATATTTGACTCGGCTTATCAGAACCATTCTAATATAAAATTTAAATCACACATACCTTCACTGGAGGCCATTTGTCCTTTTACGAGATTTCAGTTAAACCTGTGAACCAAACAAAAACTAAACTAGCTAAAACCAGCAGCAATAAGACAGCATTGCATTTTAACACCCCACATTTATTTGTTGTAAAATGAGCACATACAAAACAAAACCAGTTGGACACACTTGAGCCTACCTACAAAGTGGAAACTTCTTTATATAAATGTAGTCCCTGATAAGGAATAATTTTATTTAAAACACTTTTTTAATGCTATAAATCCAAACTCCTTTCTGCCAAATAAGCATGAAATTACAGCTTTAAAATATATATAGGTGGTTTTGATAAAAAAAAAAAAATCCAATTAATCACGATAATATTCTGTCTATATCTTTGACTTTGACTTGTTCTTCTTAAGCTGCAATTGCTTACAGTGGACATTTAAATGCAAATAAAATAATGAATGTAAGAAATGTAAAATGAAATTCTTGACACTTTCAAGTTGTAAACATGTGGGCCGTAAGGTAGAAAAGGTTGAGGACACACTCTCTTCCATGTTCACAGGTATGTAATAAAATCAGCAGTGATAGGATGCATATTTTAGCACTACTAAATATTCCACCGCCAGCGGTCACAGATATTATATTTATTATATTTATTATGGACTTGGTATAAAAGTGAGCAGATGCTGAGGTTCAATTCAAATAAAATTTTATTTATGTAGCGCTTTTCACAACAAATGTTCACACAAAGCAGCTTTACAGAGATACGGGTCCAAGCCTTTTATGAGTAAACACCAAGGTGGTGGCGGCAAATCTGCAGAGGTTGCCAACTTTCTGCAGCGTGAATCACTACAGACCTCCAAAATTTACATAGAGAGACAGAAAACTAACTATTTCCCCATTTAGATTTTATTCAGTTTAGACCCAAATCACCAAAGTTATAGAAACAAAATGGATAAAACACAAAAATTATTCAGAAATTCTTTAAAACAAAAAATCATTAAGGGTTATAATCTCATTACATTTACAGCATTTATTACAAAATATTATTCAGATCTGTAAATGAGAATAATGTAAATGTCAGCCAGGAGGATGTAGAATGACCAACTCAAGAACTCTTAATGTGTTGAGCTTTATTGACAGAGAAATCTCATCCTATTCTACCATGAGGAAAGTGGTGTTATTATATACCTTACTAAACTAAAAACAGCATTGTACAATGCACCACTTTTAATGTAATATTAAAAACAAGACCAGCGTATACAGTTTAGATGAAGGAATGTCAATACGTGGTTTTAAAAATACCTTATGAAGGGAAATGTACAAAACACAAAGGAAACATCGTTTTTATTACAGATCTAATTTGATTATATTCATTATCTGATTACATTGTACAGCATTTGCAAATTAGTTTGATTATGATTAAACTATAGTGTAAAAACTGTACACCTACATAAGAAAAGCTTAATTCAATAAAACTCTTCATCCTATTTAATTTATATATTAAGTACAACCATGCGCTGAACTGAAATTAAAAATAAAACAAACAAAAAACAACAGTTAAGTCCCATTTTTAGAATTCCAAAATCAATTAACAGATGTAACAAGAATGTTCACATGCTTCAACATTATTACCCATAATAAGCTGTTGCATTGTATAATTTCATACTTTTAATTCATCTTTACTAAATAAATGTCACATGTAAAAAAAGTCTGTATTATTGAATGTTCAAGAAATCTATTTTAGAAAATCCTGATTATTTCATCTTAATAATTTTATTTTTAATTAGCGGTCTTATTTCATCCATGCCATTAACCCCATTGATGCTGCTACTCCTACTCCTGCTCCTACTACTGCTCCTGCTGCTCCTGCTACTCCTACTGCTATCCCAGAAAATTTACCACTGGCTGCTGCTGCTGCTGCTGCCCCTGTTCCAACAGCTCCCACAGTTCCAGATACAATATGTTTTACTCGTTTCTTTCTCTGAACCTTACTGTATATTTCTCTGGTGTAAATCTGTTTTTCATTCTTATCCATCAGGTTGTCGATCTTCTTCAGCAGCTCTGTGACTTGGGTCTCATCATTTACATTTTTATTCTCAAACACATGATAACCAGCCATACTGTCAATCATTTCCTTCACAACTGACTCTCCTTGCAGGTGTTGTTCTATATTTGTCTCCTTTAACTCGTTTCCATGAGTGAACAAAATAAGGGTGTGTTTTTTTGCCTCTTCTCCAAGGGTCTCCAGAAACCACTTTACAGTTTTCTTCTCCTCCTCTGAGAATCTCACACCCAGCTTCATCACCATCAGAAACACATGAACTCCAGGATGAGCCAGATCAATGGCCTTCTCTATCTGCTCTTTCACTGTGTTGTAAGAATGTGTATCAAAGGGCCCTGGAGTGTCAATCACACAGACTGCTCCATCTCGCTGTTTCCTGTAACATCTTTCACTTTCTTTAGTTACAGACTCAGAGGATACAGCCACCATAAATTCTTGTTTTCTAAGGATGGTGTTTCCTGCTGAGCTCTTTCCTGATCCAGTTTTACCCAACAGAACAATCCTCAGCTCAGAATCAGAATCTGTAGAAGGAGAATTTATTTAAATTATAATCACCAAACTGTTCACTAAGCTTTAGCTGTTAAATCCAAGAAATCTTAGAACCATCAGCTTCCTTTGTTGGAAGTGGCTGGAGCTTTAATTTGCTGCTGGTCAAGCTCCACTGTAAATTATATCATCATTAAAAAAACTAAAACCAACAAACAATGACTTTAAATTCATCACATTCTTATATTTACATGAAGAATGGGTCACCTTCATAAATGCAATGGAATTGCTAATATTTATATTTTTATTATATTATATTATATTATATTATATTAATAATATTATTTCAGGTGGAAATTACAATGTGAATAGCCTTAAGAATAAAACAATACCAAGATGTAATTTACACATGTATATTTTGACATAATAGTGCTCAGTTTGTAAGCTTTTGCAGGAAACCTTGTGACCGAAATTATTCTATTAATATTATTATTAAATATTATACATATTATAATTTATCTTATACTTAACAGAGTAACAAGTATAAGTATCTTATACTTAATACTAACCAGAGTAACATCATTCTGATATAAATAAAACATATCTTTTATTCTGGGCTCGATCTTATGGATATTTGGTAATGGTTTTATAGATCAACATTTCTTCAGTCTCAGGTCTCTGCACTCTATCAGTAGAGTAAAGGGAATGCAGGATTGTATGAGTTTCTCCTGCAGGTGAGAAAGAATGATGAAGTTCTGTTTAGGATGCTATTCTAATAGAGGAGTGCCACCAGTGGATTAAATGTGATGTGGTTCCAGATAGGTGCCTCTTGATGGGATAAACAGCATTCACCCCGCTCCTTACACACACACAAACCAACAACATCAACAATAAACAGAATAGTAAATAAAATAACATTGCTGTTCCCGTAAATGAGCTGCTGGAGCTCCTTCACAGCGTCAACCAGCAGCTCAGTTTCCTCTGCTGAGAAGAGTTTGTTGGACACGTCCAGGTAGCTGCACCGTTACAATAGCAATCCACCAAAGTCAGAGCTCACCTGATCTACTCTTAAAGAGAATGATGAACAAGAGACACTCTGATTGGTTTATTTCACGTTACGTGACCCTTTGTACTAAACTAAACACAGCATTATACATTTCACCACATATAATCTGATATTAAAATGTTTAATAAAGGCAAATGTACAAAACAATCGAACAAAAAAAGATCTATAATGTTCTGACAGATTTTATTGATTACATTGATTGTCTGATTATATTGATCAGCATATGCAAATTAGTTTTTGTATGATTAAACTGTAGTATAAATGTATCCTGTTACCTCTGTGTAGTGATTAACACCATGCAGTAAACTAAATATGTAGAATTTATAAACAAAACATTACACTGTATAATTTCATCCTTTATATTAAATGTTACACATATTCCATTTAATTATCTATGTACACCATGTATGTAATGTACAGTAAATGTACAAAAAAAACTGTATTTTATATCTAAATCTCTGAAGTGCTGTAATAAACTTTACTCTGATCACTCAATGTAGAGTTTTTTTAATTTCATATTTTTCTGCTAATCCTATTGCTGCTACAGTTCCCAATACTCCACCATTTCCCACTTTGCTAGTATTGACCCAAACCCTTGACTGGGTAGAGAAGAAGAAAAGAGGGGGAGTGAACTCAGAGTATTGGGGTGGAGTTTGGGGCAGCTTCGCTGTAAAGCATGAAGCCGAAGCCCCCCCTCACCCCCCTCCCCCCCCCCCCTCCCCCCTCACGACGAGAAACATGAGGAAAAATAATAAAATGAAAGAAGGAGGAAGATGGGGAGGAGGTGGGTGTGAGGTTTGTTCAATGAGCAGGTAGAGAGGAAGTGACGGTTTATAAAGGGAAGGAAGTGGGAGGAGTGAGGGCGTGGATCCATCTCCCAAAACTAAGCTATAATACACACTCTTTGACTCTTATTGTACATTTTCCTGGTGTAAGTCGGATTTGTATTTTTATCTACTACCTCATCAATCTTCTTCAGCAGCTCTGTGACTTCAGTTTCATCATCCTCATTTTCATTCTCAAACACGTGATAACCAGCCATACTGTCCACTACACCTTTCAGCTCTGCATTTAAACACAGATATTCTTCCATAGTTTTCTCCTTTAACACGTTTCCATGAGTGAACAACACAATGATGTGTTTTTGGATCTCCTCTCCAAAGTTCTCCACAATCCACTTCACAGTGTTCTTCTCCTCCTCTGTGAATCTCACATCCAGCCTCATCACCAGAAGAAACACATGAACTCCAGGATGAGCCAGATCAATGGCTTCTTCAATCTGAGCTTTCAGTTCATATTTAGGGGTTTTTCCATCGAACAGTCCCGGAGTATCAATCACCCAGACCATTCTTCCATTAACAGACTTGTAACCTCTCTTACTTTCCTTGGTTATATGCTGAAAGGTAGAGTTCACATCAAATTTCTTTTCATTAAAGATGGTGTTTGCTGTTGCGCTCTTTCCTGATCCAGTCTTTCCCAACATCACGATCCTCATCTCAGAATCTGTAGAAAGGATATTTGTTGAATCAAAATCCAAAACTGCTCACCGAGTTTTTTGCTGTAGTAATGGTTTTCACTGCAGCTTTAAAAAAAAATCTAAATAATGTAAATGTATTGTTTTAACATTTAAAAGTCTGGGCCCTGTTTGTTACCTTCTATTGTGTATATATGTGAGAAAAGATACAGTTTGTTACTGCTCCTTTTACATATATGTTGTGATAGAATAATACAACAATAACCAACAAACAGTATTTATTTATTCATTTTTATAAAACGATTTGATAATGTCACATTCAAATGTGTATATATTAATATTTCTAATAATAAAATACTTTTTTCTTGAATTTAAAGCTGTTTGTGGGACAAATATATTTAACTTTAAAGTTTTTAACACTGAATTCAGGTGAACGTGAGGACAGCAAACCCTAAACTCACTTGGCTTAAGTTTTACATTCAAACATGTGTTTGATGCCATGACTCACGCAGTGATACTAACAGAAGTTCTAATTAATTTATTGAGCTTGTTTTGGTTGTGAGCCTCCATTTTCCTTCTTTCTTTTATATTCTTCTACCTTTTCTGGGCATTGTAGCTTTCAGTTTCAGTTTTTCCTCAGTCAGTAAAGTATTAAACAGCCTTGGGGCTCTATGTTAGTGATCTATAGGCTAGATGTCAATGGTGGATCGTGCAGCTGGATTTAGGGCATGTGGGAGTGTCTTTGGTATCGTGATGAACAAAAAAATACACCTTGTGGGGCTCAAAACACGCAAAAGGCATGAACTAATTCTCTTAATTAATCATGGGTGTGGTTAATTTTGGGCGTAACATGAAATAAACCAATCAGAGTGTCTCTTGCTCATCATTCTCTTTAAGAGTAGATCAGGTGAGCTCTGTCTTTGGTGGATTGCTATTGTAACGGTGCAGCTACCTGGACGTGTCCAACAAACTCTTCTCAGCAGAGGAAACTGAGCTGCTGGTTGACGCTGTGAAGGAGCTCCAGCAGCTCATTTACGGGAACAGCAATGTTATTTTATTTACTATTCTGTTTATTGTTGATGTAAAAGTTGGGTTTGTGTTGCTGTGTGTTCATGTGTGTGTTTCATGAGCAGGGATTTACAGTTCAGCACATGGGTGAGGCTGTACAGAGACCTGGGCTTCAGCCACTGAAGAAATGTTGCTCTTTGAAATCTTTACCAAATATCCATAAAGTCAAACCCAGAATGAAACATTATATTAATATGCGAAGACACTTTAGAATCCATGATGTTCACCGGAATATGCACCATTTTTTACAGCACACATCTCTTTTTCCAGCATTCAAAGAAAGCATGCAGTCTTTGTGTATTTGTGCCAAAACTATGCAAAATAATCTAAATGTTGTTTTCACAAATAATATATTTTCTGATACAATTTACACAAGGTAATGAAGATAAAATACCATATAAACCCCACACTATGTCATAGGATCAATTCATGTTAAAAAAATGGTTTAAGATTTAGTACCTCTTTAAACACTTTACTGAAATGCAGATAATATAATGAGTTTTTTTGTGTTATATTCCAACAAGAAGCAGCTCCCCCCCCCCCCCCCCCAGCACCAATAAGGACAGTTCAAGCATAACAATGATTGACAGACATCTGCAGCCAATCAAAAAAGTTCTAAACTCTTAAGCATTATATTCAGGATCCTAGTTTTCTATACAAGTTTAAGATATATGGCCATCACATCCCGCACATGAAGTCTGAGAAGGCAGTGCTGATATAGTATAAAATAATGCCTGTATAAAAGCAGTCAGTGAACTTTTTAATAGGAAGAATAAGTAAAAATCCCCCACAGAACTAAGATACTCTCCTTATCAGTGTCTTGTCTTTAAGTTTTGGAAATCAGGTCATCTTTTGATCGCTTAGTTATTATATCAGTTAATATCAAATCAGTCAATTAGGTATAATTTTAAAACACAAATCATATCATATTTCATAAATCATAGTTTCCCATTTTGTAATTAACATTGTCTTCTAAACACACAAATAATTTTATACAAAGAGACACCAATTCATGCACACAGTTAGTATGAACATGAATTATTTGTGTAATATTAGTCTCTTCTTATCAGAACCATTCTCTCTCTCTCCTTCTCTCTCTCTTTCTCTCTCTCTCTCTCTCTCTCTCTCTCTCTATATATATATATATATACACACACACACACACACATATATATATATAAACTGGAAATCACACATACCTTCACAGGAGGCCATTTGTTCTTTTACCAGATTCCAGTTAAACCTGTGAACCAAACAAAAACTAGCTAAAACCAGCAGCACTAAGACAGCATTGCATTTTAACACCCCACATTTATTTGTTGTAAAATTAACACATTATTATACAAACACAACCCACCTCCAAATGTATTGGAAATTTCTTTATATAAATGTAGTTTCTGAAAAGAAAAAAATTTCATTAAAATGATTTTAAAATACCTCTTTTTAGAACATTAGATTTCAGAGTACTATAACATGTGTTAAGATAAGGAAACTAGAGTACTATAACGTGTCAAGATAATGAAAATTTCAAAATAAAAGCCCCCTTTCTCAATATCAAGTTATTCTGTTGTGGTGTGGTACTAAAAGGAATCTATATGATATCACAGATATATTTCACATAGTCCTGATAGTAGACCCTGTGTATGTGTCACTCACTTAATAACAGGACATCATGAGTAAGATTTTTATAGCCTTATATATTAGGCTTGTTTGAGATGCGGCTGCGCCTCGCCTTGCTGGTCAGCGAGAGCAGCCGCGTGCAGGTGGGCGGGGTGGAGGAGCGGAGAAGTCAGGTCGGACAGTCTCCACCTGCAGCCCACGTGAACAACACAGGATCTCGCGATGAATGCGCTGTTTGTTTACTTCTGGTGTGAATAAAATCGCAAAAGTGAAACAGAGATAACATGAGTGTTATTAAATTGAGATAAAAACTTGTTATAAATATTCCCAAAACATACTGTCATGTTACAGATGTATTGTGTAGCACTAAATTAATAATGGGATTAAATTTTTATTTGCAGACCAGCTTTTCTGTCCTTTGTTCTTGGAAATAAATACATCATGCTCATTTACACAGCTTTAATTGTTTAGCGCATTTCACAACACAAAAACAATAGAAGAAAAGAAAAGTAGATCTCAGTATAATAGTTATGTAGGTTTAAAGATAATTAATAAGAGCAGTTCAGGGCGCTTTATAAAACAGTAAAAATGATAGCAGTTGAGCTTTATTATGATATAAAATGCAGATTATGAACAAATAAATATTTTTGAATACTGCATGAAAATGAACTGTCTTGCTACTAGATATGACAGTGTCAATACTGTGTTTTTTAAGGGGTTTTAGAGGAGATATATATTTTAAAATAAAAAGATTCACACGTGATAGGTGTCGGTGGATCTTCTAACCAATAGGGATTAAGCTCTGTCGTCATCAGGGCGGCTCTAGGCTCCCGCAGTTGGTGGGAAGCAACTGCAGCGCCTGGGTCAGACGGCTGCAGGCAGATTTCACTCGCGGGACTATAACGCCGGAAGTCATCGTCACGTGATGAAGGCGCAGACGCAAGTCGGACAAAAAAACTAACCAGCATGCACCATACCGAGCCAGGCGGCGATCGGACTGCGCAGCGCCGGGTTAAGTCGAACAAGCCTATTTTCTATTCTTCTGTGTTTAATTTATGTTAAATATGTTTATTATTATATTGTGTTGTTGCTGCTGGATGCCTAAATTTCCTTTGGGATCAATAAAGTATCTATCTATCTATCTATCTATCTATCTATCTATCTATCTATCTATCTATCTATCTATCTATCTATCTATCTATCTATCTATTGTCACTCACTTAATAGCAGGTCATCATTATGTCTATTTTCAAAATAAAGCCAATTTAAATTGTTCAGCTTTTATCATTTTATCTCTTTTTTTATTAATCATAATAATAATCAAATTAAATTAAAGGGCCTTTATTTTAAATATACACATCCAAATGTCCTGTTATTAAGTGTGTGACACAAAAAGTGCTGTACTATCAGGACTAAGTAGAACTTATCTGTGATAACAGGTGAACTCCTTTTAATAACAGTTTAAACATTTATTTAGAATTTACACATCAGTGTCCTGATATTAAGTGAGTAACACTCTACTATCTGGACTAAGTGCAATTGATCTGTGAAAACAGATTCATTTTAATACATTTATTAAAGTAAAATAATATTATTGTTATAATCTAAAGGGCTTTTATTTTGAAATGACACATCATGATGTCCCGCCCACTGAGTTTGATGGTTGATGTTGACAGATTGAAATATTCCATAGTGCAATGGTGTGCATAAAATAATTAAATAATTATTTAAATTATTTAAGTTAAAACTTTAATTAAATATAAATATCACAATCAACTAACAAAAGAATAATTACATTAAATTATTTATGCTTAGTTTTTACATTTAAATTAGTAATGTAATTAATTAAATCTAATTTTAGATATTTATTTAACGTTTGAATTAATTATTTATTTATTCATGTATTTATATAACATTTTCACAAATAACCCTCATATAATATATAGCAAGATCATGACAAAACATAGATTACTATAATACATGTTAAAAAAATTAAAATTACATCACTATAATATATATTAAAATAATGAAAATTACATCACTATAATATATATTAAATTAATGAAAATTACATTATTATAATATATATTAGGATAAAGAAAATTAAATTATTATAATATATATTAAATTAATGAAAATTACATTACTATGATATATATTAAGCTAATGGAAATTACATCACTATAATATATATTACATTAATGAAAATTACATTATTATAATATATATTAAAATTATGAAAATTACATTATTATAATATATATTAAAATAATGAAAATTACATCACTATAATATATATTAAAATTATGAAAATTACATTATTATAATATATATTAGAATAATGAAAATGACATTATTATAATATATATTAGGATAATGAAAATTACTATAATATATATATTAAAATGTAATTCAGTGTGTTTATGCATTCCAGTACATACTGTATGTGCTGTTTACTCAGCACCTTGTTGCAAACTAATGATACATTGTTTTATCTGAAGAAACAAATCTGAAAAAATCTTTTTGTGATATCACGTTTTTAGCCCAACATGGTTTTAAAATATAGAGCCAACCAGAACAGGGATTATTTACTTTTATTATTTTTTTTTTATTATTATTTAATCATTTTCACTCACACCAACCTTTACATTTCCATGAAACACACAAACACTCAGTACTGAGCACACAGCCTCAGACACTTTTCTAAATTTTGGGTAATGGTTGCCTCTAGTTTATCAATATGTAACACTAATATTAGTCTTAACATCCTGTTAAATTCTAATTGGTATAGAGAAGCTGGAAATAAAAAAAAAGTAAGCACAATTGTGTTTTTTAAAACTAAATAAAATCAATACAAATAATACAATACCAGAAAGTATGAGACATAAGCCCTCTGAAAGTGGTGTATAATACTGTATTGATTATTTATAGTTATAGACTATAGTGTAGGCAATAATGTATTGCATTTATACTGGATATACATGATTAACCATTTTTAATTATATTACATTACTGACCAAACTGAATGGCATATATATAAAGATAGAGACTTTACAAAAAATGATGTTTGAATACTCACTGTGAAGTGCAGAGATGGCAGAGTCCTGCGCTCTGATGTTCTGTTGCAGATTTCAGAGAAGTTAAAGATCTCTCACAACAAGCAATGTAACTTTTATCATATGATCATTTATCATTCTGTTTATTTAAGAACAGTTTGGCCCCACCTCTGTATCCTGTGTCAGATTTAGAGAAGTGTGCGGAGCTTCTGGTCATGGTGAACATAAGGCTTGTGTTGTGTACAGTAGTAAAGTTGTAGTAAAATGGTATTAGTGAATATAGTAACTCTGTATTGTAGAGAAGAGAAGTGGGCGGAGCTTCTTCTGGTCATGGTGAACATAAGGCTTGTGTTGTGTACAGTAGTAAAGTTGTAAGTAGTATTAGTGAATATAGTAACTCTGTATTGTAGTAGAGAAGTGGGCGGAGCTTCTTCTGGTCATGGTGAACATAAGGCTTGTGTTGTGTACAGTAGTAAAGCTGTAGTAAAGTGGTATTAGTGAATATAGTAACTCTGTATTGTAGTAGAGAAGTGGGCGGAGCTTCTTCTGCTCATGGTGAACATAAGGCTTGTGTTGTGTACAGTAGTAAAGCTGTAGTAAAGTGGTATTAGTGAATATAGTAACTCTGTATTGTAGTAGAGAAGTGGGCGGAGCTTCTTCTGGTCATGGTGAACATAAGGCTTGTGTTGTGTACAGTAGTAAAGTTGTAGTAAAGTGGTATTAGTGAATATAGTAACTCTGTATTGTAGTAGAGAAGTGGGCGGAGCTTCTTCTGGTCATGTTGAACATAAGGCTTGTGTTGTGTACAGTAGTAAAGCTGTAGTAAAGTGGTATTAGTGAATATAGTAACTCTGTATTGTAGTAGAGAAGTGGGCGGAGCTTCTGGTCATGGTGAACATAAGGCTTGTGTTGTGTACAGTAGTAAAGTTGTAGTAAAGTGGGAGTAGTGAATATAGTAACTCTGTATTGTAGTAGAGAAGTGGGAGGAGCTTCTTCTGGTCATGGTGAACATAAGGCTTGTGTTGTGTACAGTAGTAAAGTTGTAGTAAAGTGGTATTAGTGAATATAGTAACTCTGTATTGTAGTAGAGAAGTGGGCGGAGCTTCTTCTGGTCATGGTGAACATAAGGCTTGTGTTGTGTACAGTAGTAAAGCTGTAGTAAAGTGGTATTAGTGAAAATAGTAACTCTGTATTGTAGTAGAGAAGTGGGCGGAGCTTCTTCTGGTCATGGTGAACATAAGGCTTGTGTTGTGTACAGTAGTAAAGCTGTAGTAAAGTGGTATTAGTGAATATAGTAACTCTGTATTGTAATAGAGAAGTGGGAGGAGCTTCTTCTGGTCATGGTGAACATAAGGCTTGTGTTGTGTACAGTAGTAAAGTTGTAGTAAAGTGGTATTAGTGAATAAAGTAACTGTATTGTTGTAGAGAAGTGGGCGTAGCTTCTTCTGGTCATGGTGAACATAAGGCTTGTGTTGTGTACAGTAGTAAAGCTGTAGTAAAGTGGTATTAGTGAAAATAGTAGCTCTGTATTGTAGTAGAGAAGTGGGCGGAGCTTCTTCTGGTCATGGTGAACATAAGGCTTGTGTTGTGTACAGTAATAAAGTTGTAGTAAAGTGGTATTAGTAAATATAGTAACTCTGTATTGTAATAGAGAAGTGGGAGGAGCTTCTTCTGGTCATGGTGAACATAAGGCTTGTGTTGTGTACAGTAGTAAAGTTGTAGTAAAGTGGTATTAGTGAATATAGTAACTGTATTGTTGTAGAGAAGTGGGCGGAGCTTCTTCTGGTCATGGTGAACATAAGGCTTGTAGTAGAGAAGTGGGCGGAGCTTCTGGTCATGGTGAACATAAGGCTTGTGTTGTGTACAGTAGTAAAGTTGTAGTAAAGTGGGAGTAGTGAATATAGTAACTCTGTATTGTAGTAGAGAAGTGGGAGGAGCTTCTTCTGGTCATGGTGAACATAAGGCTTGTGTTGTGTACAGTAGTAAAGTAGTATTAGTGAATATAGTAACTCTGTATTGTAGTAGAGAAGTGGGCGGAGCTTCTTCTGGTCATGGTGAACATAAGGCTTGTGTTGTGTACAGTAGTAAAGCTGTAGTAAAGTGGTATTAGTGAAAATAGTAACTCTGTATTGTAGTAGAGAAGTGGGCGGAGCTTCTTCTGGTCATGGTGAACATAAGGCTTGTGTTGTGTACAGTAGTAAAGTTGTAGTAAAGTGGTATTAGTGAATATAGTAACTCTGTATTGAAATAGAGAAGTGGGAGGAGCTTCTTCTGGTCATGGTGAACATAAGGCTTGTGTTGTGTACAGTAGTAAAGTTGTAGTAAAGTGGTATTAGTGAATATAGTAACTGTATTGTTGTAGAGAAGTGGGCGGAGCTTCTTCTGGTCATGGTGAACATAAGGCTTGTGTTGTGTACAGTAGTAAAGCTGTAGTAAAGTGGTATTAGTGAATATAGTAACTCTGTATTGTAGTAGAGAAGTGGGAGGAGCTTCTTCTGGTCATGGTGAACATAAGGCTTGTGTTGTGTACAGTAGTAAAGCTGTAGTAAAGTGGTATTAGTGAAAATAGTAACTCTGTATTGTAGTAGAGAAGTGGGAGGAGCTTCTTCTGGTCATGGTGAACATAAGGCTTGTGTTGTGTACAGTAGTAAAGCTGTAGTAAAGTGGTATTAGTGAAAATAGTAACTCTGTATTGTAGTAGAGAAGTGGGCGGAGCTTCTTCTGGTCATGGTGAACATAAGGCTTGTGTTGTGTACAGTAGTAAAGCTGTAGTAAAGTGGTATTAGTGAATATAGTAACTCTGTATTGTAGTAGAGAAGTGGGCGGAGCTTCTTCTGGTCATGGTGAACATAAGGCTTGTGTTGTGTACAGTAGTAAAGCTGTAGTAAAGTGGTATTAGTGAAAATAGTAACTCTGTATTGTAGTAGAGAAGTGGGAGGAGCTTCTTCTGGTCATGGTGAACATAAGGCTTGTGTTGTGTACAGTAGTAAAGCTGTAGTAAAGTGGTATTAGTGAATATAGTAACTCTGTATTGTAGTAGAGAAGTGGGCGGAGCTTCTTCTGGTCATGGTGAACATAAGGCTTGTGTTGTGTACAGTAGTAAAGTTGTAGTAAAGTGGTATTAGTGAATATAGTAACTCTGTATTGTAGTAGAGAAGTGGGCGGAGCTTCTGGTCATGGTGAACATAAGGCTTGTGTTGTGTACAGTAGTAAAGTTGTAGTAAAGTGGTATTAGTGAATATAGTTACTCTGTATTGTAGTATAGAAGTGGGCGGAGCTTCTTCTGGTCATGGTGAACATAAGGCTTGTATTGTGTACAGTAGTAAAGTTGTAGTAAAGTGGTATTAGTGAATATAGTAACTCTGTACTGTAGTAGAGAAGTGGGCGGAGCTTCTTCTGGTCATGGTGAACATAAGGCTTGTGTTGTGTACAGTAGTAAAGTTGTAGTAAAGTGGGAGTAGTGAATATAGTAACTCTGTATTGTAGTAGAGAAGTGGGAGGAGCTTCTTCTGGTCATGGTGAACAAAAGGCTTGTGTTGTGTACAGTAGTAAAGTTGTAGTAAAGTGGTATTAGTGAAAATAGTAACTCTGTATTGTAGTAGAGAAGTGGGCGGAGCTTCTTCTGGTCATGGTGAACATAAGGCTTGTGTTGTGTACAGTAGTAAAGCTGTAGTAAAGTGGTATTAGTGAATATAGTAACTCTGTATTGTAATAGAGAAGTGGGAGGAGCTTCTTCTGGTCATGGTGAACATAAGGCTTGTGTTGTGTACAGTAGTAAAGTTGTAGTAAAGTGGTATTAGTGAATATAGTAACTCTGTATTGTAGTAGAGAAGTGGGCAGAGCTTCTTCTGGTCATGGTGAACATAAGGCTTGTGTTGTGTACAGTAGTAAAGTTGTAGTAAAGTGGTATTAGTGAATATAGTAACTCTGTATTGTAGTAGAGAAGTAGGCGGAGCTTCTTCTGGTCATGGTGAACATAAGGCTTGTGTTGTGTACAGTAGTAAAGTTGTAGTAAAGTGGTATTAGTGAATATAGTAACTCTGTATTGTAGTAGAGAAGTGGGCGGAGCTTCTTCTGGTCATGGTGAACATGAGGCTTGTGTTGTGTACAGTAGTAAAGCTGTAGTAAAGTGGTATTAGTGAATATAGTAACTCTGTATTGTAATAGAGAAGTGGGAGGAGCTTCTTCTGGTCATGGTGAACATAAGGCTTGTGTTGTGTACAGTAGTAAAGTTGTAGTAAAGTGGTATTAGTGAATATAGTAACTGTATTGTTGTAGAGAAGTGGGAGGAGCTTCTTCTGGTCATGGTGAACATAAGGCTTGTGTTGTGTACAGTAGTAAAGCTGTAGTAAAGTGGTATTAGTGAATATAGTAACTCTGTATTGAAATAGAGAAGTGGGAGGAGCTTCTTCTGGTCATGGTGAACATAAGGCTTGTGTTGTGTACAGTAGTAAAGTTGTAGTAAAGTGGTATTAGTGAATATAGTAACTCTGTACTGTAGTATAGAAGTGGGCGGGGCTTCTTCTGGTCATGGTGAACATAAGGCTTGTGTTGTGTACAGTAGTAAAGTTGTAGTAAAGTGGTATTAGTGAATATAGTAACTCTGTATTGTAGTAGAGAAGTGGGAGGAGCTTCTTCTGGTCATGGTGAACATAAGGCTTGTGTTGTGTACAGTAGTAAAGTTGTAGTAAAGTGGTATTAGTGAATATAGTAACTGTATTGTTGTAGAGAAGTGGGCGGAGCTTCTTCTGGTCATGGTGAACATAAGGCTTGTAGTAGAGAAGTGGGCGGAGCTTCTGGTCATGGTGAACATAAGGCTTGTGTTGTGTACAGTAGCAAAGTTGTAGTAAAGTGGGAGTAGTGAATATAGTAACTCTGTATTGTAGTAGAGAAGTGGGAGGAGCTTCTTCTGGTCATGGTGAACATAAGGCTTGTGTTGTGTACAGTAGTAAAGCTGTAGTAAAGTGGTATTAGTGAAAATAGTAACTCTGTATTGTAGTAGAGAAGTGGGCGGAGCTTCTTCTGGTCATGGTGAACATAAGGCTTGTGTTGTGTACAGTAGTAAAGCTGTAGTAAAGTGGTATTAGTGAATATAGTGACTCTGTACTGTAGTATAGAAGTGGGCGGGGCTTCTTCTGGTCATGGTGAACATAAGGCTTGTGTTGTGTACAGTAGTAAAATTGTAGTAAAGTGGTATTAGTGAATATAGTAACTCTGTATTGTAGTAGAGAAGTGGGCGGAGCTTCTTCTGGTCATGGTGAACATAAGGCTTGTGTTGTGTACAGTAGTAAAGTTGTAGTAAAGTGGTATTAGTGAATATAGTAACTCTGTATTGTAGTAGAGAAGTGGGCGGAGCTTCTTCTGGTCATGGTGAACATAAGGCTTGTGTTGTGTACAGTAGTAAAGTTGTAGTAAAGTGGTATTAGTGAATATAGTAACTCTGTACTGTAGTATAGAAGTGGGCGGGGCTTCTTCTGGTCATGGTGAACATAAGGCTTGTGTTGTGTACAGTAGTAAAGTTGTAGTAAAGTGGTATTAGTGAATATAGTAACTCTGTACTGTAGTATAGAAGTGGGAGGAGCTTCTTCTGGTCATGGTGAACATAAGGCTTGTGTTGTGTACAGTAGTAAAGTTGTAGTAAAGTGGTATTAGTGAATATAGTAACTCTGTACTGTAGTAGAGAAGTGGGCGGAGCTTCTGGTCACGGTGAACATAAGGCTTGTGTTGTGTACAGTAGTAAAGTTGTAGTAAAGTGGTATTAGTGAATATAGTAACTCTGTATTGTAGTAGAGAAGTGGGCGGAGCTTCTTCTGGTCATGGTGAACATAAGGCTTGTGTTGTGTACAGTAGTAAAGTTGTAGTAAAGTGGTATTAGTGAATATAGTTACTCTGTATTGTAGTAGAGAAGCGGGCGGAGCTTCTTCTGGTCATGGTGAACATAAGGCTTGTGTTGTGTACAGTAGTAAAGTTGTAGTAAAGTGGTATTAATGAATATAGTAACTCTGTATTGTAGTAGAGAAGTGGGCGGAGCTTCTTCTGGTCATGGTGAACATAAGGCGTGTGTTGTGTACAGTAGTAAAGTTGTAGGCCGCAAATGGCCCGCGGGCCGTAGTTTGGACACCCCTGCACTAGTTAATTCTCGAGCTTCCTCTCTTCCTTTTCTCTTTCTAAGAGTTTGAGTGGCATTCCCTCTCTCTTTCACTACTCTTAGTAGCTTCCTCTCTTCCTCTCTTCCATGTTCCACTTTTTTTGTTGGGGGCCAGAAGGAGAAATATATTTGAAGTCACGGGCCACAGAAATGCGCACTCTCTCCGCTTTTAGACTCTTTGGCCCGTTTTTCTGCGCTAGAAATGCGCACTCTCTCCACTTTTAGACTCTTTGGCCCGTTTTTCTGCGCTAGAAATGCGCACTCTCTCCGCTTTTAGACTCTTTTGCCCTGTTTTTCTGCGCTAGAAATGTGCACTCTCTCCGCTTTTAGACTCTTTTGCCCGTTTTTCTGCGCTAGAAATGCGCACTCTCTCCGCTTTTAGACTCTTTGGCCCGTTTCTGACACCTAGCGTTCAAACTTTGAATCTCACATTATAAAAACCTGCTTAACAGCGGGCCAACTTTCATTCTATTTCTAAAATACCTCGCGGGCCGCTCCAAAAAAGGAAACGGGCCGCAAATGGCCTGCGGGCCGTAGTTTGGACACCCCTGCACTTGTTAATTCTCGAGCTTCCTCTCTTCCTTTTCTCTTTCTGAGAGTTTGAGTGGCATTCCCTCTCTCTTTCACTACTCTTAGTAGCTTCCCCTCACCCATGTTAGGAAGGGGATCACTACCTAAGTTTCTAAGAGCACCCATTAATTTAGTAGTTTGTTTTGGAAAGGTTCCATTTACGTTTACCCCAGGAGATAAAGGGCAGCCAGTCCTCCCCTGGTGTTCTTATGTTTATTTTCCCACATGCTTTCCCCGCGCTCATTGTGATGTTTTGTCTGTCCACCTATTTTGAGAATCAACTCCTCTTGAGTTGCTTTTCTCAGCCACATCCCAATCTGGGTTCTGTGTTTTATTTTCAAGTTTACCTGCTTTAAGGTCTTTTGTTCTGCACTTGGGTCTGTTTAGTATCTGGTTCAGAGTTCTTACTAGAGTGAGCCCAACCATAACGGATAGATGGGTCATAACTAACTTCTACAACTATATAAAAATATTCTTCTTGAAACCTTAGTTCTTTAAACATTTTTCTAAAACTTATATAAATATGTATGACAATATACCATACTAGAATCACAGACCAAACTTGCTGTTCCGCTCCTGCAGCTTTGCACAACAGAATTCTTCTTTTCATGCAGGAATTTTTAAAATTGGCAACTAACATAAAATAAGCTAATATTTCTATAAAAGGGAGAATAACAGACTTTCCAGTGGCATAACATTTATTACCAAGAACCAACAAGGAAACAATCTACCAAAAACACATTTTCTTACTTTTTCTGCTATGTTTAGCTTTAATAAATTAAATGTTTTTTTTAATATGTCCCTACTTGTTTAGACATGAGGTTTCAGTTTTTCATCCAGGATCTTTTTTACATAAACAAATCTAGTTGTACCTTCTGAAGCCAAATGCAAAACAAACAATGAAAGGACTCTTATGCAAACTTCTCGAGGCACATCCGTGTGCAGGCTCTTCTCATGCATGCCTCAGGACTGTACCAGCCTTTTACTGGAAACGCCCTATACTGCTAGTGGAGATCATATCCTGAAATATGAGTGCATCAGATAATAATCTACAGTAAACAAGCGGTTTCAGTCATGTCTCGATCTCGATGCCAGTTAGAGTTTGTCTCGTCTCGGCTTTGGGATGAAATGCCCTCAGAAATTGTGACACACTGAACAGTATCAATAAGCATCTCATAGCATAACATACAGTGTTTTACAGTACAGAGTGCATTGGATAAGAAAAATAAGGAATTAACTTAGAGTTCAGTAGCATAATTCACTAGTTCACAGTGAGGCAGTGATTAACCATGACTTTTCTGACACGTTTATTGTTTATGGGTTTTTTGATATGAGAGTGCACATGGACTACACTGAGAATTAAATTTTTTATGCTATCGATACAAATTGAGGATATTGTGGGATATTAATTTGTGTGATCTTCTTGGTTGCTATGTTGTTGTTTTTTTGTTTTGTTTTTAGTAATAACATGTATGTGATGTATACAACGTTTAGTATTTTTGTTTTGATGTATTGAGCCATGTAAAGTATAAAAATGGTAGAGTAACAGTTGTTGGACCAGTTTTTAAGCTGGTAAAAGAGGAGCATCGTTTGCAAACAGGTTAATTGTGGATACATCTTTTAATCTCTTAGAGACTCAGACCTTCATCTGTATTTCTTTTGTTCTAAAGCATGATCACATGATCTCCTGTTGACATTAACTGGAGAGTAGTAGTTTATTCACTATCTACTGTTTAAATACTGTTTGCACTGCTAAATGTAAATTATTATGTAACTGTGTATATAGAAAGTAGAACAAAATAAAGAAATAAAGCATGATTTCAGTTAGTTAATGTCAACAGGAGATCATGTGATCATGCTTTAGAACAAAAGCAATACAGATGAAGGTCTGAGTCTCTAAGGGATTAAAAGATGTATCCATAATAAACCTGTTTGCAAACAATGCTCCTCCTCTTTTACCAACTTAAAAACTGGTCCAACAACTGTTACTCTATTATTGTTATACATTCTTATACATTATGGGACAGTAAAGAAATCCATTTCTTGTCTCTTAATGTGTTTCAGAGCATCAATATTGAATCTAAATCAAATCAGAAATCTAATTTAATTGTGAAATCAGAGATGATTTTCAGCTCTGTAACTAAATGTTGTTTTTCATATTGACTGTTAGTCAAATAAATTAAATGTAATAAATTCTGACTATATTAGTAACATAAGCACTCAATGAATCAATCAATCAATCAATCAATCAACCAGTACATGAAGGGGTTTCCCTCATTTACAGTGTATCTCAGCCAATACACAGGGAAGTGATTATCAAATAAATAAATAAAAAGACCCAGCATTTTAATAAGATGTATAAGATATATTTTAAAAGAAGATAAAAAATAATAGATAAAAGATACAAATAAGAATTTAGTAGGAATCATGAAATCATAGGTAACAAAATAAAAGGTAATCAAAATGATAAGAATGCAACTACAGATTAATAAATAAAACTGAGAACATTTAAGAGTAAAAATATAATAAGCATTAACTAAAAACAATTTAAAAAACTGCTAAAACAAACCAAAATAAAAAATGAACTAAAATGAAATATGACAAAACAAAAACCCCTAAAATGAACTATAACAGTGACAGGCTGTCTGAACATGGTTGGAGACTAGGAGTATAAAATAATTTTAGAGTTTTCTGTAAACTACAGTTTCCTGTAGTGAATTCCAGCTTCCTGCTGCTCTGTAGCTAAAAACAGATTCTCCTAGTTTACTAAAAGTTCTTGTAAAAGTTCTTGGTACCTCTGTAAAGGTGATCCAATCACTGGAGCAAGTCTGATAAGTTGTGTTATTATTAATAATAAGCATTTTTGTGATGAACGGTAGCTTATGGCCAGAAAGAGCTTTAAATATAAAAATTATACAGTGTGTTTCTCGACGCACAGCAAGAAAACACGACACAATTTTTTAAAACATTAAAAATTCACATCTCAGTAGATGGTTGACCTGAAATACAAGCAACTAAATGTAGGCAGGTTAGTCTAGTTATAATTACTGAATAATCACATCAATTACAGAATCATATCTTTTCTGTTCCTGTTCTAAACTTCAGGGTTTTCATTGTGATCATGGCCACACCTCCTCCTCCAAATGATCAAAACTCTGCCGAACCCCAGGAGAGGAGAGAACAGCCCAACACACATCAGCCTTTGCAGGAAGACATAGATTTCCCTACTCCTCCATGGCTGGAGATGCCAGGCACCCATGGAGGGCAGGAGGCCCAAGAAGCTTCACCAAAAGAACCAGAAGATCCCACAGACTAAGAGTCTTCAGAAATATATACAAATATATAAAGACACAAAAGGCCCATACATATCCTTATAAATTATTGCAATCTGTAGAAAGTTTTGTGTTTTTTTGTTTTGTTTTTTTTTTTAGTTTAGGAACAGTAAGATGTGTGTTTCTGCTTACTCAAAAGAGGCTTGAACCTGTAGTTCTAAAAAAAAGTGCAATATCAATTAATATAAAAACTGTGTTTGTTAATGGGCGGGACATAATATTTTGTATTCCTGAGGGCTTTATAACCTGGGCACAGAAGAACTTAGAAATGAACATATTAGGTGAATAGTAAAGAACAGAAGTACTAGAGAAAGGTTAGGACATTGCATGCTCTATTAGTTGTTTTTTCTACTCCTCCATGCAGAATTCTTTCAGCTGTGTGATGTTTAAAGGGGTTATTTGTGCTACACATCATCTCACACTGAAAAGAATGATGAGTAAAATTTACTTTTTTTTAGACTTTGGTCTGTTTACAAAATAAATCTTTGAGATTATGTAAATATTTGAATGTGTGTTTTAACTAAAAATATTTAAATTTTAGTAATACCGTATAACTTAAGTAATTGTAATTAGGTAATATTGTATGCAGATATTAAGTAAAGTTTGCTAAAAGAAAGGATTGACTGAAGGATTGATTGAAGTTCAGTTCATTTATTTACTAACATTAAATAAGTGTAACATTAAATCTTGAAACCGAGTTGAAGTTACTTATATTTATCTGAAATTAAATTTACTTAAAAAAAGCAAATGCAGAAAGTTGCAAAACTTTTTTTAAATAAATTTTACTCATCATTTTTTTTAGTGTACAGCATCTCAAAATGATTAAGATCCAGACTTTGATTTGTTCATCCCAGAGCTCTCAAGTTCAATCTTTTGAGCTACTCCTTGATGATTTTGCTTCATGACAGTGATCTTTTGGGTCGTTGTCATGTTGCATAGTCCACATCCAGTTTCCGCCTCCGATACCCCCTCTGATACAGTGTAGATTTTATACTGGACTTTATGATAGAAAGCTTTCCAGGCCCGGCTGCAGCAAATCAGCTCCAAACCAGGACACCTCCACCACCATGCTTCACAGTAGATACAGGGTTTTTTGCTGAAATGCTGGTTTGGTTTACGAAATCAGTGGAAAGTTCGATTTCTAATAGATCCAAGATCTATGAAATTTTGTATGAAATTTTGCTTTCGTGTTGTTTTTTTTTTTTACTGTTACCATTTTTTTTATCTAAATTAAAAATTAATGAATTAAATTAGTTGAATTTAACTAATTTAACTTAACCTCTTCTATTATTTGCACTTCATTATTGTAAGTCGCTTTGGACAAAAGCGTCTGCCAAATGTAATGTAATGTAATGTAAATTGTTGAATTATTTCTGAATATATACTTTAAGTTACATAATTTATGTTTAAAATTAATAACGGTTAAATAATCAACACGAAGGCTTCATTTTTAAAGACCTATTCATGCTGTAGTGCACCTTATGAATGTGCAATACTGGTATTCCTAAAAAGATATTCAATACATATATTTATATATATTTATATATTTCCCTGGAACAATAAAATCTTAAAATCTGCTTCTGTGTTACTAATATATACACATAAAACAAAAGTAAACATACTTGATACAAATAATCAGAATAAACCACAGAATACAGTCTTATTTTACACTTATTGCATCTTATTACATAGTAATAAACTAGTGATGTACAGTAAATGGCTGCGTGTTCCTCTCTAACAGTATCTGACTGTACTTTCACTTTCAGTTCTTAAGCATTCTTTAAAGTAACCAGCTCTATACTGCCACCTACTGGTTACTATATTAAACAGAGAACAGAGAACAGAGGAAAAGCCTGTCCATGTGATTTCAATAAAGAATAATATTGTATAAATATGTTTATCATATTATCATATTTACATTTTAGGAATGTTAAACATTGAAAGGAGAAAATAAACACCAAAATGTTATGTTGATCTATTTAACCATATATTTGTACATAATGTTTAACACTGTAGAAATAGCTCCCCCTGCTGAACTCTTTTATCACTGAAACTGACAACCAGAAAACTCACTAAAGAGAAACTTTATTTTAGTGATCTGTAGGAGAGCTGTCAACAGTACACTGTGCAGTTTGATTTAAGACGTGTCAAGGCTTAGTGGTTTCTGACGAACATGAAAATTAAGGCTTTGTTTCTGACAGAGTCTAGAAGTTTACTAATACAATAATGGGGAAACACAAATGACACAATAAAATACACTATGGCCTATAATGGTATCCTGTTCTTGAGTTTATCCGTTCTCCGGCTGTACTATAGTATATGTTTGGTCGTTTAGTTACTTGTGTTCTACTTCTTTATGCACATATTCAAGGGCTGATGGAGAGAACTGTTTTTTTTTTTCTTTTTACTTTGGAGTTTCTGTGATTGTAGTGAGCTGGTTCAGGTCTGAATTTAGTTCCCAGTCCAGCCCTGGCCATGAGGAAGGTGGTGACTCTAACCACAACACTGTTTAATGCAACACACATACTAAATAAAATATTGAGCAATAAGACAATGGTATACAATTTATGATAAACTCAGGTTTTAAGAAATTTTAATGACGGTAAATGAACAAAACATACAAACAATCAAACTCTAAAATAGACTCTTCTTACATTTATATAATGATTAACACCATGTATTAAACTAAAGGTAAAAGACTAAGCTTCAGGCCCCGTCCACACGAACCCGGGTATTTTTGAAAACTGAGGTTTTTGTCTCTGTTTTTGGCCTTCCGTCCACACAAAAATGGAGTTTTCGGTCACTGAAAACGGAGGTTTTTCGAAAACGCCTCAAGGTGGAGATTTTTGAAAACTCTGTAGTAGTTTTTGCTGAGGAATGACGAGAAAACGCCCAAATGTCTAGAGAATCCCTGAACATTTCAGCGTTTTTGAGTGGTATGGCGTTTTTGTGTGGACAAAGATATTTCTGAAAACATTTTTAAAAATATCCGGCTACGGGAGGCCTCAGTCTCCCGTACAGAGATTAATTCTAGTCCTAGACTGTATTTTCCTATCCAGGGAAAATCTCTATTAAAAATGCTGTGTAGCCCAAGACTAGGCTCAATCCCTATCCGACAAAACTGTCCATAATATCAAGAAAACCAAAAACAAATACAAAAATGACAGGTAAGCATTATATCATAGCCAACTTCAATATACACATACAGTTACTGGATACAATATATCTAAATTAGCTTATTTTAGCTTCTGTTTTTATTATTATTTCATTCCTCCTCTGTTGTTTCTCCAATTCTTTACCCATGCTATTGCTCCGATTGCTAGTGCCCCTGCACATGTTACAACTAGAGGTGGGCGATACCGGGAATTTTGGTATCGATCCGATACCAAGTAAACGCAGGGCCAGTATTGCCGATATCGATACTGATACCGATACTTTTTAATATTTAAGCTTTATAGATCCAAATGATCCAAAAACCTAGGATATAATTTCACCAAACATTTTAAGTGATAACAAAATACTTTAGTATCACAATCAACATTTTTTGTTTAGAAACAATGGAAGAGTAACAAAACAAAGTTTAAATATAAAATAAAAAAATATTAAAAAAATAAAAATTCTCCCCTCACTAGACATCTTTTCTAGTTCTTTGTTTCTTTTTTTTTTAATAGAATTGTCATTTGGAAAAACAATAAAAAATAAGGAATTGTCTTCCTTTCAGTGCAATTCAAATGCAAGTTTTTCTTAAATAAACAGAGTGTAAAAAAATATCACTCAACACAAATCTCCTGAGGTAGAGGCGTGTCGACTCTGGGCGGGTCCAGGCTGAGCCTACCTGCGTGGCGGTTTGGCTGGCTTTGCTGAGCCATGTGACGCATGTGCAACAACAAGAGACCAGAGAGTAGACTGTGGTGAATCCTCGTGCGCAGCAGTCAGTGCGTGCGGCAGAGAAAAAAGCTTGAATATCGATATTTTTACACGAGTATTGCTCAATACCAATACCAGCGTTGGTATCGATATTATCGATATTTGGATCGATCCGCACACCTCTAGTTACAACCCCAGCTAAATCCAGTGGAACACCTTGTTGGACAAGTGTGGCTGTAGCTGCGATGCCTAGTGCTGCCAGTCCTACATGTATGGCCTGTTTAACATATTGCATGTATGTATTTTCTTGTGTCCTTGTTTTCTTGTATGTTTCATATGTTTTTTGTGTGTACGCCTGGTTTCCATTCTTATCCATCATCTTGTTGATCTTCTCCAGCAGCTCTGTGACCTGGGTCTCATCATCCTCATTTTCATTCTCAAACACATGATAACCAGCCATACTCTCCACTACCCTTTTCAGCTCTGCGTTTAAACAAAGGTATTCTTCTATAGTTTTATCCTGTAACACGTTTCCATGAGTGAACAACACAATAGTGTGTTTTAGGATCTCCTCTCCAAAGTTCTACACAATCCACCTCACAGTGTTTTTCTCCACCTCTGTGAATCTCACATCCAGCCTCATCACCAGCAGAAACACATGAGGACCAGGATACACCAGATCAACAGCTTCTTCTAACAGAACTTGCTCTTCACCCTTAGGCATGCCTGGATCAAAAAGTCCTGGAGTATCAATCAACCAGACTCTTCTTCCAGTGCTGCAAACTCTTAAACTTTCCTTATTTCCTCCCAGAAGGGTAGAAGCCACTTCAAATGTCTTTTCTCTAAGGATGGTGTTTCCTGTTGAGCTCTCTCCTGATCCAGTCTTACCCAGCAGAACAATCCTCAGCTCTGTAGAAAAGATATTTATTGAAAACAGAATCACTGAACTGTTTACCGAGCTTCTAATGTTGGGACTAACAATTAAGACCACAGTAACTCACATTTTCTAAAAACGCTTTCATATTTTACATTTTAAAGGTCTGGATCTTTTTGCTATGCTTCAAATGCGTGGAAAGATGTAATTTCTTATTTCTTTAAGTAATTAAATTCAGATTTTCAGCATGCATTGCAGTACACCACTCCAGACATAATATTTGGATTACTCATTTATAAATTCATAGTGTGAATTGCAGGTTGTGTGTTTGAAGTCCCAGTTTGTCATTTCCATTTATGTAAAAACGTGCAAAAGTCATGTACTAATTCTCTTAATTAATGATGGGTGTGGTTAATTTTGGGCGTAACATGAAATAAACCAATCAGAGTGTCTGTTGCTCATCATTCTCTTTAAGAGTAGATCAGGTGAGCTCTGACTTTGGTGGATTGCTATTGTAACGGTGCAGCTACCTGGACGTGTTCAACAAACTCTTCTCAGCAGAGGAAACTGAGCTGCTGGTTGACGCTGTGAAGGAGCTCCAGCAGCTCATTTACGGGAACAGCAATGTTATTTTATTTACTATTCTGTTTATTGTTGATGTAAAAGTTGCCGAGATAGCGATGAACGTCTGACTGTTGGCGTCTGTCTAGGTTGTATTCAGTCAGTGGAGCTCCTGTGTTTTCTGTTACCAAGATAAACAAGATAAAACTCCAGAAATGTACCTGAACACACCTCATTTCCAGAACACCACGCCCATCAGTGTAGATATATTCAGAAGCTCTGCTGCTATTTAAACAATACAAGTGAAAGGAGTGAAAATAGACTGTTAGTGGGGTGTAAGATAGCAATGAGCATCATAATGCACATTTTGAAGCGTGTAAAATATTGCACTCACTATTGTGTGTTATTCATTATAAAACTACAGTTAAAATGACTCCATATTCCCAAGATTACATTAATAAACACATATGTAGGTAATCACTGTGCACACAATTATTTTTACTTTATTTTTGTATTATTTTTAAGTCCCCACACCAGTAAACTACCTACATTTTGTGAGTGCTTAACTAATTTTAGGCACTTTCCTTTATAAGTAAGACTTTAGAAATAGTTTTGATTTTAATGGTCATGTACTTACTTTAAACAGCAGCAGCAGCGTCGTCTACCAAGAACATTCCCGTATGGTGAACACTCATGAACTCATGAACACACTACAGTAAAAACTGAAACCTCCAACAGAATATTTAAATGCTTGTTATCTTAAAATATCTTGTAACCATGAAGCGATGACACTTCACAATAAGAGTCAAAAGTGCCAGTACTTACATTAGTAATAAACATTAAGTTGTTAAGTCATGTTTATGGCATTGATGAAAATTGCCTTAATCAGTATCAATTAAGAATTGCTCAAGACATTCTCAACAACGTAATGTCATGAACTCCTTCAGGTAAGTGAGCTCTCTTTTTTCCATTTCTCCTCTGATTCATTGCCATTCATTTTCAAAAACACATATGGCCCATTCTTACACTCTGCACCAGACACATTGTGGTGTTCATTCCTATCTTACACCCCACCAACAGTCAATTTACACTCCTTCCTCCTGTCTGGTTTAAATAGCAGCAGATCTTCTGAATATATCTACACTGATGTTCAGGTACATTTCTGGAGTTTGAACCTCAACAGGTACATCAACAGTCAGACTTTCATCAGCAGAGAAAACTGACCTGCTTGTTCACGCAGTGAAGGTGCTCCAGCAGCTCATTTATGAATACATATATATATATACAGCTCTGGAACAAATTAGAGACCAGTTGAAAATTGTGTTTCTTTGATTTTACCAAATGTAAAACCTCTGGAATATAATCAAGAGGAAGATGGATGACCACAAACCATCAAACCACCAAACTGAACTGCTTGAATTTTTGCACCAGGAGTAAAGCAGCATGAAGTTATCCAAAAGCAGTGTGTAAGACTGGTGGAGGAGAACATGATGCCAAGATGCATGAATTAAAACTGTGATTAAAAACCAGGGTTATTCCACCAAATATTGATTTCTGAACTCTTAAAAGTTTATGAATATGAACTTGTTGTTTTCTTCACATTATTTGAGGTCTGAAAGCTCTGCATCTTTTTTTTTGTTATTTCAGCCATTTCTCATTTTCTGCAAATTAATGTTCTAAATGACTAAAATATTTTTATTTGGAATTCGGGAAATCAGAGAAACTGACTCAGAAACTGAAGTTATCTCTTCATTTTTTTCCAGGGCTGTATATATACAGAAAATAAATGATCAACAGTTTAAAGGGGTGGAATATTGTAGTTCTATTTTATCAAATGGGAAACTGCTAAAACATCTGACTACAACTGTCAAGCAACATATATACCCAATAATTATTGTACACATAATAAACACAGATATTTTGTTTGATAATATTGCATTTTAATACCAAAAAAAAACTACACAAAGTACCAGTCAAAAGTTTGGACACACCTTCTCAATCAGTGTTTATCTTTATTTCTTTGTTTAGTTTATTTTCTACATTGTAGATTAATATTAAAGACATGAGAATGATTAAGGGACACATATGGAATTACATAGTAAACAGTAAAACAGGTATTCCTCCACATTGATCCCCTGATCTAAACCTGATGAACTGATGGTGATTTGGGATGAGCAGGAGCTTCAAAAGAAATAAGACAGAAATAAAACTATTAGTATTATAAGAAGTTTTGTTTCTAACTTTTATTTTCCCTCATTTCCAACTGACCTATTCAGCTCAAGGCAAAGTGGACCATTATCACTTCTAGGGAGAAATTCACGAAGGTTTGTTCTTCTCTGAAACGTCCTGACATTAGTTTCACTTTCGATTTTGAAGCGCTGTTTACTACAATCTAGTCTACACTGCCCCCTACTGGTTATACAGAAAACAAAGAACTTCATTTAGATACACTGTATATGTGGTTTATAAAGAATAATATTGTGTTAAAGTGTTTTATATTAGTCAGATCAAACTTCATAACAATCAAATAATAAAAAAAAACAGTTTAAACCTTAAATGATACATGAATAGTACAGAACTCACATTCATATACACAGGATACTATATATCCTGAACTGCTGCAACAGTGGTTAGAGCACTGATGCTCTTATGTTAACACTGCAGGCAATCAAATCCTCACAGCAATGCTCTAATCACAAATCTAATAGAAATTCATCCAATTACAGACAGTTAAAGACAGTTACAGATAGTCACATTCCAACAAAATAAGGATAAACACTGTAAAAAAGTGAATTCTTAGCTTTAAAAGTGTGATATTTAGTTTAGTTTCACGTTTGCATAGTTTTGGTCTGAATATTATGCATAACTAAATATTCCTCAGCATATTAGTAGCATATTTTGACTTTAGTTACTTAAGTTATTTTATCTACTGAAAGTGTCGTATTCCATTCACAGATATTTTATAGTAAACAAGTACAAATAAAATTAAAAGTAAGTTAATTTTTCTTATGATATTTCTTAAGATAAATAATCTTAAAGTGGAAGTTCATGTTATTTTGTTTCAAAACTGAAAGCAGAAGCATTTCTGAGTGGAGAAGAATATGGATAAAACATTGTGTTTAATGGTATCAGTGTGCTGAATGTACCATCCCTGGTAAACCTAATAATATATTCAATATATTCATTTTAAAAATTCATTCTGGGGTGTTGTGTCACTTTTTGGTCTTCTGGTCATGTAACGCATCGTCTTTACGTGCTTACGTCACACGTACAGCCTCTAAAAGAAGATCCGGCTCAGTTTTACTGAACGCGAGCGGCTGGTGGAGCAATGGAGACTTCAGAAGAGGAAACTCAGAGCTCAGTAGCTCATTTACTCAGAGTAAAACCAAAGAAATGAAGGAGTGAAGCTTCTGACTGAGCTCTCTCTCTCTCTCTCTCTCTCTCTGTCTCTCTCTGACTGAACATAACCTGGATTCGGATTCATCCGCTCTGAAGGAGACCTCATCACACCCGCCCAGTTTAAAATGATTCTTCCGCATGCTCAGTGCTAAATTACCCATTCTCACCAGAGAGGCACTAAATCCTCTAAATCACAAAACTTACAGACATCAGCTTTAAACTAAGAAATATTAAGAATATATTAGTAAAACCTTCAAGAAGATTAGCAGTAAAATCTTTTTAATACCCTTGATTTCAGAGTTATAATGCACAATGCAATCAGGTGTCCCAATCTGTTTGTCCAAATAGTACAGTATCCATTTATAATTATTCAATACTTTTTAATACTTTTTCAATATATACAAGAATTCTCGGTACCACTTTAAAATAAGACTACTTTTATAAAGGGTTTATAATTAGTTTATTAATAGCTACTAAATAGGTTGTAATTAATAATCAGTTATAACACTTGTATATAATCACTTGTTATATATTACCACTTGTTATAATCACTTATAACAACAATGACCTGTTGTTTGCCAAATAGTGAACCCACAGCCATCTATATTGTTGTCCTTTTTATGTATGTGTTATAACTGATTATTAATGATTTTAAGGCATTTACAACCTAATTAATAACCATTAATAAACTTATTGTAAACCCTTTATAAAGGTAGTCTTATTTTAAAGTGGTACCGAATTCTCTATTGTGCAAAAAGCTTGTATTTCCATGTTTTCTGTCTCTCACTTTTTATCATAATGTGAATCCATGAGTTGATCTTACGTGTGTTTCAGAACTTTTGAATCGGACAGTTCTTCATGCCTGACACTCTGGCTGAAACTCCACCCTCTTTGACTAGGTCTGCCTAACAACAGAGCGATCTATATTCCGATTGGCTCAACGAGAGTACATTATAATATACAGCCGATGGATTGGCAAGCGTGAGAAATACCATGACACATGCTCAAAGCGTGAGACTTGAGAACAGTGGTGAAAGAGAAAGAGTGAGAGAGAGTGTGTAAGAAACAGTGTAAGAGAGTGAGTGTGAAAGAGAGTGTAAGTGACCGAGAGTGTAAGAGAGTGTAAGAGTGTGAGACAGTGTTAGACAAAGCATAAAAACGAGTGTGTAAAAGAGAATAAAAGAAAGTGTACAACAAAATGTAAGAGAGAGAGAGTGTAAGAGAAAGAGAGTATAAGAGAGAGAGAAAGTATAAGAGAGAAAGAGTGTAAAAGAGTGAGAGAGTGTAGGGCTAGACAGTAGAAGAGACAGATTGTAAGACAAAGCGTGAGAGAGTGTAAGAGATAGAAAGCATAAGAGAGAGGTGTAAGAGAGTGAAAGACAAAACTTAAGAGAGAGAGAGAGAGTGTAAAAGTGAGAAAGTGGTGAAGAGCGCCGGTGAACAGCACCATGGTGGAGTTCAGAGCGTCCTCCCCGAAGTTCTCCTGAATCCACTTCACAGTGTTCCTCTGATCCTCTAGAAAGTTCCCCACCCTGATCAGCAGCAGGAACAGGTGAGGACCGGGAGACGAGGCCAGGAGGGAGGAGCACTGATCTAATCCTGCCTTCAGATCTTCTTCAGACACTGAAGAGTCTAAGAGTCCTGGAGAGATGATCACCGAGACGCTCCTGCCGTCCACCGTTCCCTCCTGTCTCTCGGATTCACACTGTCTGTTCAGAGAACCGCTGGAGAAATCTTCTCTAAACGCTGCTTTTCCCAGGATGGAGTTTCCTGTAGAGCGCTGTTCTTCTCCATTCTCTCCCAGCAGTACAATATTCAACACAGACACTGTGGGAAAAAAACGATAATTAAAATTATATTAACCCTTAAAACCATTCGGATGGATTTTCCGTCCAAAATCGCATCTTGTGTTCTCAGCTTAATTACTCAGGAATCCCTTCACACATTAACATAATCCATATATGGTTAGAAAGGGCGGAGCTTACTCTTTCTAAAAATAGATGCAGTAAAGCTAAATCTACAAGAAACCCATTGAGAAAAAAAACATAAAAAAGTGAAAAATCTCCTTCCCCAACCAATATTATTTACCTTTAGTGCTTCAAACATATTTATATGATGTTTCAAACCAAATAATATCAGCAAATAAAGACTCAAACGTGTCCACAGAAAAAACAGTGTGAAACTACCTGCTTTACTCAAACTAAAGCTAGGTATGGTGTGCGCACTACTTTATATAGTTTGTCCTGCACATTTTTACTAAGTAGTTACTTTTGCACTAAACTAAATTTTTATAGACTAAAAAAAAAAAAGTTTACATTTTTGTATATATTGTAGTTTTGTATTGTAGTGTGTCCTGATCCTCAAAATGCTTAAAGGCATAGGCTGCTCTGAGTGTCAGGTTTTTAATAAGTTAATCTACATGTATCTTATAGGTGTGATTATTGATTATCAAGAAAAACAAATAACTCCACCTGATGCTGTTTCTCTATGTATTTTATCAAAGTAATAATTAATAAGCCATGTAATGAACTCAAATCATCAATATTCTTATGCTGTTTAAACTCATAAACACTTTAGTCTAACCATGTTTGAAAGATATCTTAGATGTAAATATACTAAAAGTCTATACATTCAAAAATAAGGAAAACAGGCACTTGGTAAAATTTTGAGCAAAACATGATCAGTTCCAGGAAAATAGAACAATTCTGCTTCCTTTTACATTTTAAATGATGATATTTTTGAGCAGCCGAATGACTTCTGGAGTAAAAGAGATCAGGGCATGTGTCTGTCTGATATAATTACTGTGTTATAAGAGTTAAAAATGAAGAGAAAAAACAATAAAAGCATAAATAAAACATGCAGCCCTTATTATTGGCCAGTTCCGCCTATAATAATGAATGTTAAGCAGAAGAAAGACCGTAAGCAAGAGAGAAAAGAGTTTTAAGATTTGATTTAAATATTGGAAGAGTTGGAAGAGAATTCCTTAGTCAGGGAGCAAGCCTAGAGAAAGCCCGATCACTGCACTGCTTGGCACTTAATACCCTTGTAATTCCAAAGGTCTTGCCACTGGGGGGCGCCTAAGTAACAAAAACTGTAATTCTCAAAAAAAAAAAAAAAAAAAAACATTTACTTTTAAAGTCCTGGATATTAAAACAGATGTATCCCCTGAAAACCATGTATTTGTGTGAACAAAGCACTTCCCTTTATTTACAATAAATGTAGATTTCGAATCTTTTGTAATATAAATAATCAATTCAACCAAACTTCCAAAAAAGTAAAGAAATCAAGAATTCACTTAAATACAACCTGTTTGACAACATAAAGCAAGATAAATTATCTCAAAAAGCAACAAATTATGCCCTGATCTAAAGAAATGAATCTTGAAAAAGGTTACAAATTACTTTTAGAGTCATTTCTAAAGCTTTGAGACTCCAGAGAACCACAGTGATTCACTATTATTCACAAACCCAGAAAACCAAGAAAACATGGAACAGTGGTGAACCTTCCCAGGAGTGACCAGCCGAACAAAATTACTCCAAAAGGGCATGAAGAACTCATCCAGGAGATCCCAAAAGAACCCAGAACAACATTTAAAGAACTGTAGGGTCTCACTCGCCTCAGTTAAGAACAGTGTTAATAATTCAATAATAAGAATATGACTGTACTTGGGTTCTGCAACAGGACAATGACCCAAAGCACACAAACAAGTCCACTTTCTGATTGGCTCAAAAAGTACTAAATGAAGGTTTAGGAGGGTCTAGTTAAAGTCTGATTGAGATGTTGTGGATGATCTTAATCAGGACGTTTATGCTGGTAAATCCTCCAATGTATCTGAATTAAAATAATTCTGTAAAGAAGAGTGGAACTAAATTCCTCCACAGAGATGAGAAAGACTCGTTACCAGTTATCAGTAAAGATTGATTACAGTTGTTGCCGCCAAGAGTAAAACAACCAAGTTATTCGATTTAGGGGTCAAAAACTAGATTGGTTTGGATAGTTTTTTACTTGAATAAATGAAAATATAATAAAAAAATGCTTTTTAAATTTGCACAGGTTATTTTGTCTTATATATTAAAGCTTGTTTGATAATCTGAAAAATTTAAGTATAATAAAAACTTGTAATTTGTAGGGGGAAAATTACAAAAACGGTCAACCCGCCCGTATCTCTTTAAATTCAATGAGGCGTGATGTTCTCACCCACTGATAACAACTGATATCCATCAGGTCACAAGTGCTCCTGATACAGGTGATCCTGCCAATCAAACCTGACCTTGAATTAACCTTGAACCTGGTGCTCCTGGAAACACTGTTATTCTGGTGCTCATGATCAGCGCAAAGAACAGAATGTACTTTTTAAATAAGGTGAAACTCAATCTCAAACCCAATCTGCAGATCAGCCCTAATGTACCTGGTGCTCAAAATCTGATTCGTAGCAGCAATTCTTTAAGATTCAAGAGAGACGTTTGGCTTAAAACAACTACAAGACACTCGCAAGACCTTTAACACCTTTATACAGGACAAGCTTTTAGACTTTTACTGTTGCCTATAGTTGGTTTCTAATCTCAAATCTATTAGATAAAAGGTTTAGTTTTATCCTGACTTTTAGACCCAGTGTATTATTCATCTTCCATATCTACTGTAGCTATCATGTCTACTTTTATATTTGCGTAAATGTAGTTTAATATATCTCAAGACTATATTAACACTAATCAATTATATTTTCAATTGATCCAGTTTGATAAAAGTCAATAATTTTGTACGATCCTTTTGAAAAATCTATTAACTATTAACTAGCTTGAATGCACCTGCCACTGTTTAAAGGACATTAATCTCAAATGTCTGAATAGCATTATGTTAATGTAAACTTTTAGACATTTTACATGTAAAAAGTAAAGTTTAGCATATATTTATACACATATATAGTTAAATATTGGTGCCAACAGCATGTTTTTAATGTCTTTTACAAATAACTTTAGCACCCTTTCAGGCTATCTAGCCTACAGGTGTGAAATTTGACCCAATAAAAAAAGAGAAAGTTTTAAAAGTCCCTTGGTTCTCTTTAATGGTGATCTGATGTCACAAAACTTGTTTTATATCACAAATACATTGTTCCTTTCTTTCTTTTTTATTGTTTATAGAAAAGCAAGCACAAACAACGTTTATGGTTGATAGAGACAAGTTTCTATCAATCAATCAATCAATCAATCAATCAAGAGTTAATAGTCAATTAATAGTTTTGTACTATTGCTTTTGAACTTATTTATATTTTCTTTTATTATTATTGCTATTATTATTAAAAGTTTAAGCTTCATTTTAACAGTTTTTATTAATCTTTTATTAATCTTATTCTGTTCTTAAGCTCTTATCAATAAAACCAAGTTTTTTATTATTTTTTTTATTATTATTCTAATTCTATTTTTTTTATTTTGATCTATTTTTATCTAGTATTTACTGCTATTTTAAAATGATTAAATTTAGTTATTATTATATTATTATTATTTTCTTCATCATGTCAATCCCTGTTTTTGTAAATGCTCGGCTACATTTAAAAATGAGGGTTTTCTTCAATGTACATCAAAATAAAGGTTTTATTGATTGAGATTGATTGACGAGTTTAAAGGGAGAGAAATTATTTTACAACAAAGAAGAATGTGCTCAGAAGAAGTCTCTGAAAGACATGCTAATGAGGCTAAACTGTATTGGTTATTTTCTCCATATGTTCTGAACATGTGGTAAAGTGTAAAAGTTGATTTGAATATTGGGAATGGTCCAGAGTACTGAATTCTGGTTCTCCTGAAATCAGTGATCAGGGATTCGGGTTAAGCTGGCTCTGATGTTGGCCGGTTTCACTGCAGGTGTGGAAGCTATCCGCTCCCTGTGCGGCGTGTGCGGTTACATGACTGATTCATTCTGTAACTTGATGCTTCCATCTATAGCTTTAACTCTCTTTCCATTATTATGTATATTTTTAAACATTTTAGAAAATATTTTTAACATGTTGCAAATGAGGTACAGACTGCTGGACATCAAAGACTGTTGGCCAAAGCCCGAGTTTTGCCCACAAACCAATGAAAGTATCCAGTGACTTTAAAAAGAGGAACTTGGTGATGGAAAATTCCAGGTGATCCACAACTGAAACAGGATCTGAGATAAATGATGTTCCTGCTATTTCGGTTGAGCACAAATACTAAATAAACAGAAACATATGTTACAATTCCCACGCAACATGTTTAAAGTAACTAGCTAAATAAGCATAATGGCCGACAAACTGAATCCTAAAACCAGCTCATATTCTCCATACTGTAAAGTTCAAAAATTAAGAAACACTTTTAAAATATAGAAACTTCCTTAGCATCGTCTAAACATCATGCTTTTGTAAAGATTAGTAAATATGTTATTATACAGTATTTAGGTATGAAATAATAATCAAATGCAATCCTCTACTCAACGCCCAATGGCATCACTGGACCTCATGTAAAGAACATAATATTTGACAGGCAGTTATTGCTGTATATCTGTGTATTAAATTGATATACATCATTAATAATACAGTAATACTACAATAATATCATGTTATACATTCATGTTTTAATAATTTTTAACTCTACTACTATTAAAAGTTATTAGAAAACAAGAAATCTTTACGTTATGGTACTTACTTTACAATGTTTGGTAGATGAATAAACTGTTAAACTGCTTCTGAATCAGTCTTGTTCAGGTAACCTGAAGCCGTCCAGGTGTTGATTACTTCCAAATAAAAATCACACCTTTACCACAGAATGGGCGACTCTTATTGGATCTTTACTGGCATGTGGACTGTTTTCTCTTCAAAAAGTACACAAAAATTACACAAAAATCAAATCCCATCCCCTTATAATGTCTAAATACACAACAGCATTAAATATATAGTGTATAAGCTACTGTATATTAGCCTGTATTATCTGCAGTGTAAACATCCAGTGTATTATCCTCTACTCTCTTCAAAAACTAAACTAAAAACACTCTAGAGCTGAGTCCCACCATCCGGTTTAGTCGACCAGTAAAAGTTCCTGATGTTACCCTGGTGAATATGAATGTTACTAAACTGGTTTTCAGAGACTGAATGATGAACAGGTGGCTTTGCTTCTTGTTAAGCTGGTTTTCTTGTTTTTAAACCCTTTTTTTTCTTGCATATTTCAACTTTCCCCAACATAAACCAAGTCAGAGATTGGCGTTTTATCATTTATTCCATGTATCATAAGTAATGTATTAAATGAATCCTCTGACATTTGAAATCTTTCAGTTTTAAATGTTAATGCCCATCAGTGCACATACATGAAAAAAAAAACAATCACCTTTGGACAGATGGGTTTTACCTCAATTTACGTGTATAAAAAGAGTCATTACGGTTATAAAGTAAAAGTAAAAGTTTTGGAAGAGTGAGGACAATCCCCTAATTTCTGCAGGAGACTGAAAACATTTGGGTTAGATTGCGTGTGTAAATGAACTTGTGTGAAATGAAATGTGAAAATAGCAAGCAAAAAAAAAAAAAGAAAATGTTGCTCTCGAGCTTCATTTTTCTCCTCTCGGGTGTTTTTTTTCCCTCGCGCGCTGTGTGAATTACCTGCAGCATCAGTTTGTACTCGGCTGAGTTTTTTGCGCTCGAGTTTTGAAAGGGGTGGTTTTGACATTTTGGGGGCGGGGCCAAGGTCACCTCCCTCAGCGAACACTATTGGCTGATATCTCCAGGGTTCGTGACGGACCACGTACCTCCACGAGCCGGAGGAGGGGGGGAAGAGAGACTGCAGGAGAGTTAGCTAGCTGGCTATGCTAACATCCAAACAACCCGTTCTCCAGCGTGCCGGAGTTTAGTTCTCGGAGCGACCCGCTCTATCAAACATAATAAAAGTTTATTAATCATATGCAGCATTTAAGAACAAATATTTTGTTGCACCATGATCAGATGCTTTTGGTAGCCAACAAGAATTCTGATTGGATATTTAACCACTTTTTGGGTCGAATTTCAGTAGATTCATTAAAATTATGATTTCAATTGTTTGGTTTCCACAGACCTGGCGTTTAAGCACGGTCTACCTCTTTGTGAAAAAGCATTCTGTTTTTCTGTTTGTCCTTTCAAGTGAATAAATTGCTGTGTGCAGAGGCGGTCTTTGCATAGAGGCATTGCTAGGCAACTGCCTTGGGCCCCTCCCACTGCAGCCCACTGTAGGGGCCCCATGACTAGCTGCAAACTTCCCATAGGCCTACAGCTGGTAATTGGGGCCCTTTGGACAGTAATTCACAGATAATTCATAGTGCGTTCATAAATGGTGATTCTTGTATATTTAAAATGGAAACAAAGACAACACAATAAATTACAAAGAAATACAGATTCCGTCCACACCCTCCTTTCACGTTAAAATGGAATATTCCATCCATGCCTTGTGGCCATGCCATGAACCGCCACGCGCTGCTTGTGAAAGACGGAATTAAGGTGAAATTAAGTGTACAAGTGGGATGTGAGCGAAAAAAGAAGGAAGAGGCTAAACTAAAAACAGATGCTCTTCCAAAACTGATAAGCTTTTTTTAGTGTGTCAGCACCACCGGACCCAAAGGTTTTGGTGGAGGAGGAGGACGAGGAGGTGCCATATCGTCATTTATGACCCAACATCGCGATGGATGGTAACCATTGTGCTGCCACGCCCACTTTTTTGTTTTTCCAGAAACATGCACTGACCTTCTTTGGGTCTCCTTCACCTAAAACTTTAGCAGGGATTGTATGGAAAAATATCAAATCAGGTATATAACTTATATGAATTAGAGTCAGGGATGAAAATGAAAATACCCTACTGCTATAAATATGCCTAATTGGCATATTATTATATTATTTATTATTATTCTATTATTATTAAGATATTATTATTTATATCTAGGTTACAGCTTGTCTTCGTTTTTTTCTACATGTCTGTATTAATATTAAACACTTCATGTTATTCAGGCAAATAGAATAAGCATGCTCGTTGTGCGTCTGGAAACTTGCTCATTGTTAACCAGTGTTGGGCTTACTTTGAAAAAGTAATCAGTTATATTTACTAGTTACTAACGGAGTTACCGCACTATAAATGTAACTAGTAAAAGTAATTGACTTACTTTAAATTATGTAAATTCTATTATTATTAGAAAAATAACAAACGAAAATAAACCCAAAATGTTGACAAAAATATAATCTAACGAATTTTAAAACATAGAAACGAAAAACTTTAAAATGGTATTGATATAACATAATATAATATAACAGCTGCATCAAACAGTTTAGCATCAGTCACAAGGAAAGCGCGCTGCATTTAAAAAAAGTTTTAATAAATAAGGTCCTCTTAAGTGAAGTAAAATATATGGTAGTAAAAAATATTGAATTCACATATTTATTGATATTTAAACAAGAGAAATCAGGCAAAATGCACCGCGCTGCTCTCTCTCTCTCTCTCTCTCTCCCGCAGCGCGGAACTGAATTCAGCGGGAGGCTAGAAATAATTTGAAAACTCAGTTTAGTTAAATAAATTAAGATGAGTGAGGACCTGTAAAGTTAATCAAATATTGTCAAATATAAAGGATAGGTTGAGGTTTTGGGGGGCTGTTTCAATTATTTGAAACGGAAACTAA
Organism: Astyanax mexicanus; assembly: GCF_023375975.1. Lineage (NCBI taxonomy): Eukaryota > Metazoa > Chordata > Actinopteri > Characiformes > Acestrorhamphidae > Astyanax > Astyanax mexicanus. The sequence goes on along the minus strand of NC_064428.1, from coordinate 37,441,371 downwards.
CTGAAACTGATATTATTCTGCGCACTATTAGATAGCTTTTGATTGTGTTTTAAATGAGTTTTTATTTTATATTAATTATTTTTTATTCATTTTCAATATTTTTAGTATTTTATTGATCAATATTTTTTTTTTATTAATGGGCCCCCAAGCTAAATTCGCCTTGAGGCCCCAAATTGCTAAGTCCACTACTGGCTGTGTGCACCAAACTGAAAAGGAGCATCCAATCTGTTCTTAGCAACATGTCCAAAAGCCTGGTTCTGTCATGGTTTGGGGGCTTCTCAGTACACATCTGTGATTCAGAATTAATGCAGAAAAATACACTGAGCTACATAAGGTGCCTTTAAGACTTAATTTTTTACAGGATGTCCATGATTTTTTTAACAAGACAAACCACATGCTGCACACATTACAAAGACATGGCTGTGGAGAAAGACGGTACAGCTACTGTCCTGGCCTGCTTGCAGTCCTGATCTGACTGCAATTTTGAAATGAAAATGGGCCATATATACTGCTACTAAAAGGAATGAACAAAACACCTAAAACACTTTACTCAGTTCCAACAGTTCCAGTGTTTAAAGTTGTACAAATGCTCCAAAATGTTTAAACTATCCTGGAATATATTGCAGGTCGGAAATGCAGGAATGGATGTACAGTATATTTATAAATTAAATAAGGTTAAGAAGATAAAACATTAAATATCTTTTTATCTTAAAATGCTGCATATCAGCAACGCTGCTTTTTCAGATTAATGTCAACACATCAAAGACAACTAAACAAAGGCACGAGTTTTTGCCCACAAACCCATAAAGGAACCAATGATTCAAAACCAGGAACTTGGTGATGGAAAGTTCCAGAAGTTCCACGACTGAAACTGGATCTGTCTGAAATAAATGATGTTTCTGCATTTCGGTTGAGAAATGGGCCGAATAAACAGAGGCACCGTTTAGATTTCCCAAGCAATATGTTTAAATAATGAGCCAGATTGAGTGTGTAATAGACTAGATTAAATTTAACTTAGTTAATGCATTATTTATGTTTGGGGGTCTTTTATTTTGACACTGTGGGGTTTTGAGTTGTGTACAGTTGCATGATGGTGACTCTCCCAGTGTTGCTCTGGTTTGCAAGGTGGATTATTTCAGTCTATTTACTTAGATGTGGAATTTTTGTTAGATATATTTGGTACAAAGCAAAAGATTATGTTAAACTCCCATGCCCTACAATATTCGTGAAATATTTTAAACCCTACAATCTAAATAAATACTAAAAATACAAATTGGTACAATCAAATGTGTATTTGTTGTATTAGAGTGTTCCTGTTAAATAAATAGATTTTTAGAACAAATTGGGCCCAAACCTTACACTCTGTGCAAGGCATGTCACAATGCTCATTGCTATTCTAGCAGAGCTTCTGAATATATCTACACTAATGAGCGTGGTGGTCTGGAAATGAGGTGTGAGGTGTGTTCAGGTACATTTCTGTATTGCTATCTTGGTAACAGAAAACACAACTGCAAAACAATGTGAAAAGCAATAAAACTATTAATATTATAAAGAGTTTTGTTTCTAATTTTTATTTTCACTACTTTTTTTCAACTGAATTTTTCAGCTCAGGGCAAAGTGGAGCATTATCACTTGTAGGGACAAATTTATTTCATTCTCAGATTATCAGATTCTTGTGTTCTGTTTCACTGTATATATGGTTTTAATAAAGAATAATTTGTGTTAAATTGTTTTCAGAGCAAACTGATGTTCATATCAAATAAAACATATGTTTAAACTTCCAATTTTACAAACTTACTTAAATATAAAGTCAAAGACAATACAAGTAAACACAAAATAATGAAGGTGAATAATGAAGGTTTTCACTATTAAGGGAGAAACATTCAAACCTACATGGACCTGTGTGAAAAAGTGTTTGCTCCCTTAATTCACTCTTAGCAGGAACAACTTCAATCAAGCTTTTGCAGTAACTTGCAACTGTGGATGAATTGGGTTCACCTGTTCAGCCTTTAGACAAACTGAGATTGGTTCTTTGTTGAAAGCAGGCATTATTTCAGGTGGGACACAACCAGTCTTTCCAAGCACTTAAAGTATATATATCATATCATATTTCTATCAAAATACCTTCTGAAGCTTCGTTATCTGGTCAAATTTAAATAGCTAAAAGTGGAAAGCTGCTCAAAACAGTATGGAATATTCAGGACATCTGCTCACACTGAGTAATGAAATACTGTTTATTCTTTACCTTTTTTATCTTATTCATATACGTGAACCTCAATATGGCCCTTTATTTTGGAAAATCAGCCCAATATCCATGATTGACTGACTGGCTGGACACACACACAGGCACACACAAATCCCTGTGCATACACACGTACGCTCAGACCCACACATATCACGCATGTGCGAACACACACATGCACGCATACACACACACATGCGCAGACACACACACATGCGCTCACACACACATTCGGGCACAATCAGGACGTATAAGGAGTGGGACAGAACAGTATAAAGAGCGCTGTTTAATGTAGTGTGCGTGCGTGTGCTCAGCAGAGAAAACGTACATTATCATTGGCGGTTTCTAAGCTCCTAAAAAGAACTGGTGAAGCCCCTGGTAACCAGTAATGAGGCAGATGGTTAAAAATGTAAAAGTATTAAACTCAGTGAAAATATGTAGTGAAGTAAAAGTCGAAGTAGCAGACAAAGATTCACTCCGTTACAGATACAGCATTTTACTACTTAAGTACAGTAATGAACTAGTTTACTTCCTTACTATACATCTCTAAATATAAGCTACCTTTACATTAAGCAGACCCTCAAAACACTGCAGCCAATATACAAAAAAGCAAAAGATAAAACAAATATACAACCAATAAAACAGGCAGACACCCTAACACACCTGTATTCCAGCAGGCAGACACCCAAACACACCTGTATTCCAGCAGGCAGACACCCTAACACACCTGTATTCCAGCAGGCAGACACCCTAACACACCTGTATTCCAGCAGGCAGACACCCAAACACACCTGTATTCCAGCAGGCAGACACCCTAACACACCTGTATTCCAGCAGTCAGACACCCAAACACACCTGTATTCCAGCAGGCAGACACCCAAACACACCTGTATTCCAGCAGGCAGATACCCTAACACACCTGTATTCCAGCAGGCAGACACCCAAACACACCTGTATTCCAGCAGGCAGACACCCTAACACACCTGTATTCCAGCAGGCAGACACCCAAACACACCTGTATTCCAACAGGCAGACACCCTAACACACCTGTATTCCAGCAGGCAGACACCCTAACACACCTGTATTCCAGCAGGCAGACACCCAAACACACCTGTATTCCAGCAGGCAGACACCCAAACACACCTGTATTCCAGCAGGCAGACACCCAAACACACCTGTATTCCAGCAGGCAGACACCCAAACACACCTGTATTCCAGCAGGCAGACACCCAAACACACCTGTATTCCAGCAGGCAGACACCCAAACACACCTGTATTCCAGCAGGCAGATACCCAAACACACCTGTATTCCAGCAGTCAGACACCCTAACACACCTGTATTCCAGCAGGCAGACACCCAAACACACCTGTATTCCAGCAGGCAGACACCCAAACACACCTGTATTCCAGCAGGCAGACACCCAAACACACCTGTATTCCAGCAGGCAGACACCCAAACACACCTGTATTCCAGCAGGCAGACACCCAAACACACCTGTATTCCAGCAGGCAGACACCCAAACACACCTGTATTCCAGCAGGCAGACACCCAAACACACCTGTATTCCAACAGGCAGACACCCTAACACACCTGTATTCCAGCAGGCAGACACCCTAACACACCTGTATTCCAGCAGGCAGACACCCAAACACACCTGTATTCCAGCAGGCAGACACCCAAACACACCTGTATTCCAGCAGGCAGACACCCAAACACACCTGTATTCCAGCAGGCAGACACCCAAACACACCTGTATTCCAGCAGGCAGACACCCAAACACACCTGTATTCCAGCAGGCAGATACCCAAACACACCTGTATTCCAGCAGTCAGACACCCTAACACACCTGTATTCCAGCAGGCAGACACCCAAACACACCTGTATTCCAGCAGGCAGACACCCAAACACACCTGTATTCCAGCAGGCAGACACCCAAACACACCTGTATTCCAGCAGGCAGACACCCAAACACACCTGTATTCCAGCAGGCAGACACCCAAACACACCTGTATTCCAGCAGGCAGACACCCAAACACACCTGTATTCCAGCAGGCAGACACCCAAACACACCTGTATTCCAGCATGCAGACACCCAAACACACCTGTATTCCAGCAGGTAGACACCCAAACACACCTGTATTCCAGCAGGTAGACACCCAAACACACCTGTATTCCAGCAGGCAGACATCCAAACACACCTGTATTCCAGCAGGCAGACACCCTAACACACCTGTATTCCAGCAGGCAGACACCCAAACACACCTGTATTCCAGCAGGCAGACACCCAAACACACCTGTATTCCAGCAGACAGACACCCAAACACACCTGTATTCCAGCAGGCAGACACCCAAACACACCTGTATTCCAGCAGGCAGACACCCTAACACACCTGTATTCCGGCAGGCAGACACCCAAACACACCTGTATTCCAGCAGGCAGACACCCAAACACACCTGTATTCCAGCAGGCAGACACCCAAACACACCTGTATTCCAGCAGGCAGACACCCAAACACACCTGTATTCCAGCAGGCAGATACCCAAACACACCTGTAATCCAGCAGGCAGACACCCAAACACACCTGTATTCCAGCAGGCAGACACCCTAACACACCTGTATTCCAGCAGGCAGACACCCAAACACACCTGTATTCCAGCAGGCAGACACCCTAACACACCTGTATTCCAGCAGGCAGATACCCAAACACACCTGTAATCCAGCAGGCAGACACCCAAACACACCTGTATTCCAGCAGGCAGACACCCAAACACACCTGTATTCCAGCAGGCAGACACCCAAACACACCTGTATTCTGGCAGGCAGACGCAAACACACCTGTAATTCCAGCAGGCAGACACCCAAACACACCTGTATTCTGGCAGGCAGACACCCAACACACCTGTATTCCAGCAGGCAGACAGCCAAACACACCTGTATTCCAGCAGGCAGACACCCAAACACACCTGTATTCCAGCAGGCAGACACCCAAACACACCTGTATTCCAGCAGGCAGATACCCAAACACACCTGTAATCCAGCAGGCAGACACCCAAACACACCTGTATTCCAGCAGGCAGACACCCTAACACACCTGTATTCCAGCAGGCAGACACCCAAACACACCTGTATTCCAGCAGGCAGACACCCAAACACACCTGCATTCCAGCAGGCAGACACCCAAACACACCTGTATTCCAGCAGGCAGACACCCAAACACACCTGTATTCCAGCAGGCAGACACCCAAACACACCTGCATTCCAGCAGGCAGACACCCAAACACACCTGTATTCCAGCAGGCAGACACCCAAACACACCTGTATTCCAACAGGCAGACACCCAAACACACCTGTATTCCAGCAGGCAGACAGTCAGACACACCTGTATTCCAGCAGGCAGACACCCAAACACACCTGTATTCCAGCAGGCAGACACCCAAACACACCTGCATTCCAGCAGGCAGACACCCAAACACACCTGTATTCCAGCAGGCAGACACCCAAACACACCTGTATTCCAACAGGCAGACACCCAAACACACCTGTATTCCAGCAGGCAGACAGTCAGACACACCTGTATTCCAGCAGGCAGACACCCAAACACACCTGTATTCCAGCAGGCAGACACCCAGACACACCTGTATTTTGGCAGGCAGACACCCAAACACACCTGTATTCCAGCAGGCAGATACCCAAACACACCTGTATTTTGGCAGGCAGACACCCAAACACACCTGTATTCCAGCAGACAGACACCCAAACACACCTGTATTCCAGCAGGCAGACACCCAAACACACCTGTATTCCAGCAGGAAGACACCCAAACACACCTGTATTCCAGCAGGAAGACACCCAAACACACCTGTATTCCAGCAGGCAGACACCCAAACACACCTGTTTTCCAGCAGGCAGATACCCAAACACACCTGTATTCCAGCAGGCAGACAGTCAAACACACCTGTATTCCAGCAGGCAGACACCCAAACACACCTGTATTCCAGCAGGCAGACACCCTAACACACCTGTATTCCAGCAGGCAGACACCCTAACACACCTGTATTCCGGCAGGCAGACACCCTAACACACCTGTATTCCTGCATGCAGACACCCAAACACACCTGTATTCCAGCAGGCAGACACCCTAACACACCTGTATTCCGGCAGGCAGACACCCTAACACACCTGTATTCCTGCATGCAGACACCCAAACACACCTGTATTCCAGCAGGCAGACACCCTAACACACCTGTATTCCGGCAGGCAGACACCCTAACACACCTGTATTCCAGCAGGCAGACACCCAAACACACCTGTATTCCAGCAGGCAGATACCCAAACACACCTGTATTCCAGCAGGCAGACACCCAAACACACCTGTATTCCAGCAGGCAGACAGTCAAACACACCTGTATTCCAGCAGGCAGACACCCAAACACACCTGTATTCTGGCACGTCAATCCCACACACCTTCAGGAGTGTATTCCTCTGGCAAAACACCCAGCCACACACCACCATGCAATTATGCTGGTGCTAATATAGCCTACTGTTACAGTGAGGAAGGAGAAGAGACAGAGCACATCTGCATCTTTGAAACCGAAGCAAACACCCCTTGGCAGTAAAGCCCCGCAGCACAGACCTAGCAGCTATGACTACCAAGGCTTTAAGTGAGTTACCTCACTTTTTATACTAGTGCAAGTTATTTTTATCTGAGAGGTGGAATACATAGCACCTCAACTATGGTTGAGGCTGTGGCTGTCTACACCCACACGATACTTAAGGCAAGCAAGATATTCTGACAGTTTTAAAAGCCACTTTCAGGGGTGGGTCAAAGGGGTCGGTCTCAGGCAGTGATGGGATAGTTACTTTGAAAAAGTAATCCGATTACTGATTACTGATTACTCCTTTAAAAAGTAACTTAGTTACTTTATGGATTACTTCATTTTAAAAGTAACTAAGTTACTTTACAAGTTACTTTATTAGTTACTTTCAGCAGCTGCAGACACCACCTCCCGCCGCGGCACCGCCTTAACATAAACATTATAACCAGTTTTGCCAATACTCCCTTTATTGGAAAATGCATTTTTAACAGCAACAATTTATCTCTATTAAGTTGAACTATTTCCTAAAAAATATATATATTTTTTAATAAAAATAAATAAATTAACTTAACATATTAAAAAAACATATATGGTCTTTCTTGATTTTACTAAACATAAATACTTGTTTTTATAAAAATATATAAAATAAAGAAAGTCTTTCTTGACCTGACATATTTAACACTGTAAAACTGAACATTGAACCTGTTGTTCTCTGCAGGGCAGCAAGGACTGCTTTTATAAAACAGAACCGTGTATATGGTCTAGACCAGGGATCACATATTTGCAGACTGCAGTCCGGGTCGGGACCCAGACGTTGTCCAATACGGACCCATACCGGACCCAACTACTGAGAAGGATTTAATTCTGACAGTGTTCATTTAAAGCACCGGAAATTTGTGGCAGACCGCTGCCCTGGCTAGTGAATTGGGACGCGGCCGCAAAAAAACGCCTTTATAAAAAGACACTGGCGAAACCCGAGAACTGGCGAAAAACGAAAACGGGCGGAAACTAAAGACACGCCGAGCGCGAGAGAGAGAGAGACAGGAGAGAAAGCGAGACGCGTGTGATTGGGGAAGAGCGGAGGGGGATAAGGGAGCGGTGTGTGTGTGTGTGTGTGTGTGTGTGGAGGAGATGAGGTGGAGAGAGAGAGAGAGAGAGAGAGAGAGAGTGAGAGAGAGTAACGCACAGTGACTTAAATAAGTAACTTTAATCTGATTACTGGATTGGAAATAGTACCGCGTTAGATTACTCGTTACTGGAAAAAAGGGTCAGATTAGAGTAACGCGTTACTAAGTAACGCGTTACTGACATCACTGGTCTCAGGGGTGGGTCTCAGAGGTGGGTGTCAGGGGTGGGTCAAAGGGGTGAGTCAAAGGGGTGGGGCCAAACTATTCTTACATAAACAGAGTACATATATATATATATATATATATATATATAAATGCTCATGCTGTCAGGGAACCTTTAACGTCTCTGAAATCTGTAATAGAACAGCACAGGACTCATCTCTGCACTTCAAAGTGAGTATTCAAACATTAAAAAATAAGTTCTGCTTAGTCCTGATAGTACAGCACTTTTTGGATGACATTTGGATGTGTATATTTAAATTAAAGGCCCTTTAAATTATAACAATTACTAAATACCAAACAGGGGGTACTGTGATTATTATGATTAATAAAAAAAAAGATAAAATGATAAAAGTTGAACAATTTAAATTGGCTTTATTTTGAAAATAGACATAATGATGACCTGCTACTAAGTGAGTGACAAATATAAGTGTTGTACTGTCAAGTGAAACCGACAGTACATAACATAAATTAAAACACAGAAGAATAGAAAATGCTATAAAAATCTTATTCATAATGTCCTGTTATTAAGTGAGTGAAACATCAGGACTATGTGAAACTGATCTGTGATATCAGATACATTCCTTATAATACAGGTCTACACCTAGAGTAAAATAATATTATTGTTATAATCTTATTAACACATGTTATAGTACTTTTATTTTCATTATCTTAACACGTTATAGTACTCTAATTTTCATTATCTTAACATGTTAAAGTACTTTTATTTTCATTATCTTAACACGTTATAGTACTCTAATTTTCATTATCTTAACACGTTATAGTACTCTAATTTTCATTATCTTAACATGTTATAGTACTTTTATTTTCATTATCTTAACACGTTATAGTACTCTAATTTTCATTATCTTTACATGTTATAGTACTTTTATTTTCATTATCTTAACACGTTATAGTACTCTAATTTTCATTATCTTAACACGTTATAGTACTCTAATTTTCATTATCTTAACACGTTATAGTACTCTAATTTTCATTATCTTAACATGTTATAGTACTTTTATTTTCATTATCTTAACACGTTATAGTACTCTAATTTTCATTATCTTAACACGTTATAGTACTCTAATTTTCATTATCTTAACACGTTATAGTACTCTAGTTTCCTTATCTTAACACGTTATAGTACTCTAATTTTCATTATCTTAACACGTTATAATACTCTAATTTTCATTATCTTAACACGTTATAGTACTCTAATTTTCATTATCTTAACACGTTATAGTACTCTAATTTTCATTATCTTAACACGTTATAGTACTCTAATTTTCATTATCTTAACATGTTATAGTACTTTTATTTTCATTATCTTAACACGTTATAGTACTCTAATTTTCATTATCTTAACATGTTATAGTACTTTTATTTTCATTATCTTAACACGTTATAGTACTCTAATTTTCATTATCTTAACACGTTATAGTACTCTAATTTTCATTATCTTAACACGTTATAGTACTCTAATTTTCATTATCTTAACACGTTATAGTACTCTAGTTTCCTTATCTTAACACGTTATAGTACTCTAATTTTCATTATCTTAACATGTTATAGTACTTTTATTTTCATTATCTTAACACGTTATAGTACTCTAATTTTCATTATCTTAACACGTTATAGTACTCTAATTTTCATTATCTTAACACGTTATAGTACTCTAATTTTCATTATCTTAACACGTTATAGTACTCTAGTTTCCTTATCTTAACACGTTATAGTACTCTAATTTTCATTATCTTAACACGTTATAATACTCTAATTTTCATTATCTTAACACGTTATAATACTCTAATTTTCATTATCTTAACACGTTATAGTACTCTAGTTTCCTTATCTTAACACGTTATAGTACTCTAGTTTCCTTATCTTAACACGTTATAGTACTCTAGTTTCCTTATCTTAACACGTTATAGTACTCTAGTTTCCTTATCTTAACACGTTATAGTACTCTAGTTTCCTTATCTTAACACGTTATAGTACTCTAGTTTCATTATCTTAACACGTTATAGTACTCTAGTTTCCTTATCTTAACACGTTATAGTACTCTAGTTTCATTATCTTAACATGTTATAGTACTTTTATTTTCCTTATCTTAACACGTTATAGTACTCTGAAATCTAATGTTCTAAAAAGAGGTATTTTAAAATCATCTTAATGAAAGTTTTTCTTTTCAGAAACTACATTTATATAAAGAAATTTCCAATACATTTGGAGGTGGGTTGTGTTTTTATTATAATAATGTGTTAATTTTACAACAAATAAATGTGGGGTGTTAAAATGCAATGCTGTCTTATTGCTGCTGGTTTTAGCTAGTTTTTGTTTGGTTCACAGGTTTAACTGGAATCTGATAAAAGAACAAATGGCCTCCTGTGAAGGTATGTGTGATTTCCAGTTTATATATATATATATATATATATATATATATATATAGAGAGAGAGAGAGAGAGAGAGAGAGAAAGAGAGGGAGAGAGAGAGAGAGAGAGAGAGGTGGTTCTGATAAGAAGAGACTAATATTACACAAATAATTCATGTTCATACTAACTGTGTGCATGAATTGGTGTCTCTTTGTATAAAATTATTTGTGCGTTCAGAAGACAATGTTAATTACAAAATGGGAAACTATGATTACCCTAAATCTTTGTGTTTTAAAATTAGACCTAATTGACTGATTTTATATTAACTGATATAATAACTAAGCGATCAAAAGATGACCTGATTTCCAAAACTTAAAGATGAGACACTGATAAGGAGAGTATCTTAGTTCTGTGGGGGATTTTTACTTATTCTTCCTATTAAAAACTTCACTGACTGCTTTTATACAGGCATTATTTTATACTATACCAGCACTGCCTTCTCAGACTTCATGTGAGGGATGTGATGGCGATATACCAAACTATGAAAATCCTAATCCTACTCATTGTAACACTGGGAGTTTCTGTATCACTTTAAACATGCTTAAATTGTATAGAAAATTAGGAGATTGAATATAATGCTTAAGAATTTAGAACATTTTTGATTGGCTGCAGATATCTGTCAATCATTGTTATGCTTGAATGGGGGCAGGGAAGTGCGGTGTAAGACTAAAGACAGGGAAGCTGCTTCTTGTTGGAATATAACACAAAAACTCAATGGTTATTGAGCAGAGATCATGTTCTGACACAGCAGATAATGAGAGACCGTGAATCTTCCCCTCAGAATGAAGACTTTAATCAGGTTGTAGAGTCTAGTCTGAGTCCGGTTGTTGATTCTTCTGATCTATATTATCTGCATTTCAGTAAAGTGTTTAAAGAGGTACTAAATCTTAAACCATTTTTTACATTACTTGATCCTATGACATAGTGTGGGGTTTATGTGGTATTTTATCTTCATTACCTTGTGTAAATTGTATCAGAAAATATATTATTTGTGAAAACAACATTTAGATTATTTTGCATAGTTTTGGCACAAATGCAAAAAGACTGCATGCTTTCTATGAATGCTGGAAAAAGAGATGTGTGCTGGAAAAAATGGTGCATATTCCGGTGAACATCATGGATTCTAAAGTGTCTTTGCATATTAATATAATGTTTCATTCTGGGCTCGACTTTATGGGCATTTGGTAAAGATTTCAAAGAGCAACATTTCTTCAGTGGCTGAAGCCCAGGTCTCTGTACAGCCTCACCCATGTGCTGAACTGTAAATCCCTGCTCATGAAACACACACATGAACACACAGCAACACAAACCCAGTCTTTACATCAACAATAAACAGAATAGTAAATAAAATATCATTGCTGTTCCTGTAAATGAGCTGCTGGAGCTCCTTCACAGCGTCAACCAGCAGCTCAGTTTCCTCTGCTGAGAAGAGTTTGTTGAACACGTCCAGGTAGCTGCACCGTTACAATAGCAATCCACCAAAGTCAGAGCTCACCTGATCTACTCTTAAAGAGAATGATGAACAAGAGACACTCTGATTGGTTTATTTCACGTTACGCCCAAAATTAACCACACCCATGATTAATTAAGAGAATTAGTACATGAATTTTGCGTTTCACGATCCACAATTGACATCTAGCCTATAGATCACTAACATAGAGCCCCAAGCCTGTTTAATACTTTACTGACTGAGGAAAAACTGAAACTGAAAGCTAGAATGCCCAGAAAAGGTCGAAGAAAATAAAAGAAAGAAGGAAAATGGAGACTCATAACCAAAACAAGCTCAATAAATTAATTAGAACTTCTGTTAGTATCACTGCGTGAGTCATGGCATCAAACACATGTTTGAATGTAAAACTTAAGTGAGTTTAGGGTTTGCTGTCCTCACGTTCACCTGAATTCAGTGTTAAAAACTTTAAAGTTAAATATCTTTGTCCCACAAACAGCTTTATATTCAAGAAAAAAGTATTTTATTATTAGAAATATTAATATATACACATTTGAATATGACATTATCAAATCGTTTTATAAAAATCCATAAATAAATACTGTTTGTTGGTTATTGTTGTATTATTCTGTCACAACATATATGTAAAAGAAGCAGTAACAAACTGTATCTTTTCTCACATATATACACAATAGAAGGTAACAAACAGGGCCCAGACTTTTAAATGTTAAAAAAATACATTTACATTATTTAGAATTTTTTATTAATTTTTTTTTAAAGCTGCAAAGTCATGTGAAAGTCATTACTACGTCAACAGCAAAAAACTCAGTGAGCAGTTTTGGATTTTGATTCAATAAATATCCTTTCTACAGATTCTGAGATGAGGATTGTGCTGTTGGGTAAGACTGGATCAGGAAAAAGCGCAACAGGAAACACCATCCTTAATAAAAATAAATTTGATGTGAACTCTACCTTTCAGCATGTAACCAAGGAAAGTAAGAGAGGTTACAGGCTTGTTAATAGAAGAATGGTTTCGGTGATTGATACTCCGGGACTGTTTGATGGAGAAACGACTAAAGATGAACTGAAAGCTCAGATAGAAGAAGCCATTGATCTGGCACATCCTGGAGTTCATGTGTTTCTGCTGGTGATGAGGCTGGATGTGAAATTCACAGAGGAGGAACAGAAAACTGTGAAGTGGGTTCTGGAGAACTTTGGAGAAAAGATCCAAAAACACATCATTGTGTTGTTCACTCATGGAAACGTGTTACAGGATAAAACTATAGAACAACACCTGGGTTCAAACACAGAACTGAAAGGTGTAGTGAAGAGTATGGCTGGTTATCATGTGTTTGAGAATGAAAATGAGGATGATGAGACTCAAGTTCCAGAGCTGCTGAAGAAGATTGATGAGGTAGTAGAAAATAATACAAATCAGACTTACACCAGGAAAATGTACAATGAGAGTCAAAGAGTGTGTATTTTAGCTTAGGTTTGGGAGATTGATCCACGCCCTCACTCCTCTCACTTCCTTCCCTTTATAAACCGTCACTTCCTCTCTACCTGCTCGTTGACCAACCTCGCACCCACCTCCTCCCCATCTTCCTCCTTCTTTCATTTTATTCTTTTTCCTCATGTTTCTCTTCGTGTGAGGGGGTGGGGGGGGGGGGGTTCAGCTTCACACTTTACAGTGAAGCTGCCCTGAACTCCACCCCAATACTCTGAGTTCACTCCCCGTCTTTTCTTCTTCTCTGCCCAGTCAAGGGTGTGGGTCAATACTAGCAAAGTGGGAAATGGTGGAATATTTGTAATTGTAGCAGCAATAGGATTAGCAGAAAAAGATCAAATGAAATAAACTCTACATTCAGAGTGATCAGAGTAAAGTTTATTACAGCACTTCAGGGATTTAGATATAAAATACAGTTTTTTTGTACATTTACTGTACACTACATACATGGTGTACATAGATAATTAAATGGAATATGTGTAACATTTACTATAAAGGATGAAATTATACAGTGTAATGGTTTGTTTTTTAATTCTACATATTTAGTTTACTGCATGGTGTTAATCACTACACAGAGGTAACAGGATACATTTATACTATAGTTTAATCATACAAAAACTAATTTGCATATGCTGTACAATATAATCAGACAATCAATGTAATCAATAAAATCTGTCAGAACATTATGGATCTTTTTTTGTTCGATTGTTTTGTACATTTGCCTTTATTAAACATTCTTTAAACCACTTATGAACATTCCTGCTCTAAACTGTATAGACATGTTTCGTTTTTAATATCAGATTATATGTGGTGAAATGTATAATGCTGTGTTTAGTTTAGTATAATGGGTCACGTAACGTGAAATAAATCAATCAGAGTGTCTCTTGTTCATCATTCTCTTTAAGAGTAGATCAGGTGAGCTCTGTCTTTGGTGGATTGCTATTGTAACGGTGCAGCTACCTGGACGTGTTCAACAAACTCTTCTCAGCAGAGGAAACTGAGCTGCTGGTTGACGCTGTGAAGGAGCTCCAGCAGCTCATTTACGGGAACAGCAATGATATTTTATTTACTGTTCTGTTTATTGTTGATGTTGTTGGTTTGTGTGTGTGTAAGGATTTAATCCACCGGTGGCACTCCTCTATTAGAATAGCATCCTAAACAGAACTTCATCATTCTTTCTCACCTGCAGGAGAAACTCATACAATCCTGCATTCCCTTTACTCTACTGATAGAGTGCAGAGACCTGAGACTGAAGAAATGTTGATCTATAAAACCATTACCAAATATCCGTAAGATCAAGCCCAGAATAAAAGATATTTATATTTATATCAGAATGATGTTACTCTGGTCTTCAGTGATGAAGATCTGCTTGACCCCAATCATGTTAATTATAACATTACATAATAATTAATTCTAATATTGATAATGTTAAGTATAAGATAAATTATAATAAGTATAATATTTAATAATAATATTAATAGCATAATTTCGGTCACAAGGTTTTCTGCAAAAGCTTACAAGCTGAGCACTATTATGCCAAAATATACATTTGTAAATTACATCTTGGTATTGTTTTATTTTTAAGGCTATTCACATTGTAATTTCCACCTGAATTAATATTATTAATATAATTAACGAATAAATGCAATTACTTAAAAACATATTGTGAATATTAATAATATTACAAAATATTCTATCAAAATATAAATATTAGCAATTCCATTGCATTTATGAAGGTGACCCATTCTTCATGTAAATATAAGAATGTGATGAATTTGAAGTCATTGTTTGTTGGTTTTAGTTTTTTTTTATGATGATATAATTTACAGTGGAGCTTGACCAGCAGCAAATTAAAGCTCCAGCCACTTCCAACAAAGGAAGCTGATGGTTCTGACAGAACAGCTCAGAATAATTATTCATACTCTCTGGCTCAATATCTCAAAATAATAACTTAAAAACACCGTCCTAAATCATAAATACAGCTCCGACCTGTGGAAGCACCTCTGGAGGCGTTTCTACTGTAGAGAT
Source organism: Astyanax mexicanus (assembly GCF_023375975.1). Lineage (NCBI taxonomy): Eukaryota > Metazoa > Chordata > Actinopteri > Characiformes > Acestrorhamphidae > Astyanax > Astyanax mexicanus. The sequence goes on along the minus strand of NC_064428.1, from coordinate 37,425,769 downwards.
GTTAGTTCTTGCTCCTGGGCTCCCCTACAGTTAGAAATTGAGTCATCATGATTGTATAGGCAAGAAACACACTTCTGAACGGATTCAGGGCAAAGTTTAATGTTTTTTCTTTGTGTAAGAAAGATGTGGTCATGTAAGAAAGACAATACCAGCTGGTGAAAAATGACTTTTAAACAAAAGAAAAAGAAAGCTTACTGCAACACAGGGAATATACAGATTAAATAGAGTGTACCATTTATACACTGTACCACAGATCACAGCATTATTTTATAGTTCCCATTACCTGGGTAACAGTGGCGCTGGAAAACAAGGTGTAGGGCTTCATAATAAGAAATGAAGATGAGCTTAAATGCTGCTGTGGTGAAACAGATTCAGGTTAAAGATGCATTTTTAGATGCTTTGAACTGTCTTGTCTTCAGCTTTTAAGGAGGAACAGAACATACTTATTAGAATCCAGGTTTAATTTTATGTGTAAGCTAAATGTTTTATTAAACATAAACTCGTAACTAAATTACAACAAATAAATCTGTGACTCAAACTTTAAAAAAGTAAAAATAATCAGCTTGTTTCTTATGATAAATGGAAGTTTTTAAAATCAGTGTTTTGTGTTTATGATCATTGCCTGACTTATGATCATTAATGACATTCTATTAAAAGATTGATAAAGTGAGAGTGACAATCTGACATTATATCCGTAATAAAACATGGCATTTTAACTTTCAATACTTACAGTAAATAGATTTGAAGAATTTAGGGGTTGTTAAGATTAGGATTTCTTGGATTTAACAGCTAAAGCTTAGTGAACAGTTTGGTGATTATAATTTGAATAAATTCTCCTTCTACAGATTCTGAGCTGATGATTGTGCTGCTGGGTAAGACTGGATCAGGAAAGAGCGCAACAGGAAACACCATCCTTGGAAAACAAGCATTTAAGGTGGAGCTATCTTCTGAGTCTGTAACTAAAGAAAGTAAGAAATGTTGCGGGAAACTGGGGGATAGAACAATCACTGTGATCGACACTCCAGGTCCTTTTGATACAGATTCTTACAACACAGTGAAAGAGCAGATAGAGAAGGCCATTGTTCCTGGTCCTCATGTGTTTCTGCTGGTGATCAGACTGGGTGTGAGATTCTCAGAGGAGGAGAGGAAAACTGTAAAGTGGTTTCTGGAGACCCTTGGAGAAGAGGCAAAAAAACACACCATTGTGTTGTTCACTCATAGAAACCAGTTAAAGGGGAGAACTATAAAACAATGCATGCAAGAGTATTCAGTTCTGTATGAAATAGTTGATAGTATGGCTGGTTATCATGTGTTTGAGAATGATAATGAGGATGATAAGACTCAGGTCACAGAGCTGCTGGAGAAGATCGACAACCTGATGGAAAAGAATGGAAACCAGATGTACACCAGAGAAAAGTCCACTGAGGTTCAGAGAAAGAAACAAGTAAAATATATTGCAACTGTGGGAGGTGTTGTAACAGGGACAGCAGCAACAGCAGCAGCAGTCAGTGGTACACTTTGGACAGTAGTAGGAGCAGCAGCAGGAGCAGCAGTTGCAGTAGGAGGAGTAGTAGCAGTAGCAGCAGTAGCAATTGGGGTAATGGCATGGGTGAAAAAAGACAGCTAATTAAAAATAAAATTATTAAGATGAAATAATCAGGATTTTCTTAAATAGATTGCTTGAACATTCAATATTACAGACTTTTTGACATTTATTTTGTAAAGATGAATTAAAAGTATGAAATTAAACAATGCAACAGCTTATTATGGGTAATAATGTTGAAGCATGTGAACATTCTTGTTACATCTGTTAATTGATTTTGGAATTCTAAAAATGGGACTTAACTGTTGTTTTTTGTTTGTTTTTCTTTTTAATCTTTTAATTTCAGTTACTGCATGGTTGTACTTAATATACAAATTAAATAGGATGGAGAGTTTTATTGAATTAAGCTTTTCTTATGTAGATGTACAGTATTTACACTATAGTTTAATCATAATCAAACAGATCTGCAAATGCTGTACAATGTAATCAGTTAATCAATATCATACCTGTCAAGTCTCCCGTTTTGGCCGGGAAACTACCGTATTTTACTCCTCTTTCCCGCCGTCTTCCCGTATTAGTATTTTCCCGTAAATTTCCCGTATTATATTAAGATAAAAAAACATATATATTATTGAGGAGACAGGGCACTGACTGCTCTGTTTCTCTTAACCAATCGTGGAGCCGGTTCAAGGAGAAAGTCCCGCCTTTCAGGAGAAACAGCCAATCAGCTTGCAAAGGAGGGTCAGTGTGGGGAAGCCCCCCCCCGTCGCTGTGAGTTCAGGCAGCTCGTCGGAGCTGCTGATGTTAAAACATATCTGGATATACAGCGATTTTTCTAAAAGAAAGGTAACGGTAGGTTAATCATGTAAACTGTGATGAGATTTTTCTGACAGCTGCTTAAAAATACTCGTCTCCAAAATAAAACACACAGATTAAACCTTTTAAAATAAAAAAATACAGCTTGTGACTCGGTTTAACTAGAAATGTGGCGAGGACCGAAATTAACTGAACTGATCAGGGGTGGAGTGATCAAAAGGAAGAAGTATTAATTAAAAATGATTAATTGTGTAGGCCACTTAGGACTAATTTTTACTGATGCAATATATCTGGTCCATGTCCTTTTAGTAAAAGCTCATAATACTATTTTTAGGTCACCTACAGTCATTTTGCAGAATTTGTGCACTCTTTGTTCAATTTTAAATCCATTAAATAAATAAAAAATATATCATATAAAAGAGTGCATTTATGCCAAAAAAAGACATGAAATCTTAACTTTTTTAAAAAATATATAGAAAAGGGTTTTTAATTTGGCTGTATCAAAAAAATTTTTGTAAACCTGTCTTAAAATGTAAGGGATACTGAACCTTCCTTGGGCTGGTGGGACGGCTGTAAGCGTACATAGGAAAATATCCCTTATTTATAAATCTAAAACTTGACAGGTATGCAATATAATCAAATTAGATCTGTAATAAAAACGATGTTTCCTTTGTGTTTTGTACATTTCCCTTCATAAGGTATTTTTAAAACCACGTATTGACATTCCTTCATCTAAACTGTGAGATTATAACCCTTAATGATTTAGTTTTTTAAAAGAATTTCTGAATAATTTTTGTGTTTTATCCATTTTGTTTCTATAACTTTGGTGATTTGGGTCTAAACTGAATAAAATCTAAATGGGGACATAGTTAGTTTTCTGTCTCTCTGTGTAAATTTTGGAGGTCTGTAGTGATTGACGCTGCAGAAAGTTGGCAACCTCTGCAGATTTGTCGCCACCACCTTGGTGTTTACTCATAAAAGGCTTGGACCCGTATCTCTGTAAAGCTGCTGTGTGTGAACATTTGTTGTGAAAACTCACTTTTATACCAAGTCCATAATAAATATAATAAATATAATATCTGTGACAGCTGGCTGTGGAATATTTAGTAGTGCTAAAATATGCATCCTATCCTATTATATACCTGTGAAGACATTCAGGAACACCTAAGTTGTGCAATCTATATCTAATCGTCTGACAGCACAGCCCCTATTCGCAGTAGATTAGATGGGTTTAACCATCTGAGGGAATTCTCCTCTCCCAAATGTTTGAGTTGGTTGCGCCCTCGAGTGGTCTTTTAAATTAAATTCAGCAACAGAATAACACGAAGCTCAGTCGGCTCAGATGGAGGGTAAAAAGTGGCCAGTTGAGCCGAAAAAAGGCCAGATTAAAAAAAGAAAGAAGATGGAAGAAGAAGCAGCCAAATGTGCAAAATTAACAAACTTTCCAAAGTTTTCCAGAGGACAGACTCCAGCTGCAGCCGGTAAACAGAGATGGAAATAATCTTGAATTGTCAGCTATTGCACAACGTTTGCAACCTCAACTTAGGGTAGTTTATTTTGTAGAGTCCAATACACATCATTACAGTTTTTCCCAAATGTTTAAACGCATTTCTAAAAACTTGGCTCAGTTTCTCAAAACTCTAAACACAAACTGAAAATTATTAACTCCTTTGTTAAAACTCCACAAATCTCCAGCAAAACTGATTCCTTCCACCAAAACAACACACACAACTATTTTAAGCTTATCTCTTACAGAGCATCAAATAAACACTGACAAGATCAATTCAGAGCACTGTTATCAGAAGTATTTGGTTATGTTTTTGACTTCATGAGGCCGCTGTACAAATTCAAATGCATACAAGTCCATGGAAATATGTTGTCTTTCTGTTGTTTTTATTTATTTGTTGTGGTGTAGGACCCCCCCCCCCCCCCATTTACAGTACTACACAAATATAAGCTATATGTGCTGTATGTAAAATGTTGCAAAACTGTAATTTTCACCTATTTTCACAATGAGAAACATGATAAGGAAAATTCACATACAAAGAGGACACAAAAATATATTTATTGCAAAATGCAAAGAAACAGATCACTGTTCATCAGACCCCTGATCTCAGTCAGACCAGAGGACCTCATCTACATCAGCTGCAATATTCTCTCTCGCCAAACAGTGTGGGAAAAATGCCTTTGCATGACAGATCCATCCATGGCAATCATCTGCGTGGATTTTATCACATGCCTCCCCCATTACATGAAGTAGCGCCACACGCTCGTGGGGTCTGTGTCCGTACACTTTCCACCTCCATGCAGAAAAGAATTCCTCTATTGGATTGAGAAATGGGGAATATGGTGGAAGGTGCAGCACAACAAACTGTGGATTTAGAGAACCAATCATTGACCAGAGCTGCCCAGTAGAAACTTACATTATCCCAGATGAAAACATAGGAGGGCTGTATCAGTCACGTGAGTCCTCTTTTATACTCTGACAAATGATTGAAACGTTCTGCTATTTAAGTTTATATAGCTGCAACTTGTGTGAGACTATTTGGTAATAAGGGTTTTGTATTTGAAGGTCAGTGATTCTTAGGTGACCAATGTTTTCTAAATGATGAAATTTGTGTTTAGTGATTTGCAAAGCTGTGATTTAGAATGATATTTGAGTGAGAACGTGTGGAATTGTGTTTAGAGTTTAGCAGTTTGGAGTCACAATGTTGACACATGAGCTTCATGTTTTTGGATTTGTGTGCATAGTTCCACATTTTTTGTGTAAACATTTGGGAAAAACTGTAAATGTTATTAGCTTATTAGCGTCTAGCTTGTTAGCATACAGAACGTCTCCCTGGTCTTTTAAATGAATGTTGATTTATTCATTTAATAGCTGTATCTAAGCCAGACAGACACTGTGTGATTTTTTAATGTTTGAATGGTTTGTCCTGTACAAAAACGCACCTGATTTATATGCTGACACTGTAGTATGAGTGGCAGGCTGAGAGACTGAACGTCATGCAGCCCCAAAGCAGTAGAATTAGCGCCAGATCCCACACACCCATTAATCCACCTGCGGAGCTTTAAATGCCCGGATGAGCGCGTCACTTTCCTCACCATATACAGTGAGTCCAAGAAGTATTTGATCCCTTGCTGATTTTCTTCGTTGGCCCACTAATAAAGACATGATCATTCTATACTTTTAATGGTAGATGTATTCTTACATGGAGAGACAGAATATTAAAAAGAAAATCCAGAAAATAAATCTAAGGAATATATATTAATTGATTTGTATTTCATGGAGTGAAATAAGTATTTGATCCCTTAGTATTCATTAGCAGTTCTGGCTTTTACAGACCAGTTAGACACTCCCAATCAACTTGTTACCTGACCTGAAGCCACCTGTTCTCACTAATCACTTGTGTGAAAAACACCTGTCCACAGACTCAGACAGATCACACAGATTTCAAGTCTCCAACATGGGTAAAACCAAAGAGCTGTCACAGGACCTCAGAGTCAGAATTGTTGACCTTCACAAAGCTGGAATGGGCTACAAAAAGATTAGTAAGGTGTTGGATGTGAAAGTAACAACTATTGGTGCAATTATCAGAAAGTTTAAAGAGTATAACATGACAATCAACAGACCTCGGCCCGGTGCTCCAAAGAAGATTTCGCCTCGTGGGGTGGCAATGATGCTGAGAACGGTCAGAAATCGTCCTGCAACCACTCGGCAGGAGTTAGCAAATGACCTGAAGGCAGCTGGGACCACAGTTTGCAAGGAAACAATTGGCAACACTTTGCGCAACAATGGATTCACATCCTGCAGTGCCCGAAAGGTACCCCTGCTGAAGAGAGCACATGTGGAGGCACACCTCAAGCATGCCAATGATCATTTGAAAGATGAACCAAGTTATTGGGAGAAGGTTTTGTGGTCAGACGAGACCAAAATTGAACTTTTTGGCCTCAACTCCACCCGCCATGTGTGGAGGAAGAAAAATGCTGCCTATGACCCCAAGAACACTGTGCCCACCGTCAAGCATGGAGGTGGAAGCATAATGTTTTGGGGGTGTTTCTCTGCCAAGGGTACAGGGCTACTTCACCGCATCACTGGGAAGATGGATGGAGCCATGTACCGCACAATCCTGAGGGACAACCTCCTCCCCTCTGCCAGGGATCTGAAAATGGGCCGTGGTTGGGTCTTCCAACATGATAACGACCCTAAACATACAGCAAAGGCAACAAAGGATTGGCTCAAGAAAAATCACATTAAGGTCATGGAGTGGCCCAGCCAGTCGCCAGACCTCAATCCGATCGAAAATCTATGGAGGGAGCTGAAGGTCAGAGTTGCCGAGCGACAGCCCACCAACCTTCATGATTTAGAGAGGATCTGCAAAGAAGAGTGGGCCAAAATTCCCCCTGGTGCGTGTGCTAAACTTGTGGTTAACTACAACAAACGTCTCACCGCTGTGCTTGCAAACAAAGGCTTTGCCACTAAGTATTGAGTGTGTTTGGCAAGAGGGATCAAATACTTATTTTCCTCATTGAAATACAAATTAATTAAAATATATTCTTTAAAATTATATTCTGGATTTTTGTCTTGATATTCTGTCTCTCCATGTTAGAATATATCTACCATTAAAAGTGCAGAAGGATAGTGTCTTTATTAGTGGGCAAACAAAGAAAATCAGCAAGGGATCAAATACTTCTTGGACTCACTGTAGCTAAGTAACCAAGTATTATATATTATATATTATATATTATAATTCTCCTTAACTGAAACTAATAAAAACGGTAATTAAAAGAAAAACTAAAACGAACTGAAATTACAGATTGAATACCCTAATTTTCGTGTTTGTTCATTTATTTATAATTGATTAATATAAATGTGGTATATCTTGATATATATCGTTATCGTGATATAACAAATTCCATATACTGATTTATGATTTTTCCCATATCGCCCAGCACTACTTCTAAGTAATATTAATCCATAAAATTACAATTTTATATCTGATTTAAATTTGAATGAAACATGTTTAAGTGAAGGGTGTTCTGTTAACTTACCAACATATACTTGTACTTATATGCAATAAAAAGGCATTGGAAGATCTAGCTGCTGTTTCATTTATTCAAATTCCTGCTCCATGGAAAAAATGGGCTGGATTTGGGCATGAAACTCCCGGGCTGAAAAAGGGGCCCACTCCGTCCCTGCCACTATCTAACTAGTTAACTCACCAGGAAATGCATCACGTGACTCTTTATATAAAATATAAAATTATGTTAAACCTTCTACATGTTGACTTAATTTTCCCACCTTAGGGTTTGACATAAAATAGAAATCTCTACTGCTGGTGGTTCTTCTATTAAAATGTTTATAAAACTTTTTAAAACGCTTTTACACAGACGCAGTTAAATAATGATGCCAATAGCAGTAAAACGTTTATTAAAATGTATTTTTACAAATCTAGCACCCTTTTAAGTCATCCAGCTTTTAGATGTGAAATCTAACCCAAAAAAGAGGACAAAAAAAGAGAAAGTTATAAAAAGTCTTTGTCTCTCTCTAGTGGTGAACTGGTGTAACAAAACATATTCAACACCACAAGTACATTTTCCTTTTTTATTCATTATTCGCTCACAACGTTTCTGCATAATAAATACGAGTTTAAAGGAAAAGAAGAAATTTGACAACAAACAAAAATTTGGACAGAAGAAATCTCTGAAAGACATGCTAAGTAGGCCTTTTTTTATTTGTGCAGAAAAATAGAGATATACACTACAAAATAAAAAATCTAGATTATATTGGACAATATTTAACATCCTAAAGAGGCATCACTTTAAGTGATGATTATCTAGTAGAAGGTATTTTCGATGGTTGTTAATGGTTCCATGGCATTTTCTCCTTCATTATGCACAAATATACAATATTAACAAAAGTATATGTGCATTTGCTCATTATTCATTGTTTCCTCTAAAGTCAAGGTTATTTAAAAGAGTTTATGTTACTTTTGTTGGAGTAACTGAAGGCTTTGCAATATTACTAAGTTCAAGTTGATTTCTGCAGTGATTATTGTTAATATGAAAGAATATATATAAATATATATATATATATATTTTTTTTTTAAGTAACACTTTCAGACCTTTTACATTATTAAATTATGTGTAAACAGTAAATATACGGAAATAAAGCACAGACTACTTTACATGTTTTGTTTACTCAACAACCTGGCATAAAGACTGATGCAGTCGGGGAGTGTCTATCAGTTTCTTATTATTAGAGACAGTTGAAGCATCAGGAGCAGCATCTGAACATTCAGGTAGGTTTATATTTCATATTTTAAATTTAGTTACATTCCAGCTGGACTTACATATACATGTAATATATGCAATAATACATATACATTATAATTAGTAGGAACTAAAAATGTATTGTGATTTGAAACAAAGCACAGTACTGAAGAGTAAACAGTCCAGAAACTGTTAGAACTGCACTGTATATGATATTAAACATATTACTGGTGTCTTCATTTAGAAACATGTGTAAAAATAGATTTGCATAATCAGTCAATCTTTGTTGCAAAAAACATTATCTATAATCTGTTTTATGTCAGGTGGGCGTAGAATACTGGCCTCATATTATATATATATATATATATATATATATATATATATATATATATATATATATATATATATATATATATATATATATATATATATATATATATTTATATGAGCATTTTTTATTCACACTTCATTACATTTTATTCAGAATTAACTTACACTTTCAACTGGATCCATAGAGCAAATACCTTAAAATTCCTTTGTCCTGCTATAAACCCTGAGGTGGATGTTTGCTGTGTAACCAGTGCCCACAGTTTAATGCAGCTTTGTTTTTTTTACAAGAAAATGTTCTGAATCAGTTTCTCGGATTTTGTTATTTATAGGTACACGTTTCAGTAAAATGAACATTGTTTTAATCTATAAATGAAAAATGAAACTACGCATGGGAAGGGACAGTAGATTGTGCTTAATATCATGTAATGCTTTATTATTACATTTGTTTGAAATTCACAGACATGGTTATAAGTATTTAAATTGTACTACATGTTTTCAGGTGATAAAGAGGTGGGAGGATCTGCACAGTTCTACTGAAACCATACTGAAAGATTGGTAAGAAAAAAAGAGAATTTAAAGTTTGAAAAAACGCAATTCCTTTAGGGTAAGTAACCGCTTGACAATTAAATTTAGCTATATTATAAATTCCCCAATAATTTTGCAAATTACATAATAAACCAGTGCACCTTTTTTTAAAACTCAGAAGACATGACCATGCATAAAGCTCGTTTTCAGTGTAGCCAAACTTATACAGAAAGAATTAAACATGATAAAGTATAAATCATTTAATCATTTTAAATTACAAAAAATAATAACAGTGAACAAAAGAAAAATAGAAACAAATAAAACTTGAGTTTTAATTGATAAGAATTTAAGATTAAAAGAAGATTATTTATTGATACAAAATTATACATTAATTAAAAAACAGTAAATATTAAGCTAAAACTTTTACATAAAAAATACTTTAAAGCTAGTGAAGGTTTAGAGAATTCCTGTACAAATCTCAGTTAAGACATTGTGTAAGACATTTTGGTACAGTGTGTAATGATGAGTTTTATGGGAGTGTCCAGTGATTAATGTTAAAGCTGAATAAACAATCCTGTCAAGGAACTTAAATATTTGTTTAAGATCTGATCCTTCCCCTCCCTTATGTACTGGGATGACATGATCTATTTATCATTTGATTCTGGGAATTCTGCAAGTTGAAACTAAAATATCAAACATCAAACATTCAGGAGAATCTCTCGCTATCTTTAATAAACTCCTGAAGACAGAGCTCTTCAAAGAGCACTTACTCTCCTAACACCTCTAACTAACTACCTTCTACTACCAGATCAGGAGAATCTCTCACTATCTTTAATAAACTCCTGAAGACAGAGCTCTTCAAAGAGCACTTACTCTCCTAACACCTCTAACTAACTACCTTCTACTACCAGATCAGGAGAATCTCTCGCTATCTTTAATAATAAACTCCTGAAGACAGAGCTCTTCAAAGAGCACTTACTCTCCTAACACCTCTAACACACTAACTACTTCTAACCTCATTTCCTTCTTCTCCTCCTTCACTCCTCTATCCTATTATTCCCCTTTTTCCTCCTTTTATCCCTATCCAAAGATGTTTTTCCTTTAAACTTATTTTACATTGTACTTTACTATTGTAAGTCGCTTTGGACAAAAGCGTCTGCCAAATGTAATGTAATGTAATGTAATGTAATGTAGTGTAATGTAATGTAATCTTTTATAAATGTTCTAAAATGACTGATGTGAATGAGAAGTAATAGTTCGGTTTGTCCATGCTCTACAGTTATATTTAAATCAGAGATTTTGGAAAACAGTGAACTATTTAAGTAATTGAAAAGTTGAGCAGTTGACTGGTTGAGTTTAGTTGTGTAAAGAACTGAGTGATTTGAGTATACCATGGGTTGAAAATGGAAGTTTAACTTGTACATCATAAAAAAGGTTAGAGTTTGTATACATGATAATTATCTGGATGGTTTAAAGATGGCCGGTAGAGGCAAACTGCAGCCAAACTTACTGTACCAAGCCAGTGAACCCATATATGCTGGTTATTTAGGTATTTCTTTAAAACACTTTTTTCTTCAGGGTTAACTTGCAAGAATATGCATTAACAGAACCAAGCTACCACTACAAAACAATGTACCAATGTCCTGAGATGGGTGAATATGGAAAGTAAAAGTGTATACAGTCAGGTTAATAGGTATTTCGGTTTAGGTTAATGTGATTATACAACAATGGACTATATAACCAGAGAATATTCTACACGTTTCTACTTCCCAAAAAAAAAATTAAAAAGAGAATCTTATAATCTTACATCTACTTTTTACTTGATGTATAGACTGATATTTTAGTGTTAGCAATGGAGCAACAATCTAACAGTACAATTAATTTAATACTGCAAAATACGACAGCATGACATTACAGGTTTTAGACCAGCCTAGACCAGCCAGGCTCAGGGGTGGATTTCCCGAAAACGATCAATATTAGCAGATAATGAACGAACTAAGTATGTACTAAATGTATTTATTTATTTACTCACCTGCTTACTTACTTACAGGAACACATGATTTTATAAACAAAAACTTTAAACCAACCAGAATATGTTTTCTACTTCATACATTTATCTTTGAGTTCAGATCTGCAGACTCTTGGTGAGATTTTAATCTCAGTGTCTTCATGATTTAGAGTCACCTGGAATAGTTTTCTCAGCATCTTGAAGGAAGGAGTTCCTGAAGGTGCTGAACAATAGCTGCTGCTTTTCCTTCATGCTGTGAAGCTCCAGCTCATCCCAATTAAATCACCTCAAATCACCATCTCAGTTGGGTTTAGGTCAGGGGATTGAGGAGGCCATGCACGTTTTTGTTTACTAGATAATTTCATATGAGTCAATTAATAGTTTTCATGGGTTTAATATTAATCTACAATGTCGAAAATAAGTGACATAAAAATTTTGTTTATTCTGGGGAGCTGACACACCCCAGAGTTTACCCAGATGAACGGCCACAGTGTTGGTTAGAAGCACCTGATTAAGGAATAATATTAAATATTACCTGCACATTCACCGATACCCTTTACAATACGTGTAGGTGTGATTAAAGACACCGCAGGCGTCCCCTGCACCGGACCTACAGTACCAGGGATTTTCCCAATAGCATGGAAATATATTGTGTTGTGCTGTAATTCCCGGGCTGGTGTGAATTGTATATAAGTACAAACCGGATTCCAAAAAAGTTGGGACACTAAACAAATTGCGAATAAAAACTGGATGCAATGATGTGGAGATGGCAAATGTCAACATTTTATTCAGAATGGAACACAAATCAAAAGTTTAAACTGAGAGAATGTATCAATTTAAGGGAAAATATGTTGTTTAAAAATTTCATGGCGTCAACAAATCCCAAAAAAGTTGGGACAAGGCCATTTTCTCCACTGTGTGCGCCAATTGTTCTCTATATGTGAAAGATCTGGCCTTTTCACTACCCGGATCCTTCTCCTACGTAGCCATGATGTTGTGATTGCTGCAGGGTGTGGTCTGGCATTATCTTGCTGAAAAATGCAGGGTCTTCCCTGAAAGACATGACGTCTAAATGGGATCATATTTTGTTCTAGAACCTGAACATAGTTCTCTGCATTAATGCTGCCTTTCCAGACATGCAAGCTGCCCAAGCCACAAGAACTCATGCAACCCCATACCATCAGTGACGCAGCTTCTGAACGGAGCAGTGATAACAACTTGGGTTATCCTTGTCCTCTCTGGTCCGGATGACATGGCGCCCCAGTGTTCTATAAAGAACTTCACATCGTGACTCATCTGACCACAGAACAGTCTTCCATTTTGCCATAATCCACTGCTTAGAAATGGCTTCCTCTTTGCACTGTTTCAGCTGGCAGTGGCGGATGGCACGGTGGATTGTGTTTAGTGACAGCGCTTTCTGGAAGTATTCCTGAGCCCATTCTGTTATTTTCTTGACAGTGGCATTCCTGTTTGAGGTTCAGTGATGTTTTAGGGGCCCGGAGATTACGAGCATCCAGTAGAGTTTTACGGCCTGGACCCTTACACACAGCGATTGTTCCAGATTCTCTGAATCTTCTGATGATGTTATGCACGGTTGATGATGATAACTTAAGTCTTTGCTATTTTATGCTGGGTAACACCATTCTGGCGCAACAATGGTGGAATTGGTGAACTTCTTACCATCTTGGCTTCTGAAAGACACTGACATCCTGAGAAGCTCTTTTTATACCCAATCATGTTTTCAATTGACCTAATTAGTGTGAATTGGTCTTCCAGCTGTTCGTTATGTGCTCAATTTCCTTTTTCCAGCCACTTATTGCTACTTGTCCCAACTTTTTTGGGATTTGTTGACACTGTGAAATTTTGATTCAATATATTTTTCCTTTAGAATGTTACATTTACTCAGATTAAACTTTTGATCTGTCATCTATGTTCTATTCTGAATAAAATATTGACATTTGCCATCTCCACATCATTGCATTCAGTTTTTATTTACAATTTGTTTAGTGTACCAACTTTTTTTGGAATACGGTTTGTATGTGTGTATTCCACAGTAACAGCCTGATTACAGAATGCACGGACTTGCTAAGACCGTGAGCATCATCTGCAGGAATTCATTGATTGCGTTCATTTCAGCATTAATGTCAAGAACTCTACCATCGCTAATCTGGATTTTAAATATTTATTTGTGGGGTTGATTGGTCAATTCCAAAATGCCCACTTAGACTACAAGCATCAGACAAAGTTGGCATTATAAAATGATATAATATAATATAATATAATCAACCACGGAAATAATATTTTTTCTTCCTCAAAATTGCCAGTCCCTGGTGTTTAAGGTGCTGAACTGCAAGCAAAAATCCCTTAAAGAAGCTCTTTCTGATTAACGACTGGGTCAGGGGACTCGTTAATCTGTGAGCGAGTTTACGTAGTACTTTAGTTACGCACGGGTTTGGGAAACACTCTTTAACAACACCCCAGATCAATCATGGTCACAAACACTGATTCTAGATCAGCGCTCTTTTTACTAAAATGCTGTGTATACACCATCAAACTGACCCCAAGATTTCTTTATGTATGACAGTCTGATGACACTAGATAAGTGTCCAGCACAAACGCTTCCTCATTACTGAAGAAAGTAAAGGACCGTAGCAGCTCCTCAACTTTCAGAATTTCGATTAAGGCACTTGAGACCTGATGTCAGAAGATTCACGTAAGTACATATTTCTATAATTATCCAGAATGCAAGACCAAAAATCTGATTTATTACACATATTTCATGTTTCAATTGCAAATTTTAATATAAGTATATATAAATAACAGAACCCCTATTTGACAATGGAAGATGTGAAGAAGCTCAATCATCAGGTAAGATTCCAAGTTTAATTTTTTTAATTTGTGCAAACTTTAACATACATGCACATTAATCAAAGAATAAATTATTCTGGAGGTTCTTTATTTGTATTTTTTTATGTAATATTTCTACTATTACCAAATAGCAATAACCTGATTATGCATGTTGCTGTTGGCAATAGTCCTGAACCAACCAAATGAAAAGTCAACAGGTCTGTTTATTCTTAGATAAATACATAATTTAAAAATATTTAACCCTCATACCCTCCTTAAATTATGCAGCCTCTAGACACCTTCGTGGCAAAAAATGTACACGCCCCGAAAAACTGCTCTTAAATCATTATACATTAATATATATATATATATATATATATATATATATATATATATATATATATATATATATATATATATATATATATATTTATAAATTCACTAAATCAAATTTCATACCTACTCACAACTAGGATTTTAACCCTTTAAATGACAGTTTAATTATTTGAATTATTGCATTTTTTTGTTGCAAAAAACAAAGTTATTTTTCATAAAACAAATGGGGCATTGGTGGTAATTAGAGTCTTGGAAATGTCAAAGATTTGCAACAAAATTGTTTTAACTGCATTATTACTTTTTATGTAGTGCCAGATTTCAAATTTTGCATAAAAAAAAAAAAAAGAAATATTAATGTATAATGATTTATTTTTTGGGGTGTGTACATTTTTGCAACGAAGGTGTCCAGAGGGTGCAAAATGCATCCAGAGAGTATAAATGACGTGTACGAGTAAAAGACATTAGATTTCAAAAATATAATGGAAAAAGGAGGTTTTCTGCAAAAAATCATGGCACTTGCTGCAACACAGCCAAAATTATCAGCAAATGAAAAAAAAGTAGACAAAAACGTACAAAAATGCCCGAGGAGGGCATAAGGGTTAAACTGTAATCTTTTGTTTATCGAGGTCCAGAGTGTGATTAAAATGTTCTGTTGATTTTTGAGCGGTGTATTAATACAAAGAAATATGTCATGCAAGGAAATTTCCACAAAAAGAAAACAGAAAGTTAAGAAGCAGAGACAAAAAGGAAGCATAATGTAGATACAGTAGCTGTATGTCTGTGCCCAATTACAGTACAAAACCATGCATTATTCCTGGTCTGAACAAGTGCCCCAGTGCAGCCTTATTTAGACTAAATTAACCAGTGAAGTTGTTAACTAAGCATCTTCCCATCAGGCAGTAAAAACTGTTCCTTCACAGTTTGTTGTGTATTTGTGTCTCTTGCCAGAAGCCTCAATTTCGGTTTTATCTGTGGTGTGGTTTTATAACAAGTTTACTTGTAATTGATTAATTCACAGAGACTGATGTGAGGATTATACTGGTGGGTAAAGCTGGAGCAGGAAAGAGCGCTACTGGAAACACCATCCTGGATAAAGATGTGTTTAGATCAGAAATGTCTTCAGATTCAGTTACGGAAAACTGTGAAATACAGCATCAGATAAATGGAGATAGAACAATCTCAGTTATTGACACTCCTGGGATTTTTGGTGGAATGAAAGGAAAGGAAATGACAGAGCAAATGCAGAAGTGTGTGGAAATGTCAGTTCCTGGTCCTCATGCGTTCCTGCTGGTGATCAGAATAGGAAGATTCACCCCTGAGGAGAGAAACGCTGTGAAGTGGATTCAGAAGAACTTTGGAAAAGACGCTTCAATGTACACCATCGTTCTGTTCACCCACGCTGATCAGCTGAAGGGGAAACCTCTGGATGAGTTCATCAGCAAAAACAGAGATCTTCTGCTCTTAATTAACGCCTGCGGAAACAGATATCTCGCATTTAATAACGATGAGAGAAATGACCGAACTCAGGTCATGAAGCTGCTGGAGGAGATAGATAAGATGGTGGAATTTAATGGTGGAGAGTACTACACTAATGAGATGTTCAAAAAAGCCCAGCAGGAGATAAAGTTGAAGAAATATGCAAAGAACACTGCACTGGGAGCAGGAGTACTAGGTGGAGCAGGAATAATAGCTGGAGTGGTTGCGCTGGCTGCTCCAGAGCTTATTGCACTGTCAGCTGTTGCTGCAGTGACTTCTGGCATAGCAACTGTTGGGGCAGCAGTAGGAAAGATAGTTTATGATGAGGTAGCAAAGAAAAACAATTAGCAAGCCTGCTGCACAAGCTGTAGACATATTCATGGAAAAATGAATGCAATTTAGTAAATTCTCTTGTAATCATAATCATCATGGTTGTGCATTACATGTTCCAACTCCAGAATGTGCGGTCTGATGGTGCAATGTGTGCTTGTATACAGCTTTTTGATCAGACGTACAGTTTTCTTAAAACTTTGTAAACGTACAATTTTTGGGTCCATTAAGAATGAATGGGGAGAAAATTTGCAAGGCTGTGTACATCACAAAGACCAAATTTGAAAACCTATAGAACTTATCGCATTCTTTCCGACAATATGCTGTATGAAACAATACGATGCACAGATTTCATACAATTGTCGTACAAAGTTTTCCCACTAAACCCATTCTGTACCCTGCTCTCTAGTATAGTGAGTGTATGGAGGAGCTATTGGATAAACAAGCTATCAGTTAAAAGTTTGGACACCCCACATGGCCAGAGCACCCTAGCGTCCATAGCTATGGACATATAGACATAGCTATGCCAAACACATTATAACCTGAATTATGCAAATATGTTACTTAGCAACCACCTACCAATCACTTAACCACACCATAGCAACACCTTAGCAACCACCTAGTAACATCTTAGCAACCACCTTGCAACATCTTAGCAACACCTTAGCCACCACCATGGATAACATAGAAATGCTTTAACTGCTAGCAACTGCTTAGCAACATCAAAGCAACCACAGCAGCCACCTAGCAACTGCTTAGCAACCACCAAGCAGCTGCTCAGCAACATCATAGCAACCACCCCGGACACCATAGCAATGCTTTATCAGCCACCTAGCAACACCTCAGCAACCAGTCCTAATTCCAGGTTGCCAGGTAAAGAACATAATAGCTACATAGATTTTTGCTTAATCTTTTTTCTATTCTGCAGTTTCGTACCACTAGAAAAAAGATTAATAGTCTAGATGGAAACAGGGGTCCACGAGCACATAGTGGATTTTTTTTCGCCACCTGTTTTTTCTTAATCTTTGAAGTGTCTATTTTAAGGTTCTGACAGGTAACAGGATGAAATAATGTCCCATGATATTTATTTTTAACCCTTTAATGCATCTATGCTAATTCCGAACCGGAAAAAAATTATGAAGAAAATGCCATATCTCCTTGAGTTAACAACCTATACAGACAAATGAGCACACTTTTCCATACAATTCTGGGCCAAGGAATTTAATGGAATGGTTATTTTAAAGTTTTTTTTTTTTACATATTTTGACTTAATTCTGGGACAAAAATATAAAAAAAATCAGAAAATGTTAATTTGCCTGTATGTTTTCACATTACACTAAAATCCTGTGCATTAAATAAAAACATCTTGGGATTTTTCTTAATCTTTGAAGTGTCTACTTTAAGATTATGACAAGTAACAGGACAAAAAATGTCCTGTGGGGCTTATTTATAACCCTTTACTACACCTATCCCAATTTCGAACCTGAAAAAATATGAATTAATTGGCATAGCTCCTTAAGTTAACAACCTATACAGACAAATGAGCACACTTTTCCATACAATTCTGGGCCAAGGAATTTAATGGAATGGTTATTTTTAAGTTTTTTACACATTTTGACTTAATTCTAGGACAAAAATATCAAAAATTAGCAAAAAATGTTAATTTGCCTGTATGTTTTCCTATTATACTAAATTCCTGCACTCTAAATAAAAACATCCTGATATTTTTCTTAATCATTAAAGTGTCTACTTTGAGATTCTGACAGGTAACAGGACAAAAAATGTCCTGTGGGGCTTATTTATAACCCTTTACTACACCTATCCCAATTTCGAACCTAAAAAAATATGAAGACATTGGCATAGCTCCTTCAGTTAAAGCCCTATACAGACAAATGAGTGCACTTTTCCATACAATTCTGGGCCAATGAATTCCATAGAATGGTTATTTTGAAGTTTTTCACACATTTTGACTCAATTCTGGAACAAAAAGATCAAAAATTAGCAGAAAATGTTATGTTCGCCTGTATGTTTTCACATTATACATTATATTCACATTATGAAAAGTCTACTTTTAGATCCTGACAGGTACCAGGATGAAAAATGTAATTAGCTGCAGAACTAATTGATGATAAAATCCAACAATGTACTAAAAATAAAAGTATTAGCATAGTGTGGTACTAATATTTTTAATCCTCATTATCACCATTGAAGAGATCATCAAAGTCTATCTTTTAAATCTCTGTCCCTTCCTCCTGATCACCTGTCCCCTCTCCAATCAATTCTATCTCTTCTGCTCTTGCAAAAATGTCAACAAGAGAAGTAGGGAAGATAGTCTTCTCCCAACCCGTGCCCTGATCGTAAGGGTTTGGCCTTTCAGATTTTGGCTGATCTGTCCTTTTTTAGCAGGCATCCCTGTAGTTTACGCTGTCTACTTTAAAACTTGCACCCAGGGCTCTGTTAACACCCACCATCTTTTGCAGCATCTTGGTTCTCACAGCATCAATGGAGGTCAGTTGGCCAATGGACATACATAACATCATCTCCTGCTGGAGCTCACTGTCCTGCCACAATGTACAAAGCTGCAGCTTCTTCAAGGGAGCAATTTTGCCCTTGAGAGCACTGGTGCAGCGTAGTGTCCCAGAAGAGTGTTTCAGTATTTAGATCCCAGAGGTTCAGCTAGCTCAGAGACATTAACAAGTTTACTATGCAAGCCAGTTCCGTGGTCAAGAATCATGGTAAGGTTGACACTGCTGACATGGTAAAGGAGGTTCAGTAATATGTCGGTGTTCGGGGTCCTCATCACACTGGACTTGCTTGGTGGAGGTACAGGACAACACGGGTGTCTGTCTCCTCCTTGTTTGACTGCAGGGCGTGGATCTCTGAAGCCTGAACCCTTAACAAAATTTACAATTTTTGAAGTTAGGCAATAGGATCTCATATCAACCCATACCACTGCCCTCACTTCTCTAGCCCAGATGCTGCCTCAGTGTTAGTTAGTCAACATATGGAAAAGAGCATTGACATCTAGTATGAAGAGTGCATCCTTTGGGTAGGTGACCTCCTCATCATGGGTTGATATGAGATCCTATTGCCTAACTTCAACAAATGTCCAAGTAAGTTGAAAAAGGCTCAGACTACAGTTATCGGTGCTTAACAGTAGCTGTCATCACATATCCAACGGTATTAAAACATTTGAATGGAGCGCTAGAGTAGTAGCGTCTTCAATATACAGGTATGTGTTAAAAATTGTAAATTTTGTTAAGGGTTCAGGCTTCAGAGGTCCATGCCCTGCAGTCAAACAAGGAGGAGACAGACACCCGTGTTGTCCTGTACCTCCACCAAGCAAGTCCAGTGTGATGAGGACCCCGAACACCGACATATTACTGAACCTCCTTTACCATGTCAGCAGTGTCAACCTTACCATGATTCTTGACCACGGAACTGGCTTGCATAGTAAACTTGTTAATGTCTCTGAGCTAGCTGAACCTCTGGGATCTAAATACTGAAACACTCTTCTGGGACACTACGCTGCACCAGTGCTCTCAAGGGCAAAATTGCTCCCTTGAAGAAGCTGCAGCTTTGTACATTGTGGCAGGACAGTGAGCTCCAGCAGGAGATGATGTTATGTATGTCCATTGGCCAACTGACCTCCATTGATGCTGTGAGAACCAAGATGCTGCAAAAGATGGTGGGTGTTAACAGAGCCCTGGGTGCAAGTTTTAAAGTAGACAGCGTAAACTACAGGGATGCCTGCTAAAAAAGGACAGATCAGCCAAAATCTGAAAGGCCAAACCCTTACGATCAGGGCACGGGTTGGGAGAAGACTATCTTCCCTACTTCTCTTGTTGACATTTTTGCAAGAGCAGAAGAGATAGAATTGATTGGAGAGGGGACAGGTGATCAGGAGGAAGGGACAGAGATTTAAAAGATAGACTTTGATGATCTCTTCAATGGTGATAATGAGGATTAAAAATATTAGTACCACACTATGCTAATACTTTTATTTTTAGTACATTGTTGGATTTTATCATCAATTAGTTCTGCAGCTAATTACATTTTTCATCCTGGTACCTGTCAGGATCTAAAAGTAGACTTTTCATAATGTGAATATAATGTATAATGTGAAAACATACAGGCGACCATAACATTTTCTGCTAATTTTTGATCTTTTTGTTCCAGAATTGAGTCAAAATGTGTGAAAAACTTCAAAATAACCATTCCATTAAATTCATTGGCCCAGAATTGTATGGAAAAGTGTGCTCATTTGTCTGTATAGGGCTTTAACTGAAGGAGCTATGCCAATGTCTTCATATTTTTTTAGGTTCGGATTTGGGATAGGTGTAGTAAAGGGTTATAAATAAGCCCCACAGGACATTTTTTGTCCTGTTACCTGTCAGAATCTCAAAGTAGACACTTTAATGATTAAGAAAAATATCAAGATGTTTATATTTAGAGTGCAGGAATTTAGTATAATAGGAAAACATACAGGCAAATTAACATTTTTTGCAAATTTTTGATATTTTTGTCCTAGAATTAAGTCAAAATGTGTAAAAAACTTAAAAATAACCATTCCATTAAATTCCTTGGCCCAGAATTGTATGGAAAAGTGTGCTCATTTGTCTGTATAGGTTGTTAACTTAAGGAGCTATGCCAATTAATTCATATTTTTTCAGGTTCGAAATTGGGATAGGTGTAGTAAAGGGTTATAAATAAGCCCCACAGGACATTTTTTGTCCTGTTACTTGTCATAATCTTAAAGTAGACACTTCAAAGATTAAGAAAAATCCCAAGATGTTTTTATTTAATGCACAGGATTTTAGTGTAATGTGAAAACATACAGGAAAATTATCATTTTCTGATTTTTTTTTATATTTTTGTCCCAGAATTAAGTCAAAATATGTAAAAAAAAAAAACTTTAAAATAACCATTCCATTAAATTCCTTGGCCCAGAATTGTATGGAAAAGTGTGCTCATTTGTCTGTATAGGTTGTTAACTCAAGGAGATATGGCATTTTCCTCATAATTTTTTTCCGGTTCGGAATTAGCATAGATGCATTAAAGGGTTAAAAATAAATATCATGGGACATTATTTCATCCTGTTACCTGTCAGAACCTTAAAATAGACACTTCAAAGATTAAGAAAAAACAGGTGGCGAAAAAAAATCCACTATGTGCTCGTGGACCCCTGTTTCCATCTAGACTATAAGGAAGACTTCTTTGAAAAAGACTACCCAAAACAACAAAACACCAACAGTATAAAAGCTTATTTTGTTCCCTGGTAGATTACAATTTAATACTTTTTGAAAAGAATGAAAAATCAAGTTATCATTAAAAATAAAAGCACTCTTCTGTCCTTCAAAACTTGTGTACGAATTCTGCTATTTTCTTAGTGCTTATAAAATTAAATTTATGACATTCTGACTTTGGCAAATTTTATTGGTGAATTTGGCAGTTCTCAGTTGTGTGCACAGATCCAAGTTTTAAGCACTGTCCAATTATATTTAATCAACATTTCATCATTAACTCAAAAATATTTATATTTAATCATAACATTAACGCATCATTAATAGAAATTGTGTATGTATATAAAAAAAACAATAAAGTCACGTAAAAATAATTGAATGTGTTAGTTTTAAAATAGTGTAGATTTTTAGATGTTGAACATAGATCCATTACATTTTACATGTACTTTAATTTGTGATGTATTTTCCTTGTGTTAGTGTTTATCATGTCTGCTGTGATTTTTGCTTGATAACTAAAGAGTAATTTGTTGAACATTAAAAATCTCTATGGTATCATTTTACTGTTTGTAAATTGTATTAATTGTTTAATTAAACAATGCTAATTTATTTATAGAAAAAACTCCAATGAGTTATGCAAGTCACTTTAAAGGGGGTAAATATCTATACAATTATTTATATCACATTATTTATTTTTATTTAAGTGGCAATTACTTTATTATTGTTTTATAAAATCATTGTTAAATAAAGCTAATTACATTGACAATGATTTTAGTCATAACAACAAAAAGGGGGAATGGAAATTATTTATAAACAATATGATAGGAAACATTTAGGCTTCTTGTGATGCAATGTTTTTATGTAAATTTATCTACTTTAAAAAAACAACAACATATTAATATTAATATTAATATTCACTGAGGAAGAGAGGAACACTGTGAAGTGGTTTCTGGAGAACTTTGGAGAAGATATTTCAGTCTACACCATCGTTCTGTTAACCCACGCTGATCAGCTGAAGGATAAAACAGTGAAAGATTATTTCAGAGGAAGTTTAGACCTTCGCAGAATTATCAATAAGTGTGGAGGGAGATTTCAGGCGATCAGTAACGAGGACAGGACAGGTAACAGGTCTCAGGTCACAGAGCTGCTGGAGAAAGTTGATCTGCTGGTGAAGACAAATGGAAATCATCTCTACAGGAAAGAGTTTTATGAAGAGGCCCAGAAAAATCTGAGAGAGATGGAGGAGAGACGGAGGAAACAGGAGGAAGAAGAGTCTGGCATTACACTGTAAACCCATATGTTGGTGGAACTGAATCTGTTTTACATTAAATTGGAGATTTCTAATTAATACTCAACTATTTTGAGTTAGTTGAACATTTGTGGGCACAGATACTGTACTATTCAAACTAAGATCTTTGAGTTAAAACAATTTATAATAACTGAGTTTAGTCTGTTTTGTCATTAACAGCTTCTTTTCTATTGGATTCTGTCACAATCTATTTGCATACTGGGCGTGTCCAACAGTTTCTGACTAACACTCACCATCAGTGTGACCATAGTGATTCCGCATGGGCTACCTTACAAATAAATCAACTTCCCCTTTAGTTGTAAAAACTTGATGTTTTAATTTATGCTAACTCAAGTTTTTATTCCCCATTACTTAACTTTTTTTTAAGGCAACCGGTTTCCTCAAGTTTTTAAGTAAATTCAACTTCCAGGCTCACATTCTATTGGGTGGATTAGAAGAGTAAGGGTATATGTTTTTTTATTTAGCTGTGCTCCAAATGTGTCTCCCCCTAACCTAACCAAACACAAGATACTAAACTTTTATTTATTTATTTTTTTGTTTGTTTTGTTTTTCATTGTGGAAGCCAAAAACTTCAGGGATGGTTTTAGCCAAAAAAAAATCCTTGCTTATTGGTGCAATGCATAAAAAGTATTTGTAATTGCTATTTGTTGTGCTGAAAAAAAGATTTTCATCAATAGTATATGGGTTGGTAATATATTTGGCTGAAAAAAAAATCTAAATTAAGTCACGGAAATCACTGGGTTATATTCTACCAACTCTTATTTTATATGGTGTGACATGAATGTTATTGTGTATTAAAATTGGGTATAATGTGATAATGTAAGTCAATTTATCCTGGTTCTTTATCATTACTATATAAAAATAAAGCATTGCTCACATTGCTTTTGCATATCTAAAACATAGAAAGACGTTTAATTGAATTCTTTCACTATACTTTTAATTATTTTGGGAATACCTATTTATAAAAGTACCAAAATTTGTGTAACCTTTGCTGGTGTTATTCCCCATACAAGTGATTGAAATATTTTTTAGTTACAGCAGAATCACAAAACTGTTGAAGAACAAGTGAATTCTACTCAGCATAGTGAAGAACGTTTATAAGACATTAACTAATCCACTTACTGTATTTATTAAATGTTGCACTTTTTATTTTTTATCAGTCGAATGTAAGCTACAGGAATTCTAATAATCTTTAGTAAATCATTGAACTTTTTTATATTTAGTGCATCATTTATTTTTAAAAAGATAATGAGCAAAACAATGATAGACCAGAAAACGGTTGATGTATAAAAACAGTTTGGTAATAAATATTGTGACACATTTGGCTTCTACTTAAAGAAATAAACAGAAGAACCATGTATTTATAAATTATAAATTTCCTGGTGTTTTGCTAAAGCTGGATGTTCAGGTGCTACAGTGAACTGCAGCTGGGTCAATCTGAACTTTTACTTTTACTTTCAGGAGTAACTGAGTCTGAGTGAGTAACTGAATCTGCATGAATGAGTGAGTGTTGCTGTATAAACATTACATTTGTGAAGAATTTACTATAAAAATGTGTTAAATATGATTTATATATTTAAAACACTTATCTATTAGCTATAACGTGTGTATCTAAGAGCATTATTTATGTATTTAAATGCAGTTTTTATCATAAAGTGTGACAAAACAGTCATATGGTGTGACAAGAAACCCCTGTCACACCGTATGTCGTTGTGTCACACCATGTGATGTTTCATGTTCTTAGCATGACTTTAAGCAATGGGGCTTTATGCTAGCATCATAAAACCATACGAACTTCAATATGAAATTATAGTTTTAAAGTTAATATTGACTGAATTATGTATTCTGTAAAATATGTCACACCAAACGACTGAAGCAAGAACTGAAGCAGGAGTGCTAGATATACTTGATTTTTCTAAAAGAATAAAGAGCGATAACACACCCTGTAACTTTCAGTGTCCCTCTGAGGTGTTGTTCTTCCTCCTGAAAGAAGGAGGACCCCCACTCCCTAAAGGTCTAATTGCCCATTTAAGGAGTATGGCGTCACACCATATGATATTCATTTTTGGGACAAAATGTTATAGTTAAGGGTGGCTTTAAAATATTAAGTCTGAACTTTTAGCCAAGTAGACCCACAAGTAGACACCTTGGTTACTAATATATGACTGAATAATAAATTAATTTGCTTGTGTTTATTCAAAATCTAACTTTGTGAAATGTGTTTGGGAAGCTCACCCCATATGAGCTTTTTCTGGTTTGACTGAAAATTGTGAAAAATTAAATTATATTAATTCCATGAATGCTCTGTAAGCTCATGTAAAACAGCACTTTCTGAACAATATCATCACAGTTTTAACATATTCTTCTATAATTCATATATATTTGACAGACTGGACCAAAAAAGATCA
Source organism: Astyanax mexicanus (assembly GCF_023375975.1). Taxonomy (NCBI): domain Eukaryota; kingdom Metazoa; phylum Chordata; class Actinopteri; order Characiformes; family Acestrorhamphidae; genus Astyanax; species Astyanax mexicanus. The sequence continues at coordinate 37,400,331 of NC_064428.1, read as the reverse complement.
CGTCATGTCAACCACCCATATGCACTGCACTTGTTTTTTTAAAATACTTTATATCTTCAGAAAAAGTAGACATTTCAAATATTACTTTCAGTTTCATTTTGGTTCAAACTGCATAAAATTGATCAAAGAGCGCCCTCTAGTGACGCTTAAAAACACTGCAATAATAGAAATTCCATCACATCATATTTCCGGGCACCAATATATACCTAAATATATCAATATATACTAATTGTCACCAATATTTGAAATAATAGCATATATTTGTCTCTATCTATTTAATGTCAGAATAAAGGCTAACTAACACATTCTGATACATTCTACCACTACAGTATAATTCACTTTCAGGAAAAGTATTTAATTCTTTAATCTGAACGTTAAGTAATATGGACGGCATGCTAAACTACAGTACTCACTCAGATTATTCACATTCACATTATTTTATTATTTTAGTTTCCTTAGCCAAAGTTCACATTTTTGGCTAACATTTTTCAAAACATTCCTAAACTTTTAAAAGATGATAAATATTACACAAATCACACCAAACGAGTTTGTAAAGCCATTTTATTGAGGTTATAAAAACAAGTAAAAATATATAAAGGACAAAATCCTGCACATAACAAAAAGTTCATTTATATGACCCATTCCCATTCAATTCCCCCTCCTTTACTCTACTGTCCCACTCCTACACCTAAAACCTAAAATACATATTTCATAAATCATAAATCAGTGTGTAAAGCTAAATAAAGATAAAAAATTAAATATTGTTTTTTTATTCAATGTAAAATGTGAAATCTATATTTGTATATAAAATGTGTAATATGGGGTATACGATATAAAGCAGTTATTCCTGTTAAAACATGTTGATGTAAAAAGGCTTTTATAAGGCAGAAATTTCAGGGTTCACAATGCTTCTATGCTATTCCATGTTATTGTACCAGTGTACCTAATATTTTATTAGAGAGTTATGCACAATTCAAATCAAGTTAACACAATATCTAACAAGATGTTGCCGATTTAGTTCTGTGATTCCTGTGTTTCTGTTTCAGAGATGTCTGATTGAGAGTTTGATAAACGCTCATAACCATTCTTATTCTTACTTTTCTTATATGCAGCCCAGCCAATGACTGCCCCTATAGCAGGCAATGCTACGAGTGCAACAGAAGCTGCTACTGCCACTAATCCAATTTCTGCTACAACTGCTGCTGCTACTGCAGCCCCTGATGCAGCACCTCCTACAGCTAATCCAGCTCCAGCTCCTAAAGCAATTTTTTTATTTCTTTTCTTTTTTTCTTCCTCTTGATTCTGTTGTTTTTGTTTGTGTACCTTCTCCTTAAACTTCTTTCTCTCATCTGCTCGAATCTTTTCCTCCCATTGTTTTCTCTTTTCCTCCTCCTCTTTTCTCTTCTTCTCTTTTTCTTCTTCTAGTCTCTTCTGAACTGCCTGGTACATCTTGTTGGTGTAATAGGTGCTGGATAAAACATTAATCTTCTTCAGAAGCTCCCGGACCTGAGAACGGTTCTCCATGTCTTCATTATTAAACAGATGATATCCGCACTCTGCAACAAGCTGTTTTAAGTGTTTATCATCTCCAATATACTGCTCTATCTGCACTGTCTTTAACGCGTCTGCATGAGTGAACAGTACGATGGTGTGCTTTAAAGCTTCTTCTCCAAAGTTCTCCTGAATCCACTTCACAGTGTTCCTCTCCTCTTCTGTAAATCTGACATCCAGTCTGATCACCAGTAGGAACACATGAGGACCAGGAACAGATAGCTCTACACACCTCTCTATTTCAGCTTTCAGTTTATCTACAGTAATTTCAGTATCAAACAGTCCTGGAGTATCAACCACTGAGATCTTCCTGCCGCCCACTGTGGTTTCATGTTTCTCACACTTCCTGGTGACCGACTTTGACGACATGCTAACACTAAATTCCTTTCTTCCCAGGATGAGGTTTCCTGCTGCACTCTTTCCTGATCCAGTTTTACCCACCAGCACCATCCTCAGATCAGAACCTGAATATTATACAAATACAACATCAAAACTCAAGATTAGATTAGATTAGAATGTCTGTATGCATTCCTCCACATGATTACTGTACAATATACCAGCCAACAGTACTATGGATGTTATCAGCAAGTTTCAGGTATAAGGCACCTCTAAAATAGCATTAATTAGAAAAGTCTAATTGTAATGACAAAATATCATAACTTTACGGTAAAACCAAACAAGAAAAACACAAACTTGGAATAAAGTTAAAAAATCTCAGGGTAGCTTTAATAATTTGGGACATGATACCAACATTTAACTTCATAAGTTTGGTAATGGTAAAACCCTTGCCTGTAAAAACCCTGAGGTCTGTCAAGGTATTGTGAATTTTAATATCTAATGAAATGTCTAATATTTAATATTTAAATGGCTAAGTGATACCTAATATATTTTTATATATTGTTTGAATGCTGTTTTGAAGGATGTTGGATTATACCTGAACTTGTTGATAACATTGTGAAGGGAGCGGTTTATACATGCTTGGTCTATAAAGCAGTGTTTGTTTGTTTTTCTATTTAGTTTTCAAACACTTTAAAATGTATTTTTACTCTTTGATTACTTAGTATCATGCTATAACTGTATACTGCATAACAGATGTTAGAAACAAAAATGTTGTAAACTTAAATTCAGTTAAGCAACGTTGATTTATCTTAACCCTTCTTACTCACCATAAGCTGCCATTTTTATCTTCTTCTTCTTTTTATTCTTAGTTGAGGGGATAGCAGTCACTGCAGCCTGTTGTAATAGACTGAAGATGAGCTGGATATCTTGTCCAGGTGTCTGAGCAGTAATGCTTTCTGGTGTAATAATAAAGCTTTCTCTGCTATTAGAGATGTGTCTGATACAGCTGTCAGTTCCTCAAGTGTTTCAACTGAAACTCAACCTTACTATTTGTAGACACACACACACACACACACACACACACACACACACACACACACACACACACACACACACTGAAAGCATGCAAATACCCACATGCATACAAATGATTAATTATACTATGAAGAGTACTATTAAGGTGATAGTTAATAACACTGTTTTGTTTAATTTTTTATAGCTATTTAATATACACATAACACAACAAAGAAAAGGTGACTGAGCTTCCTGGGAGCTTTTATGGGAACTTTTATATTCAGCAATTAAAGACTTGGCACAAGTGAATCAAGTGGAGCAAAATGTCTTATTATACTCAGCAACCAGGGTTAGGGTACATAGTGCACTATGCCTGGATGTGAATCGAACATTTGGGCTAGATTTAAACTGTAGACAGGCAATGGCTTGACTGATATTCCTGGACAGTAGAGACAGTTACTTCAATAAAAGCATACCATTTTTTATTGATGCATTTGTACTATTGCATTAACATCAACCATTATACTTACCATTCTACTCCAATTCCAACCAATAGGTATAGCATCTACATTGCTGTGCAGTATTTTTTTGTTTGTGTCTCCTGGTGCATAATGAAAATTGTTTCCTGGCTTTGGGTTTTATTTATGACTCATTTTTCCAGTTTGCTTACATATTTTTTTTACTATAATGCTTTTTGCCGCCTTGTCTCTTCAGGCTTTCAATCGTGCATACTCATATAACTTCAGAAAATATTGGTAATTATAAGTAAATAATCCTAATTGTATGAATAAACATATCAGGCACCAATATAAGTCAGATTCAAGTTCATTTTACTTGTTTGAAAAAAAGTCACACTGAAATAATGTAAAAACCTTGAGAGTTGGATTTTTTTTCAGACATAAATGACTGATTATCAAATTCTGACATCAATGGTTATTGTTTCTAACTGAGTAACACTGTGTATAAAAGTCTTATTCATTCACACAGCGCGCTCGGAGGAAAGCGCAGCGACTCGGTTCTGATACATCAGCTCACAGATGCAGCCTTGTGCTGATCCACATCACCCTAGGAGTGATGAGGGGAAAGAGCGCCATCTACTGTACTGTACCCACCCAGAGAGAGCAAGGCCAACTGTGCTCTCTCGGGGCTCCGGCAGCTGACAGCAGGATTCAAAACAAGAAATCTCACAATCAAAGTGCAGCATTTAGCCCACTGGACCACTCTGAGCCAAAGTTTTTATTAGGTACTGCACACATGATTTGTAAATGCACTAAAGGCTTCTCAACATTGATCATAAAATGCTGTTTTTGACATTTAATCTCATTTCTACCTCTGTCTCCATACTCACCTGAAGCAGCCATGATGGTAAAAGACTAAATAAATTATAAGTAGTGATGCACAAACTTTCAGGACTAGATGTATATTAGCAAACACAATTCAGTTGAGCAGATCAAAGATGAAATATCTTGGGTTCATACTGTCATACCAAAATGTTGCATATCAGGTTCAGACTTTATCAGATTCAAGATTCAAGGTCAAGTCGTCAAAGATAATAGGCCAAAGCACGAGTTTTGTCAACAAAACAATAGGTTATATACTGATTGTGTGATAGATTAGATTAGATTTAACTCTGTGCAGCTTTGGTTTGCAGTAACCAGTAAGGCGAGTAACTATTATCTCATGGCCATCATCCCAGCAGGCTCTGAAAAATGTAATTCTGATCCCTCTGTACTGAAATGTTCAAAAGTTACAGTGCTCTTCATTTATAAATTTCAAGACATCTGTCGATTGCTATTTCTTTATTTAGAAGAACTGAGGATTGCTCCTACATAAACAAAAGGACAATAAGTGGAAACAGCAGTAAATGACAACTATTTGGAGAAATTGTCTCACATCATCAGATTTGTGTTAGGTACAGATATTAAATGACTTAACTAATATCCTTTAACTTCAGATAGAGTGCAGTTGTTAACCTGGGTGTTGTGAGAGTGGTGCTATACTGTGTTTGGGACTGGAACTCTTAAAGATCGTCAGAGAGTGGTTCAAATGTTAGTAAGCAGCTACACTGTGATTACCATCATTACTGAACTTTAATTTGACTAAACTTAACCTTTTTATTATTATATTTGACCAAGATTTAGGCACAGTCCTGCCACACACCACGTCTTCAGGGCATAACAGACAAAATAAGCAATTTATAAAACCATTAAACTTTCTTAAAATGTGACCCTGGGAAATCAAACCAATAGCAAAATAAAAACATATATTTTTTGTGTATTTTACCATTGGTTTGACATCCCAAGGATCTCCTTTTGTGAAAGTTAAATAGATACATTTATTCATTACTCATTGTCTCTGTTTGGCACAGGAGAGAAACATGTCAAGTTAAGTTTAAAAAAAAGATTAACATTATTAAATATAAAAGGTAGATTGAGGGTGTTTTCCATTATTTGAAAATAAAACTACACCTGCACTGATAGTCTGTTGTGATAAGTGGTGAAGATAAGGATTATTCTAAATCTTCAAACGTAAAACCTGAACCTAAATTCATCTCAGACACGCACTGCCTGTCAGTGTCACGAAATATTTTAAACCGACAGGACTAGGTTTGAGAAACATCAAGATAAAGCGAAGACACAACAATGGTACCATAAAAGAATTTGCCTCAAAACCCAGCAGCACTCAAATTGTAACACTACTGGATTAAATCAAACAAGTTTTTAAAATACAGGGCTATCTCAAAAAATTACAATATCTTTGAAAAGTTACTTTATTTCAGTAATTCGGTTCAAAAAGTGAAACTCATATTATATAGATGTATTAAACACAGAGTGATCTATTTTAAGCGTTTATTTATTTTATTGTTGATGATTTTGGCTTACAGCCAATGAAAACCCAAAAATCAGTGTCTCAGAAAATAAGAATACTATATTATATTATATTATATAAGACCAACTGGTACTTTTCGAAGTGTGGGCAGTGTGCCAAGTCCTGCTGGAAAATGAAATCCACATCTCTATAAAAGTTGTTTTCAGCAGAGGGAAGCATGAAGTGCTGTAAGATTTTGTGGGGAAACAAAACTGCACTGACTTTAGACTTGATAATAAACCACAGTGGATCAACACCAGCAGATGACAGACCTGTCTCTCCAAACCATCACTGATCATCAGTAAATTTTACATTTCATTTAAAGTAAATCAAGGGAGCAGAGTCTGGAGGAAGAGTGGAGAAACACACAGTTCAAGCTGCTCGAGGTCTAGTGTGAAGTTTCCACCAATCAGTGATGGTTTGGGGAGACATGTTATTCATAATCATCAACAATAAAATAAATAAACGCTTAAAATAGATCACTCTGTATGTAATACATCTATATAATATATGAGTTTCACATTTTTTACTGAATTACTGAAATAAAGTAACTTTTCAAAGATATTTTAATTTGTATAGTAACAGTAAACAGTATGAATTTTATAATGAATGTTAAAATCTCCCAGTGTTTAAAGTAAACCAACCTTCTGGGTGGACCATGGATGGTGCTATTCGAAAGAAAAAAAAATAAACAGCTTACATATCTTTGTATTTATTTTATGATTCTGACCTTGTGGTCATCTAGTCATCTGCTGTTCATCTAACCAAACATTTGCAGATGTAGATTGCAGAAGAAAGGAGGCCCTCAGTGCAGGATGTTGTTACAGATTTATTAGATGATTTGTTCAAAGCTAAGAACCCTGATAGTATAGTGATAGTGCAGCCAAGCGCTTTCCCCGACTCTCCGACCTTTCAACTCTCCCAGACTAACTCGATAGACTCCCACCACAAACTTAAATAGTCTCTGGAGTGGAGGGAAGAGTAGGACATATATGTTCAAGACTAAGAATGATCAGTAACAGAATATGTGACTCAGAATCACTGCTAAGCTTGGGGGAAGCATTTACACAGAAATGTCGCTGCACTGGGCCGCGTAACTATTTAGCACGGAGGAATCTCGTTCGTTATCGGAATTTACCAGACAAAACCCTCCACCAACTAAGAACGGCCACGCAGGCTTTCTGCTCTTGCTCTCGTTGAAGGCGGTCGCATTTTCTTTCTCTCCCTCTCCTCCCCTTATCACTCCTGCTTGGCTTCTCCTGTCTCGTCTGGTACTGCTATTCCTTAAGAGACTCTCTTCACACTGCTCTTCAAACCAAAAGAAATGGATTTGATCAAATGATCTCTTAACCGCAACATGGAAAACATCTCGGAGAAGCAAACGGCTTTGCAAAGGAAGGTGGAGAAAATTGAGACCATGATGGACAATAGAGAGTGACCATGCTAAACTGGAGAGCGGTCACTCGCCTAAACAACTGAAGTCTTATCTGCTTTCGGCTCCCGCCCTATCAGCACTCGGCCTTGTGGATGATAGGGAACATTCCTCCAAAGAACACTGTGACTTGAATCTCTCCCTGTTTACCTAACGACCCCCCACCTCCTGTACCCTTTCCCACGCCTTCATTGCTTGGTCTCTTGTGTATATTGTATGTGCCTATGTGCTGAGGTTTTTTGATGTTCCTACACTGTGCTCTTTAGGGCACAGTCTAGGGGTATGTTTTTTTACCCTCTTCTTTCCCCTTGTATCCCTCTAACTGAAGAAATGATGGCTGTGCGTGCACACGCTGCGACTTACCCTGACTTCCTGTCCTGTCCTGTTTTCCCCTTGTATGTTATTGTATGGATGGGTTGACGGATAATTTTGCTGGTACTTGTGACCGTGTGACAATAAAGGCAATTCTGATTCTGATTCTGAAATTTCAGCTTTCACCACCATTTTAATGCCAAATGTCCTTAGTTAAGCTAATAAAAATCCAATATGCTTTTTGATATGTTGTATGTGTAATTTCTCTACTGGTGGAATGGGCACTAATGTGTAAGATGGGTAGATTAGGTCATTCTGTGTCAAATTGCCTTTATGCAGCATAGAAAAACAAAAGCGTGAAAAACCCATAACAACATTGTAGGTGTGTCAATGCATAGAGCTGCTAAGAAGCACATTTCCATTAGATTAGGACTCTAAAGAACATTCAGACTACACACTAATAAAAATAAGCACAGATTTGTACTTAAACGAGTACAAAGCTTGTCGCTAAGGCTGTACCTTTTTTGTATCCATGTTTTTTTGAAGATTATAAAGATTATCATCACCAGAACATCATCATCAACAGAATATGTGTCAAGAACTTGATGATCCAAAATCATCTGTTTTTTTTTTAATTAAAAATGTATAATGTATAATGTATTGTGTGTAAAACGCACACAATGCTATTGGATGCTATCTTTCATCAGCTTTCTCGTCATTAAATTTTAATTCATCAAGCCTATATCTCGACTCTGTTAGTAAAGTATTAAATGTGAAGGGGAGATGTAGGAAAGCTTGGCTATTGTTCATTTTCAAAGTAGCCCAATAAAAAGATAGAAAATAAGTCTTACCATAAAAAATTATAACAGGCCAGTTCAATGGTGTAAAACTACTCATCTGAGTAACTAATTACTCATTAGGTTCTACTGCAGCATAACATATTTTTAGTTTCCTGTTCACATTTCCCTTCCATATATTTAACATTATATGTAAAAACTTTTACATTTTTGACTACATACAGTGATCATTTAAGAGATCTAATCTATCTTTCACCATCGACATTAACACAGAATAACAAATCCAGAAATGTCATCTCAAATATGAATATTGTAAAAAAAGAAAAATCACATGACTGAAACTCTAAATTATAGGTATATAGCTCTATATCATCACCCAATTTGTGACAGAAAGTGGGAAGCATTTTGCACAAAGTGAAACAATGGGTGATGTAGAAATATCACACATTCTTTCAGTTGTTTTTTTTACTTTCCTGTTTGGTGCTGTCTGATTTAAAATAATAGTATGTGCATGCTGCCCCAGCGCCTGCTACTGCTCCTACTGCCAATCCGACTCCTGTTGCTCCAGCTACCACTGCTAGAGCTTTTCCAGCTAATGCTGTACCTGCACCTCCAGTTAATCCTCCAGCAGCTCCTCCAGCAGCTCCACTTAACATTATGTTTTCCCTTTCCTGTATTTTTCTCTGAGCCTTTTCAAACATTTCTTTATCATACTTCTTGGCTGCATTCATTCTGATCAGATTATCTATCTTCTTCAGAAGCTCTGTGACCTGTGTCTGATCATTGCTTCTGTTCTGAAAAACATGGTATCCCCCTTTACACTGACCAACTAGCTTGTCGATTTGTTCCCCATGTTTCAGGTAGTCTTCTATTGATGTTTCTAATAATTCTCCACAAGTGAACAGAACCATGGTGTAGTTTGGAGCCTCTTCTCCAAAGTTCTTCTTGATCCACTCCACAGCTTCACTTTCCTCCTTTGTAAATCTTGAACCTATTCTGATAACTAGTAGAATTACATCCGCTCCACCACCACAAAGCCCAACAGAGCGTTTAATTTCAGCTTTCACTGCAGATTCTTTCATAGATGTATCACAGATCCCTGGAGTGTCAATCACAATGATTCTTCTTCCACTCAGATCTCTGTGGTCACTCTGACTCCTCCTCGTTACAGACTCAGAGCAGCATGAGGCTGTAAAGCTCTTCTTGTTCAGGATGGTGTTCCCTGTTGAGCTCTTTCCTGCTCCAGTTTTACCCACCAGAACAATCCTCAGTTCAGACTCTGCAGGAAGATTGTAATGTTTATTTAGCCTCCACTTACTCAATCTCTTAATTCATTATAGGTCAACATTGTAGAATATATTTTTAATTGCCATTTTAAGCAGTGATGAGAAATAAATCAATCATGTTTCACAGATTGATACATTTAACATACTTTTCTAAATGTCCATTAAGTTTAATAAGTTTAAAAGTAATCAAAAGGCAGGAAATTGTATTGATAAAAGAGCCTGCAAACTAACATGACAAAAAAAGGACTGACATGGTGCATTCTAACAGACTTATAAATGTTGAGAAACTCTATATTTACACTACCCCTTAAACCATGCATCATTCATTCTTTTGATATTCAATTTAGAATCCAAACACAGAAAATTAAAAAAACTATTCATTATTTAGTTTTTGAATATAATATATAAAAAAAATAATAATAATGGCTTCTATTTTGCGTTCTTAAAACAGTTTTATAAATAAAATACCAGTCACCTTAAATGCTTACTGCAGTTACATGTGGCTGCCTGTAGATGGCGGATTTTAACAGTGAAAAGCCGAAAAATGAAAAATCTCGTTTTTGGATTCTTAATTAAATATCAACAGAATGAATGATACACAAATTCCCCTCCTCCTCATGTAAAACTAGTTCCATCCGAGCAGGACTTTAGATTTTAGTTTATTAGTCATTATGTTAACTTACATTTATTTATACTTCATTTTTATTTTATTTTCTGAACTCCTTATACCCATTGTATTTAAAACCAATTAAAATTTGCCATGTTAGACTTAGGCCTCCACAAAAAATTCCAGTTGCTCAGCACTAAGCTTGTTATCAGTCCTGCTATAAACATATACTTAAAATTCTTTCCCTTGTAAATACGCTTCCACTTATTCTCCTCTTTTTTTTCTATTATTTGTGTATTTGTTTTCCTGCGCTCCTCTTCCTCCTCTTGAAGCTTTCTCTGAGCTTTCTGGTACATCTCGGTGGTGTAGTGCATTTCTCCATTGCTTTTAACTAAACTCTGAATTTTCTCCAGTAATTCTGTGACCTGAGTGCGACTTTCTTTCTCTTTGTTGTTGAAAATGTGCTGAATTCTGATTTTATTCACGTCTGGACAATGATTAAGAATCTCATCAGTTTCCTCTAGCAGATCCCCTCCAGTGAAGAGCAGCATGGTGAAGTTCAGAGCTTCTTCTCCAAAGTTCTTCTGAATCCACTCCACAGTGTTCCTCTCCTCTTCAGTGAATCTCCCCACTCTGATCACCAGCAGGAACACATGAGGACCAGGATCAGACAGAGAGAGGCATCTCTCTATTTCAGCTTTCAGCTCATCTTCAGAAAGTGATGTATGGAAGAGTCCTGGAGTGTCGATCACCGTGATGGTCATGTCCTCCACAGCGGCTTGGTGCTTCTCACATTTACTGGTCACAGACTCAGGGTAGATACTCTCCTTGAATAATCTTTTACCAAGGATGGTGTTTCCTGCTGCACTTTTTCCTGATCCAGTTTTACCCAGCAGTACAATCCTCAGATCCGGTACTATAAAGAAAGTGCAGTCCCATTCCTTCTTTAATAAATACATTTACTTAAATAAAAAGCTTAGGTTACAATATTGTGACTTTATATGTTTCTGTCAAACATTCTTTATCTTTTACGTATTCTATGTTATCTGTGGAAAGTGATTAAACCTCTAATAAACCTATAATACAGCATGGCTGCTTTACCCACATCCACAGTGCTCCGTATTCTTTAGAGGAAAATGCAACTTAAATGATCTTAAATGATCAAATTCAAAGAATTTTACCTAGTTTTTACATTTCAAAATGTAATGGTAAGTAGTGTATTTATGTATAAATATTATTTTACTTACTTCTTGGATTCATTTTTTTTCTTTTTGCAGATTTCAGATAAAGGAGCAGTGAAGCAGTGGTGCCACTGAAACCTGTAACCCAAACCAAAAAATAAAACTCAAAAGGCTTTTCTTAGCATATATAATGTTGCTTAAAACTAAGGTTTTGCTTCTTATATCTTTTCTATTTTAAAAACTGTTATATGTTCTGATACGTGTTCCAGTACATTGTATGTGTTGCTCGAATCTAGTAATAGACTTTATTTTCTTTCTCTTCCTGAGCCAATAAGATTCTGTGTTCCGTTTCTATCAGCCCATCAGATTTGAGAGTGGGCGGGAGTTCAGTGTGATATTAACACTGAACATTTACCACTGCTATCAGTGTCATTTTTACTTTCTGTAGAGTGGGACCATATATACACCAAACAGTGTAAAAATGAACTCAATAGGTGTTGCTTTTATACTAATGAATAACACTAGCATGAATAAATGGTACACTGCACAGTGTGATATTAACACTGAACATTTAAAACACTGCTATCAGTGTCATTTTTACTTTCTGTAGTTTGGGACCATATATATGCTCTGAAGTAGTGTAAAATTAACACTTTAGGTGTTGATCCTGCACTGCTAATTTTACTGTGCACCTATATTTAATTAACAGACGGTCTATATATACAGTTTCAAGTTCTGTATGAATCTTAGAAGCATGTTTACACCAAATATATAGTAGTAAAATAATAAAAATAAGTCATAAAACACTGAAATACGATTTTGTGTTTTTACAACAGTGAAATCCCATCCATCTTCAGCATGATCCACAATAAAAAGTGATGTTTGAATGTTTGAATACTCACTGTGAAGTGCAGAGATGGCAGAACTGACTCCTGTGGTGCTGTGTTACAGTCAAAGGTTCGGGGCAGTCATAAAAACCAGTTTCCCTTCAATCATGTGACCCTTTATCTTAATGTACTCTGTTCGGCCCTACCCTTGTATCATGTGTCTTAGTTCATAATAGCCGTACATGTATATTAAGCGGTCATTGCATTTGTTATTTTTGGATTTGATTGTTTATAATAATAATAATAATAATAATAATAATAATAATAATAATAATAATAATAATAATAATCACATAATCGGATCAAATTAAATCATAATCATATAAACCATCATTATGAATTGTGAGTAATAGACAACTTAGTAACTGTCTAAATATGTCAGTGTGCTGTTTGTTATGGTACTTCATTACATTGGTGCATTTAAAAAATGCAACAGCATTTAGTCTCTTTTGTGTTTATACATGTTTATACAAAAAAATGGGCTATTGGGTTTAGGGTAATAATCAGGTAGGGAAGTGAATTATTGGGACTTATGTACGTATGTACCATCTTCTTGATAAAAGCGGAGATAATCCACTTAAACTTTACAAGTTATGTTTATTTTAGTTACGGTTATTTCAGGTAGTGAAAACATTTCATATTTCGGTCAACAACAAGAAATGAGGCACAGGCTTCTGTTATATTTGTAATTTAAATCATTATTAATATATGTAATTTATAATATTATTAAATAATAATATTAAAAGCCCTTTACAATGAACAATTTGGATTAATTCTTAAAACGAGATCTAACACGATTGTTTATACGCTTTTGACAATATTATTTATTTATAATTATATAGTGACTATTTATTGGAAAGAAAATGTTATCAAACCAAGATTTTGCAAGCCACATTCCCATGTTTCACTGTAAAGCCTTGTGGACTTTAAAGGATTGAATACTAGTTTGTTTTTCGTTGCCTCACAACTCCCAGCATGCTCCTGTTATGAACTACAATGACTTTGCTGAGAGTGTGACACTGTCACGCTCTTCCTCTCCAGTGTTCTGATTGGTTGATTACTTGATTACTCTCCTATATATATAGTTCCCCCAGTTCCTCTTGTTGTCCGCTGAGTATTACCTGGTTCTCCAGCTCTTATACAACGCGTGTTCCACCATTGCTTTCCTGTTTTCTAGTTCCTGACCTGTTTCTGTTATTAGATCACTCTTTAGTCCTCTAGCTAATATCTTTTGTTATCGACCTCCTGCTCTTTTTCCTGACTACTCTCTTAGCCTAGTCCTTCTTTGTTGTTTTTGTCTCCCTGTTGCTGAACCCCTGCCTGTCCCACTATGAGTTTGGTATGTCCTGTTTTACTGCTGCCCTGTTATGTTTATATTTGATTTACTTTGTAAATAAACTCTCTTTCTACATTCAGCATGTGCCTCCGCATTCCCTAGCTCCCATGTTTATTACAAAAATATTGTCGCTCATTTTTGTTAAAGCTTTTTGCTTGGGTTCAGCGCCTGGAGCGACCTGCTGCTAACAGCAAGAGAGAGAGAGAGAGAGGCTCGTTTCAGGTGCTTAAGTTTGGATTTTAGCATGGTTAGCTAACTCTCCTGCTGTCCTTCTTTCTCGCCCTTTTCCGCCCTCCCACGGCTGTTGGTAGTAGGTGGCCCATCGCGAATCCTGGAGATATCAGCCAATATCGTTCGCTGAGGGAGACGACCCTGACCCCGCCCCCAAACTGTCAAAACCAGCCCTTTCCAAACTCAAGCGCAAAAAACTCACTCGAGCAAAAACAACAGCTGCAGGATTCTGTGAACTGTGAATTCAAGAGGAAAAAGTGAAGCTTTTTTTCAGCGTGCACACAATTCTTTTTATTTGGTTATTACGCAAGAAGTAAATTTACACATGCTAAATATTAAAACACGCATTTTTTTTTCACCTGGTATTTTTGAGCCACAACTTTTGACATTGATGTGACGCCATATCCGATTATAATTGTGATACTTTGTACGATTATTTTTACTATTTGTGAAAATGTTATCAATTTGTAACACACACACACACACACACATATATATATATATATATATATATATATATATATATATATATTCACATACAGATCTTTTAATTTAATTAAGAAATCACTTCAGTTTCTCTGATTTTGCTATTTATAGGTTTATGTTTGTGTAAAATGAACATTGTTGTTTTATTCTATAAACTACAGACAACATTTCTCATAAATTATAAATAAATACGTATATTCTCATTTAGAGCATTTATTTACAGAAAATGAGAAATGCCTGAGAGCTTTCAGACCTCAAATAATGCAAAGAAGACAAGTTCATATTCATAAAGTTCATAAAGAGTTCAGAAATCCATATCTTGGCATCATGTTCTCCTCCACCAGTCTTACACACTGCTTTTGGATAACTTTATGCTGCTTTACTCCTGGTGCAAAAATTCAAGCAGTTCAGTTTGGTGGTTTGATGGCTTGTGATCATCCATCTTCCTCTTGATTATATATGATATATATATCTGGGAATTTAACTTTAATGATATTATAGCCAGTCTATCTACTGTGTGTCTGATATATTTCTTCTCAGTGAACACACCTTTCTGTAAAAGATGCCATTAACATGTCACCTTTGATCTGGCTGTAAAGATCTGGCCAATGATTGATTTCATAGATGTGAACGTGGTCCAATCCCATCGTTTTACATTATCTTGTGGTTCGTGCTCCACACCCACTGTCCCTGCCAACCTGGTAAAAGGTTGTTGATGGCACGGGTTGTGCAGCAGCTGCCAAACAGCAGACGTAAGATGAGTTAAACTTTGACTTTAATTAGATAGAGATAGAGATATAGAACACGAGAGATGGAGATAGAGAGAACACGAGGCTCAACGGACCATTCACTCCAAGTGGTGTAGGTTATCTGCGTACGCTACACTGTAGAGTGTGTGTTGACTTGACCTACAGACAATGGTTCAGATTCCTGGGTTTGGTTTCTGTTCCAATCAAGTAGACTGAAAACAATAGGTTCTGACATTAAAAGATAAATGAGACAAAATATCCACAATACAGTTTTTATTTTCAGGTATTTACATTTGGATCTGATACACAGTTAAAATGATTCAGTCTTAGCAAGTGAAATTATGTAGTTTCAAAGCAATAAATCTTATTTTTTGCTCTGATAAGAATTTTAATTCTTACGAAGCATTGTTAATGTAAGATTGTTTTAGGAATAATTATCTTTATTCAGTCTTACTTAGAAGTTTTACATTATTTTAAGTAAAAAAGTCAAGTCAAGTTATTCTGATAAATGTAAGCTAGAAAATAAAATATTTTTGCTTGATTTGAGTTTTCCTTCACTCATTTCGAGGCTTTGTCTTTTGCTTATTTTAAGAATACTTAATAAGGGAATTTTGCTTACCCCATTGGCAGATTTCTTTATTTAATTTAAGTATTTATGTCTCAATTTAAATAGATTTTATCTAGTTTTTGTCAATGG
The DNA here is from genome assembly GCF_023375975.1 of Astyanax mexicanus. Lineage (NCBI taxonomy): Eukaryota > Metazoa > Chordata > Actinopteri > Characiformes > Acestrorhamphidae > Astyanax > Astyanax mexicanus. Next base: position 37,384,558 of record NC_064428.1, on the reverse strand, counting down.
ATTTTTTGCAATGCAGAAGCTTCTGTCTGAACTCACCCATTTTTATTCTTGGTAAATGTATTGGAACATCATGTGACAGTCAGATGTGTTTTATTGTCCAGGTGGGTCCTGATACACTAATTATTCAAAACAATAAACAGCGCTGAAAGTGTGAACGCTCAGTTTCAGATTTGGGTTTTATTTGTGCTGTGCATTTATAGTTAGAGGAGTAACCAGTAACATGAAAACCAGAGAGCCGTGATAGTCTATAGGTGAAATACAAGCAGCTGTAAAGCTGAGAGAAGATGGAAAATCAATCCAAGTTATTAGAGTTTAAATATTGGCCATAGCCAGAACACTCTTTTGGAATATACTGAAGAAGAAAGTCATCATTGGTGTACTAAGCAACAGATGTTGGAACAGGTAGATCAAGAAAAACCACAGCAGCTGATGACAGAAACAATGTAAGTGCTAATGTAAGATGAATAGAAGGCCGGGCTGGAATTAGCCAAGAAGTACAGAGACAAGCCTGATATATTCTGGGAAAAGTTTTACCAATGTGCTGGAAAGGCTTAAGTTTAGAGAAAGAAATGATCTGCTTATGACTTCAAAAAACCCGCTCTGTGAAACAGTGCAGGTTATGTCATGGTTTTGGCTTGCATTGTATATTGTTCTTCAAAACTAAAAATAAATTTATCAGGGTCTTAAAGTGAAAGATTTTAGGCTGGCCTAGGCAACCAGACTCCAGACAGTATGCATTTTACCTATTGTACCTAGGGAGTAACTCTCCAAAACAAACAGCATTTAAAAGAGGCTGGAAAAGAATCACAAAAGAAGAATGCAGAAGTTAAGTGATGTCAGTGGATCCCTGGCTTGATGCAGCAGATAAATATTAAGTCATATTCACTGCAATCTTTTTTTATGTTTATCTGTTTCAAAACTTTTGCTCACAAACAATGGTTGGGTTTGGACAGAAGGTGGTATCTTCTGGACTGTGTATTAAATCCAGATGTAAATAAAAATAAAAAGCTATAATGTTGGTCTTTTGTCTCATATTCATCTTTTAATGTCAAACCTAAATGTTTTCAGTCTCCAGTAGAAATAAATAGATTGGCCTCATTGTTCCATTGTTCTGGATTAGAGTGTATACAAACAATATATTTATCATATGTATTAAGCTGCGATTTACCTTTTCATGTTTTATTTTTTGTTTCTATTAGATGGCACATTCTCATTCTTTTAAGTTCTGTGAAAAAGACTGTACCTCATCTGGAACTGTACTACAGGCTCTTCAAACAAGTCGCCATTTCACAAAACTTGTGAATAACCAGACTTATCATTGAAAGAGAAAAAAGCTCTACTGGTGGCGTCATCGCAGATCACTTTCCCTGTCACTTAATCACAGAGGAAGAATTGCTTTGCATACACACATTTACAGAGGAGAAAGATCAAAAAGATGAAAGCACAAAAGTTAAGGATGAAGGAGCACAAGATGCTGAGGATGCTCAGAAGACAAAACCAGCTAGTGGTGAATTGATCACCTTTACTGTAGAATCAAAGGGGGGTAAAGACACAAAGACCAAACAAATTGTAAGAAATAAAATTTTGAAGAAATTTAAAACTCTCGGTGTGTACGCGTACAGTGAGGACACCATCAAAGAAGCCTTAAAGAGAGACGGACGGTTTGCTGACATTGTATTTGACGACAGATGTGAATTTCATCTTAATGACAAAACAACATTTGAGATCCGTCAAAATGTCAGAGCTCTTAAAGGGCATTCTTATGAAATTTGAGTTCTACAGTTGGTGACACTGAATCTGAAAGTAGAGAAGAGTCCACAATGACGAAATCAGGGAAGACCGACAATCAAGAAAAGAAGACACACAAGAAATCAAGCAACATGCCGGACTTTGGAGAAATTTATGGCATCTTGCGTTCCCAGTTTCCTGAATTAGTGAAGTGCATGGAAGCAAGAAAGTCCTCTAAACTCTCTAAAGAATACCTAAAACTGAGGAAGGAGGACTTTGCTCAAAGCACACGAGCATTCTCAACAATGTGTCAACTGGAGAAATTAGTAAATGTGGGAACTTCAGTCTGTACGGTCAAGACTGCAAATATGCAGGGAACAGGCTTTCTTCTGTTTGATAATTTCATCCTCACAAACGCTCACGTCATTGAAGAAACTCTCTCTCTTAAAAGTGAAGCTACAGTTAATTTCAACAAGGGAAGTGGAACATCTTTAGATAGAGAATTTCTATTGTGCACAGATGTTTTTGCGTTTTTAAAGGGACGAGATGATGCTGGAAGATATGTTGACTTTGCTCTTCTAAAGCTGCAGGACAGTGAAGAAATAATGAAGAATGAAGACATTCCTAATCTGCCTAGAATTCTGAAAGAGTACACTTCAAATCAACATGCTGGAGGAATTTGTATCATTGGTCACCCTGGATCTGACGTGAAAAGAATGGATGTGTCCTGCATTGTTCCACATAAAGCAACCGGATCAGCTCCAGGAGACTCAAGTATTCGAGTCAGTTTGAAATTCTCTCCTAATTACTCAGAGTTTGAAGTCATAGGAGAACATTCCTTCATCGCAACATACAACACCTGCTTTCTTCACGGCTCCTCTGGATCTCCTGTCTTTGATGAACCCTGCAAACTGGTTGCGATGCACACTGGAGGATTTTTAACTGATGGAAACAAAGAGCATATTATTGAGTTTGGAATTCCCCTCCACTCCATCATTCAGAACATTATTAAACAGTTGGCTTCCAGAGAGTCTTTGGATGTGATGTTTAAGTTCATTGAGGCGGCTGCACAGAATCCTCATCTAGAAGAATATCTGAAGGAATGTAAAGAATATCTGAAGGAATTTGCTGAAGCATTGATGAGAAATCAGTCTGACAGAAATGCAGAAATGTTGGCCAGAATCTACTTTGAGACAAACAGAAATGGAATGCTGAATCTGTTCCAGATGATCCAGGAAGAACTCGATAAAAACAAGGAAAATCCATATGTTCAGCAGATCCAGCAGAAAATTGATGTGAGTAGACTTTTTGATTTCTTAGCTTTAAAATAATATAGATCATCAAGAAATACATATGTTCATATTTATGCTGTGAGTTCATACTTATTTTTTATGATTAAAGTTGCTCAACAGATCCAGCGAAGTGGATGAATTGGATGAAGTGGATGCATGCAGTGTAGCCCAGTGAGGTCTGGGAGGTTTCCATCTTGAATTAATACTGGACTGCTGGGACGCATACATTACTTTAAACCAACTGATGCCTTTATACTGCTACAGAAAGAGCCTGAATATCATGAACTAAGAACATTCATGGAGATCTGTGAACATGCTCAGTTCACAGATACATTAATAATAATGACTGTGTATAAACATACAGTTGCAAGAAAAGTATGTGAACCCTTTGGGATTATACTTGGATTTCTGCATAAATTGGTCTTTAAATATGTTCTGATCTTTAATTAAATCACAACAATAGACAAACCCAGTCTGCTTAAACTAAAACCACACAAAACATTATGTTTCCATGGTTTTATTGAACACAACATGTTAACATTCTCAGTGAGAGGGGGAAATGACTTTTCTAAGAGCAACTGTATGAATATTATAATTCACTCTCTTTTATTTAGCATAACATACAGTGTAGGTAGCGGCAAAGACCTGATAAGGGCTTATACAAAACCGATACCTTAATAATATTTAAAATAAAAAAAATTATAACAAACATAACTTCAACAAATGAATATTAAATTCCATCTATATAAGGCAAAAAAAGCATTAAGAGTGAATGTATATGCATACAAGAAAAGTAATTACAATACATTTATCATATACATATATCTTTTAGAATGTTTTGTAGATGAACATTTTTTGCCAAATGGTTAAAATAATTTTTCTGTTGCACAGACACTAAAGACTTCAACTCCCAGCATGCAATAACCCTAGACTTTCCAGACTCTGCTGATCATGTGATGCAATGGCATTCTACCTCGCCAAGCTTCTGATTACCCACATTGAGTCTTGTTAGTATAAATACTCCCTGTTTCTGTTCCTCCTTGCCCGGTATTACATCAAGTGTCTAGCTCTTCTATCTTGTGTTTCTTTTGTTTACTGCTGTTTTTTATTTTTGACTACTTCGTTTTGCCTAGCCCTAGTAGGTATTGTTTATTCAGACTCTTATTTCTGTTATAAGACTTCTCTTTTTGCCTTGCCCTTCTCTTGTTTGAATTACACATGTATGACCCTTTTTGTCTGCTCTCTCACTTTGGTGTGTTGTTATTTATTGCTGCCATTTTGTTTCTGTCCCTGCCTGTCTCCGACTTTCCCCTGTAAATCTTAATCCTTTATTAATAAACTGTGTGTTTGGCCAAGTTACATTCTTCCACAGATTTGTCCCCATAAAACTTACTGAAAATTGATCTCTACAAGAGAGAAATTCAGTAATTGTATTAAAGTAGGAAGTAATTATTACACTGATAATTGACAACAACTTCAACAACATATTCTTACCTGACAGTTAGACAATATTAGACTATTTAAGCCGTACCCGAATGGGATTAGTTTCTCAGGGGGAGCTCCATACTTCTACTCAGTAAAAGAATCCTGTATCCTGACTGCAATTGAAAAAACACAGGAGGACCAGTGAGGGTTTATTTTTTTTTTCTCGGTCACATCACATCATGTTCAGTAGCTCCTCCATTTCCACTCACTGTTGTGTTTATGTGGATCTCCATGGAACTGTGTTCCCAAAGTGTAATTACGGTGAGTGGCAAAAAAAGTGGACAAATAGCTATTTTATTAAACGCAAGGAGACGAAACTCAGAGATGCATCCGGACGGGACTTAAATTAAACACGTACATGGTTGTTCCGGACGGGAATAAAATCACAGAGGATAAAACCCCCATAAAAGAGAAACTTACCCAAGAACTCCCTAAGAAACTAGTCCTGTCCTGATGGGGCTGTAGAGACATAGTACAACATGATTTTTGGTCAGTTCCCAAATCAGCATGGCTGCGTATACAGAACACATAAATCGAACAATAGAAGTGAAAATGTAGAATAGTTTCAGTAGAAATACTTACCCAGTACAAATAAAGCATCTCAAAAAAGGACAGAAGAAATCTGAAAAGCTGGAGGTGAAAAAAGCTAGATATTTCAAGAACAAACAACTCTCCAATAACTATCCACACCAGCAGTGAAACTGTGACTAAGGTGGCAGCAGTATGTGATCCAATCAATGTGTGGTCAAACCAGTTCTAAAAAAAGCTGCCTTATGCTTTCAGTCTTTTTAAAGGGAAATTCCAGAAATGAAAGAACTCAAGAACCTGTTATCAAAAACTCACCTGTAAAACATCCCGTTCTAGAGACAATTTCTGAGCGTGAAATATTTAAGCGTTTTTAATTTTCTTATCTTTAGATTTAATTGGTTCTAAAACTAAGCATGCCTTCTTCTAGATGCAGTAGGGGTTGATATCTCCCGGCAGAAAAGAGGCAGATGAGAAAAAGCTTGCAACTGGACCCACTGATGTTGAACTGTTGTTTGGGGTGACCAAAGAAAGAGGTTTTTTCTTGGTGGGCTGCGACAGAAGTGAACTTGGATTGGGTTGCTTTTACAATTCAGTTAAAAGCATTTGAGATCTCAAATTTCAGACACCTTTTAGAGTATTAAAGATATTTTTTTAGAATTAGAGAATTAGAATCACACATCCTGTCTAAACATCAAGCTTAAAGCCTAAAAGAAAAGTTAAAACCATCAAGTCAAGAGCAACACTTCCCCCTGGTGTTAAGGGCCCGAGTTACATCTATTCTTTCCTTTTCTATGTTTGTGTCAATTAAATAAAATAACAAAACATATAAAAGACAATAAAAGACCTACCACAAAGGTATATAAACATTGACAGTAGTTTACTGAGTGTATCAAAGCTGTAAGTCAAATAAGGTATAGAACCGAGTGTCCTTTTTAGTACTCCCAACAAAAAATAGCAGACTACAAATAATCTAAAATAATAAAGTGTCTTTTTTTTCAAAACAGAGCAGTTTAAGACCTTTTCCAGATGCAGTACATAAATTCAGTGTATAAATACTCAAATGTAAATTTAAGCCACCAATTAATAATCTAGCTTTCTTACAGTACACTAATTATAAAAAAATATATATATTATTTTAATTATTATTATAGGGCAGGAATTATGCTTCAGGTTTAGATCTTATTTTAGACTTTAGTTTAGGATTAGCTTTAGATTAATTTACCCCTTTATCTTTCTTTTAGAACTACACTGTCAGCTATATATTTACACCCTTAATCAGAAATGTACCTTGAAATAGTTGGTTTGTAAATATAAAAATAGCACCTTAAATTATATATGTGGGCCCACTCTGAAAAACACTCAAACACCAGAATAAGCAAAAAAATTAAAACAAAACAAAGCGGGCCTGGTTCGAAGCTGTCCTGCGTTGTGGCCTGAAACTTAAAGGAGAACTCTGGTGTAAAATGGACTTTTGTTGTAGTAAAACATGATAAAAAAAAGTTATTTTCTTTGATGAATAGCACACCTCCGTTCTCTAACAGCGTTCAGAGATCCAGAAATTTTAACAGTTTGTACAAACACCCTTCAGACTGGGTGACATAAAATGATAAATCACTTTTTACATCGTTATCCAGCTCAAAGTAGCTCCACACCTCCTTACTAGAATCCGGAGAGCCCTGACATTTAAAATGAGGCACCAATAACTTAAAAAAGTGCAGAAGAAGCTTGTTAAAAACCTCTGTTTACATCCTATAAGGCTAGCTTCAGCTGGCGCTGGCTGCTACACTATGCGGGAGTCTACACTCGGAGCTAAGGCTAGCGTTATAGGATGTAAATAGTTTTTTAATAAGCTTCTTCTGCACTTTTTTAAGTTTTTAATGCCTCGTTTTAAATGTCAGGGCTCTCCGGATTCTAGTAAGGAGGTGTGGAGCTACTTTAAGCTGGATAACGGTGTAAAAAGTGATTTATCAGGGTAAATTATGTCCCGTATCACCCAGTCTGAAGGTCTCTGAACGCTGCGGGAGAACGGAGGTGTGCTATTCATCAAAGATAAGAACTTTTATCATGTTTTACTACAACAAAAGTCCATTTTACACCAGAGTTCTCCTTAAATAGCCGCTTCACTCTAACGAGCAGAAATAAGAGTTTCAGATTTACCTCAGAATCGGTGGATATGAGCGAGAGCAGAGCGCGGGGTCCTGCAGCACGGAGCGTTTTTCCCTCAGAGCCAGAGGAACTTTAAATGATCTGGTTAGCAGTGTTAGCGGTCCTGGTGTTCAGTGAAGGCGGAGAGAGCAGGACTCAGTCCGGGGAACAGTCTGTCGGAGCGTCGCTGCAGCGGAGAGTTCACGGCTAGCGCTGAGCAGCTAATACACAAGGCTAAACACAGCTAGCCGCGCTGGCTAAGCTAACAGTGCTAAGAGCTAACAGAACTTCGCTAAGATAGTTTTTCCCAGCTTTATCCACCAGCACTCTTTCAGTATTCACATTTTAGTGTCCTTAAAATTACCGGTTGAGCAAATAAATACTGATTATTAGTGAATTTACTTCAGCCTGTGAGGAACTTTTTACTCCCCGCCGTACTCTCTCTCTCTCCTCGTGCGGGGCTGGACCCCTCCCAATCCTCTACTCCACCCTTCACATGTGCACTTCTCCCTGAGGAGCTCCCTTAATCACTTTTAAGTGACCTTCTTGACTAACTAACATGAATTAATGCATTAGTTACCATGAATAAGACATGAGGTAATACATTAACAATGCTTAGGTAATGTTAGTTAAACACGGAAGTACAGCATTAATTCATGTTAACATTAGAAGTAAAGCATTTGTTAAGATTATCTATAAATAAATAAATCATACACTTTATTAATAATGTTGACTAATGTTGGGTAAACAAGTAACAACTGCTCTTCTTTTCATTTACTTACACAGTATGCTGCAGCTATAAATACAGTAATTGTTAAATATTTATTAATTAAATAAATTAGTTATAAATATATTTGGCTGTGATAACACTTATGCAGTGGTAGCCAGTCACTTGTTTTATTTACTGATGTCAGTTAACTAATATAGTATTATATATTTTACATTTTTACTTAGATTAGATTTATTTAAATTTCAATTTACATCAGGTATATTTATTTTACACTTATATTTATATTTATACGTGCTTAGTAACGTTTAACAGATGTTAATAATGCTTTAACAAAGGCATTACTGGTTAATCATGGTTTATATTTACAATTTCTATATGTAAATTGAATTCCAACAAACAAACAAAACACATATATGTGATGTAATGAAGCATGATCACCATCCTGACTAATATTTACTTAAATATAAATATGACATGAAGATTAACTAATGCAGTTGTTACTTGTTTACCAAACATTAGTAAAGTATATGATAATAAAGTATATTATTGAGCTGTTCCCTCGTTAATCCATCATTCAATTCAATTCAATTTGATTTGATTTATATAGCGCTTTTTACAACAGAAGTTGTCACAAAGCAGCTTTACAGAAAAAAAGATTATTGTGGAAAAAAATCCCTTAAATTAAGTGGAAGAAACCTTAGGAGGAACCAAAGACTCAGTCAAGGGAACCCATCCTGCTCAGGTAGACCTGCTCAGTACAACCAAATAAAAAATAACATAACAGAGAGATAATGTGGAGCTATAGCTAATGCTAATGTAACAGGTACTAATTTATGAATGCCAAAAAAATGTGATGTGCACATAATATGGATAATGTAGAAACATGTACTAATCATCAGTTAATAATTAAAAGATCTGGAGCTGATTTCAGGTATAGCATTTTCATTTGGAAGCATTTAGATTATCATAAGCCTGAAAACTAAATAAGAAATTCATTAGAGAGAGAGAGTGGAGATGTTTTTTTTTTTTTTTTTTTTTATAAAATGCAATTTATGTCCCTCTGTTCAGAATATATTTTTTAAAATACACCATACCCTTGTGGTTAATGACTCATGTGAAATTAGGTACTTGGGCGCCAAAAATAGACCCATTCGATTTTTGACTATGTGGTAAATTATATAACCTCTTATTGATTATATGTTTTGATAATTTTCCAAAAACACAGTAAATCATCTACTTATCGTCACACATATCTTTAAAGTACATGATGATATCAAACTAATTCTGCTTAAACAGATGCAATATTTAATAATATGTTGTCCTATTTTAATAAGAGTTTTTGTCTTACTAAGCATTGTGTAAATGTAAGATTATTTTGCTTGTTTTAGGAATAATGATCTTAATCAGACTCACTTAGAATTTTTACCTTATTTTAAGTAATTTAAATTAAAACAAACACAAACAGTCACTAGTCACACACAAGTGCTTGTGTCATAATGTAAGGCAAAAAAACAGTGATATTTGCTTGATTTTGGCGTAATTTCGTTCATTTTGAGACTTTGCGATTGCTTGTTATAATAAATCTTACTAAGAAAAATTAGATTACACCACTGGCAGTTTTTTTTGCTTAACATAAGCATAAACATCTCGATTTACATATATTTTGTCTAGTTTTCGCCAATGGATTTTTGCAGTGCATAAGCAGCCAAAATTGTATTGAGCTACCATTTAATGGTTTGACTTTTATTAAAGCATGCACTTATTGGTTAGATTGTGTGGCAGTAGTAAGTAAAACAGCTTTTTATGATTATGTTTATTTATTTATTTATTTCTATTTTTATTTTTTGCCATTTAACTTTGTTTTGGTGTTTTTTTGTTGTTTAAACCCTTGTTTATCACTCATTTTATGGTTGTCCTACTGTTCTACTGGATATGTTAATCTCACGGTCATTTGATGCCTAAGATTGTTGTACTGTAACACTGTCAGTTCTCCTACTGGTGTAAAGTTTTAGATTTTTTTTCTAATAAAATATTTTGTGAAAAGTCATCATTCTCTCATTAATTCACCTTCGGTAACCCTCCAAATCCTAATAGAACTAATAGTATTGATTAGTTTACTACGACCTCAAGGGGGTGCTGTGGTTTATAGTTGATTATTTGGAATAATTAATGGAAGGTGCATTGTAGGCTTAGTGGTTGGAGGCTACATTTGCTTGTTGTGAATGAAGAATGTACGGAGAAGGTTTGGAACAGCTCACCACATCCTCTGTAAAACATGGTGGTGGTAGTATGATGGTATGGATGTGCTTGGCTTCCATTGGCACTGGGTCACTAGTGTTTATTGAAGATGTGATAAAAGCAGAAGGATGAATTCTGAACGTAAAGAGATTTACTTTCTGCTCAGATTCAACCAAACGCAGAAGGCTGATTGGACAGTGCTTCACAGTACAGATGGACAATGACCCAAAACATACTGAGAAAACAACCCAGGTAACCCAGGTTTAAGGTAAAGAAGTGAAATATTCTGCAGTGATCGAGTCAATCACCAGATCTAAACCTGATTAAGCAGAATTTTACTTACTTAATACAAAACTAAAGACAAAAAGACTCACACACCAGCAACAACTAAAGACACTGCAGTAAAGGCCTGGTAAAGCATTATAAAAGTGTTTGGTGATCTCCATGGGTTCCAAGCTTCAGGCCGTCATCACCTACAAAAGTTTCTCCACAAAGTATTAAAAATTATCATTTTATGTATAGTAAAGTTCATTTGTCCAGTTACATTTAGGTCCCTGAAATGAGGAGGATTTATGAAAAAATGGTTGTAATTTCTAAACGATTCTTAAGATTCTTTGTTCAACCCCTTGAACTAAATCTAAATGTTTAAACTTGACCTGCGTCTCATTTATTTAATTTTAAATCCAGCGTAGTGTCATGCAGAGCCAAAAAATTAAGATTGTGTCACTGTCCAAATAATATATAACACATATAATGATATAATAAGAAATATGACAAGTATATACAGTTTAGAGGATGAATATTCACAGGTGCTTTTAGGTATGCTTAATGAAGAAAAACAAACAAACAGATAGCAAAACAGACAAACTGTGTTTTGACAGGTTTTATTGATTATATTGATTATCTGATTATAATGTACAGCATTCAGTAACACAATTAATCTCATGACATTTGTATAGTGAGTAACATCATGCAAAAAAAGAAACATTAAATTCAAGAAAGAAAATGACAGTTAAGCATTATATCTATTATCAGTGTCATACCTATATCATGGTTAATTCTGACAGATAGAATTAAAAAATCAGTTAATGGATGCAAACAAAAATGCTTACAGACTGTTATTGTAATATTAAAATACATTTTATAATTTCATACTTAATAGTAATCTTTACACAGTAATCTTCTAAATGAGTACCCTGAGAAGAAGATCGTTTATCTCATCTTTTTTTATTATTCTTTGTCCTCAGTTGTTTTTTTTCACCAATGCCCATGCTAATACTCCCAATGCTGCTGCTGCTCCTGTTATAACAGAAACTTCAGCCCTGGCTGCTCCTGCTGCTGCTACTGCTGCTGCTGCTGCTGCTGCTACTGCTACTGCCCCTAGTACTGTAGATACTGTAGGTACCACAGCTCTAGTTACACCAGAATGATCCATATATGTACTTTGTTGTTTCTTTCTCTGAACCTCAATGTACTTTTCTCTGGTGTAAATCTGTTTTTTCATTCTTATTCATCACCTTGTTGATTTTCTCCAGCAGCTCTGTGACCTGGGTCTCATCAGCCTCATTTTCATTCTCAAACACATGATATTCAGCCACACTATCAATTATCTCCTTCAGAACTGACTCTCCTTGCAGGTGTTCTTCTATATTTGTCTCCTTTAACACATTTCTGTGAGTAAACAACACAATGATGTGTTTTTTTGCCTCTTCTCCAAGGGTTTCCAGAATCCACTTTACTTTATTTGCTCTTTTACTGTGTTGTAAGAATGTGTATCGAAAGGCTCTGGAGTGTCAATCACAGTGACTTTTCTGCCCTCCAAAACTCTGTAACATATCCTACTTTCTTAAGTTACAGGCTTAGAAGATAGATCCACCTTAAATGCTTGTTTTTTAAGGATGGTGTAAGGATAGTGTGATAGAGGAGGAAAGGAGGGGAAGAAGAAACAAATGAGGTTAGATGGTAGTTAGTTAGAGGTGTTAGGAGAGTAAGTGCTCTTTGAAGAGCTCAGTCTTCAGAAGTTTATTAAAGATAGTGAGAGATTCTCCTGATCTGGTAGTAGAAGGTAGTTTGTTAGAGGTGTTAGGAGAGTAAGTGCTCTTTGAAGAGCTCTGTCTTCAGGAGTTTATTAAAGATAGCGAGAGATTCTCCTGATCTGGTAGTAGAAGGTAGTTAGTTAGAGGTGTTAGGAGAGTAAGAGCTCTTTGAAGAGCTCTGTCTTCAGGAGTTTATTAAAGATAGTGAGAGATTCTCCTGATCTGGTAGTAGAAGGTAGTTAGTTAGAGGTGTTAGGAGAGTAGGTGCTCTTTGAAGAGCTCTGTCTTCAGGAGTTTATTAAAGATAGCGAGAGATTCTCCTGATCTGGTAGTAGAAGGTAGTTAGTTAGAGGAGTTAGGAGAGTAAAGGCTCTTTGAAGACGGGAGGTAGCGTAAGTCTTCAGGAGTGATCAGTGCAGGTAGGAAGGAGCCTGTTCTGTGATCACCTTGTAGGCGATTGTAAGAGCTTTGAATATTTCACCACATATAATGTGATATTGAAAAACGAGATACACCTATATACAAATTCCAGGTTGAATGTTCATGAGTAGTTTAAAGTGTGTTTAATGAAGGTAAATGTACAAAACAAACAAACAACCAAATAAAAGTCCCATCATTTTCTGACAGATTTTATTTAATTATATTGATTGTCTGATTATATTTAAAAGCATTTTGTTTAACATTTGTATTATTAAAACATTAAAATCAAGAAAATTACAGTTAAGCCTTATGTCAATATCATGGCTACGTCAGATATGTAGAATTTCAAATAAGTTGTTACAATGTATAATTTCATTCTTTATAGTAAACTTTACACAATATAAAATATGTGTAGTTTACCGTGAATGTTCAAGAAAACTGTATTTTAAAATGTAACCCAGGTTTCAAAGTAGTTAATTAATTATAATGAATTATTACACAATACAAATAAATACTTAATATTAGAAAATAAATTTTACTTAATAATTATTTTTTATTAATTTACTTAATTAAGAATTTAAGGTATTAAAAGAAATAATTTCTCTATAAAATATCCTGATTATTGTGAATTTTGTGAAAAATATTGTGAAAAATATGTAATATTTAGCGTTTTAATAATAATATCTTAATATTAATTGTGTTTAAACTGAGTGCCACTACTAAGACCGCCCACTGCGCAAAATGTGAACCAATCAGCAGCTTATCCCGTAGGATTCCCTGGGACCGCCCACTGCGCAAAATATTAGCCAATTAGGAATCAAGTGGGTGTGGTCAATGAGCTTCGCAGCGTCGGAGCACCTCATTCTCTGGTGATTGGGCGAGCAGACGAGATCTCCCCACAGCTACTCGCTGAGGAGCAGAGCTAGAAACTATTCAGGATTTTGAGTGTTTCAGAGTAAATTTTCGAAAACTAAGTGCTAATTTCAGCTAAAGTAAAGCTAGGAAGCTTAACTAGGCTAGTTTAGCCACTTAAAACCGACTTTGAGTGACTTTGTTCGCTGCCGCGCGCGGGTTGCCAGATTGGCGGGAATTAAACACCCGGATTGGATTTGGTGAATGATAAACTTGTTAAAGTTAATAATTTCGGTAAAATACTACTAAAAACGAAAGCTAAAACTGCTAAAGTAGTAACTTACTGTGGTGTGTTAAAAGCGTGGTAAACTTATTATTTTTTACTTAAAAGTTATATTTTTCTGCTAAGCTAATCATCTAATGTGCTAAACAAAGGGGCTAACCTAGGCTACTTGTTTATTTGAGAGTTCTATTTTTCTAAGCTTACACTGTAATGTTCTATCAGAGGGATAAGCTAATTGTTTTAATTTGAGAGCACTATTTTACTGATTAGTTATTATTGTAAGTTGATACTGTATTTTTGAGTATGTGAATGTTAACTGTAATTATTTAATTTGGAAACTGCTGTGTGTATATATATATATATATATATATGTGTGTGTGTGTGTGTATAGTCCTGAGTGAAGAGAAAATGGTGATTAGTAACTATGAACAGGCCAGTTTTGAGTGGATGGAAATTTGCTAATAGAGATCTGCCGCCTGGCTACAAGAACCCCAGTCGTGCAGGAGACGAGATGGCGAGCCAAAGCCCGGTGGAAGTCCATTTCTGAGCTTTAAACCTTGAGTTTTCCTATTTTTTCACCCACGTGGACAGTTTTTTCCCCCACAAGTGAACTGTGTACACTCCCACCTACTGGACAAACAAAAAATTGCAGGAACTAAAACCATCACAGGAACTGTAGTTGTTCGAGTAACAGCTATTTGTACTCAGGAACACTTTAATACATCCCGTTAAGTGTGTATTACTGATTATTTAATTGTTTCAGAACTATCTGGTTTATTGATTCCTATTGGGTTTAATATTGATTTACTATTTATATTTTGGGGTATTCTGATTTATGTTGGTTATTTGAAATACTTTGTGTTACTCTGATTATTACTAGTACTTACCTGACATTTTTATGTATTTTGTTGTTTTATACTGAACTGAATTGTTAAAAGGGTTTTATTTATAGTTTTTGGGGAATATTTTACATTTTGTTTACATCACACTTTTTAATGTTTATTTGTTTTTCTACTGTGGAATCAAATCTAAATTTGCTAATATATTGAGTTTACATACACTTGGTCTTGTGTCTCTCATTTGCACTGCTTCCAGAGTGTCCTTAATAAGAGTCCTTCTTTAATGTTTCTGAATTTGTATTGTTTCAAAATTATGTTCAATTTCTCTTAAACACAGACACAAATTAATTTTGCAATTTTGCAATTATTTTAATTTAAGACAAGCAATTTATATGATGAATGCTATCTTAAACACAGATTAAGTTGAGTGAATTTGGCCAGGATGTGATTTCACTTATGTCAAAACAACAAGGGCCCAGACTATCTATCCTTGCGCTCAACAACCAATAGCTTCTGATTTTGCATTGTGTATTTTATGTTATATTTCAATATGAAGCAGCTTCTCTCTCTTTCGCCACCCGCCACACTCCCCTGCCCCCCACCCAGCAACAAGCATAATAATGACTGACAGATATCTGCAGCCAGTCAAAACTATTCTTACTGCTTGAGCAATATATTCAGTATCCTGATTTTCTATGCCATGTTTTAAGTATTTACAATTCAGAAACTCCACAACACCAAATGTTACAATAGAGGTAGGATTAGAATGTTTATAGTTTGGTATACCATCATCACATCCCTCACATGAGGTCTCAGACTCAAGAAGAAAGGAAAAAAGAAAGCAGAACTGGTAAAGTTTTAAATTATGCCTGTATAAAAGCACTATCTAAACCTTTTAATAGAGAGAATAGGTTAAAAAAATCTCAAAAGAAGAACTGTCCTAATCAGTGTACAATCTTCAAGTTTTGGAAATCATATTTGCTCGCTTAGCTATTCACAGTAATAAATATCAAATAAGTCAGTTAGATCTAGTTTTAAAAGCCAAAGCTTATATATTTGTAAGTGTGATCATGGTTTTCTATATTTTAACAAACACTGCTGTCTAAATTCATAAATGATTTATACAAAGATACCCCAATTAATGCACACATTTAGTTCAAGTGATATTTGACTCGGCCTATCAGAACCATTCTAATATAAAATTTAAATCACACATACCTTCACTGGAGGCCATTTGTCCTTTTACGAGATTTCAGTTAAACCTGTGAACCAAACAAAAACTAAACTAGCTAAAACCAGCAGCAATAAGACAGCATTGCATTGTAACACCCCACATTTATTTGTTGTAAAATGAGCACATACAAAACAAAACCAGTTGGACACACTTGAGCCTACCTACAAAGTGGAAACTTCTTTATATAAATGTAGTCCCTGATAAGGAATAATTTTATTTAAAACACTTTTTTAATGCTATAAATCAAAACTCCTTTCTGCCAAATAAGCATGAAATTACAGCTTTAAAATATATATAGGTGGTTTTGATAAAAAAAAAAAAATCCAATTAATCACGATAATATTCTGTCTATATCTTTGACTTTGACTTGTTCTTCTTAAGCTGCAATTGCTTACAGTGGACATTTAAATGCAAATAAAATAATGAATGTAAGAAATGTAAAATGAAATTCTTGACACTTTCAAGTTGTAAACATGTGGGCCGTAAGGTAGAAAAGGTTGAGGACACACTCTCTTCCATGTTCACAGGTATGTAATAAAATCAGCAGTGATAGGATGCATATTTTAGCACTACTAAATATTCCACCGCCAGCTGTCAGAGATATTATATTTATTATATTTATTATGGACTTGGTATAAAAGTGAGCAGATGCTGAGGTTCAATTCAAATTAAATTTTATTTATATAGCGCTTTTCACAACAAATGTTCACACAAAGCAGCTTTACAGAGATACGGGTCCAAGCCTTTTATGAGTAAACACCAAGGTGGTGGCGGCAAATCTGCAGAGGTTGCCAACTTTCTGCAGCGTCAATTACTACAGACCTCCAAAATTTACATAGAGAGACAGAAAACTAACTATGTCCCCATTTAGATTTTATTCAGTTTAGACCCAAATCACCAAAGTTATAGAAACAAAATGGATAAAACACAAAAATTATTCAGAAATTCTTTAAAACAAAAAATCATTAAGGGTTATAATCTCATTACATTTACAGCACTTCTTCCAAAATATTATTCAGATCTGTAAATGAGAATAATGTAAATGTCAGCCAGGAGGATGTAGAATGACCAACTCAAGAACTCTTAATGTGTTGAGCTTTATTGACAGAGAAATCTCATCCTATTCTACCATGAGGAAAGTGGTGTTATTATATACCTTACTAAACTAAAAACAGCATTGTACAATGCACCACTTTTAATGTAATATTAAAAACAAGACCAGCGTATACAGTTTAGATGAAGGAATGTCAATACGTGGTTTTAAAAATACCTTATGAAGGGAAATGTACAAAACACAAAGGAAACATCGTTTTTATTACAGATCTAATTTGATTATATTGATTATCTGATTACATTGTACAGCATTTGCAAATTAGTTTGATTATGATTAAACTATAGTGTAAAAACTGTACACCTACATAAGAAAAGCTTAATTCAATAAAACTCTTCATCCTATTTAATTTATATATTAAGTACAACCATGCGCTGAACTGAAATTAAAAATAAAACAAACAAAAAACAACAGTTAAGTCCCATTTTTAGAATTCCAAAATCAATTAACAGATGTAACAAGAATGTTCACATGCTTCAACATTATTACCCATAATAAGCTGTTGCATTGTATAATTTCATACTTTTAATTCATCTTTACTAAATAAATGTCACATGTAAAAAAAGTCTGTATTATTGAATGTTCAAGAAATCTATTTTAGAAAATCCTGATTATTTCATCTTAATAATTTTATTTTTAATTAGCGGTCTTATTTCATCCATGCCATTAACCCCATTGATGCTGCTACTCCTACTCCTGCTCCTACTACTGCTCCTGCTGCTCCTGCTACTCCTACTGCTATCCCAGAAAATTTACCACTGGCTGCTGCTGCTGCTGCTGCCCCTGTTCCAACAGCTCCCACAGTTCCAGATACAATATGTTTTACTCGTTTCTTTCTCTGAACCTTACTGTATATTTCTCTGGTGTAAATCTGTTTTTCATTCTTATCCATCAGGTTGTCGATCTTCTTCAGCAGCTCTGTGACTTGGGTCTCATCATTTACATTTTTATTCTCAAACACATGATAACCAGCCATACTGTCAATCATTTCCTTCACAACTGACTCTCCTTGCAGGTGTTGTTCTATATTTGTCTCCTTTAACTCGTTTCCATGAGTGAACAAAATAAGGGTGTGTTTTTTTGCCTCTTCTCCAAGGGTCTCCAGAAACCACTTTACAGTTTTCTCCTCCTCCTCTGAGAATCTCACACCCAGTTTCAGCACCAGCAGAAACACATGAACTCCAGGATGAGCCAGATCAATGGCCTTCTCTATCTGCTCTTTCACTGTTTTGTAAGAATGTGTATCAAAAGGACCTGGAGTGTCAATCACAGTGACTTTTCTGCCCTCCAGTTTCCCGTAACGTCTTTCACTTTCTTTAGTTACAGACTCAGAGGATACAGCCACCATAAACTCTTGTTTTTTAAGGATGGTGTTTCCTGCTGAACTCTTTCCTGATCCACTTTTACCCAGCAGAACAATCCTCATCTCAGAATCTGTAGAAGGAGAATTTATTCAAATGATAATCACCAAACTGTTCACTAAGCTTTAGCTGTTAAATCCAAGAAATCCTAATCTTAACAACCCCTAAATTCCTCAAATGTATTTACTGTAAGTATTGAAAGTTAAAATGCCATGTTTTATTACAGATATAATGTCAGATTGTTACTCTCACTTTACCAATCTTTTAATAGAATGTCATTAATAAGTTAGGCAATGATCATAAACACAAAACACTGAATTTAAAAACTTCCATTTATCATAAGAAACACGCTGATTATTTTTACTTTTTTAAAGTTTGAGTCACAGATTTATTTGTTAAGTTACTCATAATTTAGTTACGAGTTTATGTTTAATAAAAAAATTAACTTACACTCAGTCCACATAAAATTAAACCTGGATTTTAATAGGAATGTTCTGTTCCTCCTTAAAAGCTGAAGACAAAAAAGTTCAAATGCATGAGCTGTATTTATGGTTTAGGACGGTGTTTTATAGTTATTATTTTGAGATATTGAGCCAGAGAGTATGAATAATTATTCTGAGCTGTTCTGTCAGAACCGTCAGCTTCCTTTGTTGGAAGTGGCTGGAGCTTTAATTTGCTGCTGGTCAAGCTCCACTGTAAATTATATCATCATTAAAAAAACTAAAACCAACAAACAATGACTTCAAATTCATCACATTCTTATATTTATATGAAGAATGGGTCACCTTCATAAATACAATGGAATTGCTAATATTTATATTTAGATATATTATTAATATTCACAATATTTTTTTAAGTAATTGCATTTAGTTGTTAATTATATTAATAATATTATTTCAGGTGGAAATTACAATGTGAATAGCCTTAAAAATAAAACAATACCAAGATGTAATTGTAGTTTGTAAGCTTTTGCAGAAAACCTTGTGACCAAAATTATGCTATTAATATTATTATTAAATATTTACATAAATACTTAACATTATCAATATTAGAATTAATTATTATTTAATGTTATAATTAACATGATTGGGGTCATGCAGACCAGAGTAACATCATTCTGATATAAATAAAAAATATCTTTTATTCTGGGCTCGATCTTATGGATATTTGGTAATGGTTTTATAGATCAACATTTCTTCAGTCTCAGGTCTCTGCACTCTATCAGTAGAGTAAAGGGAGTTTCTCCTGCAGGTGAGAAAGAATGATGAAGTTCTGTTTAGGATGCTATTCTAATAGAGGAGTGCCACCGGTGGATTAAATGTGATGTGGTTCCAAATAGGTGCCTCTTGATGGGATAAACAGCATTCACCCCGCTCCTTACACACACACAAACCAACAACATCAACAATAAACAGAATAGTAAATAAAATAACATTGCTGTTCCCGTAAATGAGCTGCTGGAGCTCCTTCACAGCGTCAACCAGCAGCTCAGTTTCCTCTGCTGAGAAGAGTTTATTGGACACGTCCAGGTAGCTGCACCGTTACAATAGCAATCCACCAAAGTCAGAGCTCACCAGAGCTCACCTGATTCTTTAAACCAGTGGTTTAAAGAATGTTTAATAAAGGTAAATGTACAAAACACAAAACAATAAAAAAAAAGATCCACAATGTTCTGACAGATTTTATTGATTATATTGATTGTCTGATTATATTGATCAGCATATGCAAATTAGTTTTTGTATGATTAAACTATAGTATAAATGTATCCTGTTACCTGTGTGTAGTGATTAACACCATGCAGTAAACTAAATATGTAGAATTTAAAAACAAACCATTACACTGTATAATTTCATCCTTTATAGTAAATGTTACACATATTCCATTTAATTATCTATGTACACCATGTATGTAATGTACAGTAAATGTACAAGAAAACTGTATTTTATATGTAAATCCCTGAAGTGCTGTAATACACTTTACTCTGATCACTCTGAATTCAGAGTTTATTTAATTTCCTCTTTTTCTTTTTTATTATTTTATCTGCCCCATTATCCCAAGCTCCTCCATGACCATGTTATTCTTTTTCTGCTAATCTTATTGCTGCTGCTACAATTCCAAATATTCCACCATTTCCCATTTTGCTAGTATTGACCCACAGAGTATTTGCGGTGGAGTTCGGGGCAGCTTCGCTGTAAAGCGTGAAGCCGAAGCCCCCCCTCACACGAAGAGAAACATGAGAAAAAATAATAAAATTAAAGAAGGAGGAAGATGGGGAGGAGGTGGGTGCGAGGTTGTTCAACGAGCAGGTAGAGAGGAAGTGACGGTTTATAAAGGGAAGGAAGTGGGAGGAGTGAGGGCGTGTATCAATCTCCCAAAACTAAGCTATAATACACACTCTTTGACTCTTATTGTACATTTTCCTGGTGTAAGTCAGATTTGTATTTTTATCTATTACCTCATCAATCTTCTTCAGCAGCTCTGTGACTTCAGTTTCATCATCCTCATTTTCATTCTCAAACACATGATAACCAGCCATACTGTCCACTACACCTTTCAGCTCTGTGTTTGAACCCAGGTATTCTTCTATAGTTTTCTCCTTTAACACGTTTCCATGAGTGAACAACACAATGGTGTGTTTTTGGATCTCCTCTCCAAAGTTCTCCACAATCCACTTCACAGTGTTCTTCTCCTCCTCTGTGAATCTCACATCCAGCCTCATCACCAGCAGAAACACATGAACTCCAGGATGAGCCAGATCAATGGCTTCTTCAATCTGAGCTTTCAGTTCATATTTAGGGGTTTTTCCATCGAACAGTC
This sequence comes from Astyanax mexicanus, assembly GCF_023375975.1. Taxonomy (NCBI): domain Eukaryota; kingdom Metazoa; phylum Chordata; class Actinopteri; order Characiformes; family Acestrorhamphidae; genus Astyanax; species Astyanax mexicanus. Next base: position 37,363,459 of record NC_064428.1, on the reverse strand, counting down.
CCGGAGTATCAATCACCCAGACCATTCTTCCATTAACAAGCTTGTAACCTCTCCTACTTTCCTTGGTTATATGCTGAAAGGTAGAGTTCACATCAAATTTCTTTTCATTAAAGATGGTGTTTGCTGTTGCGCTCTTTCCTGATCCAGTCTTTCCCAACATCACGATCCTCATCTCAGAATCTGTAGAAAGGATATTTATTGAATCAAAATCCAAAACTGCTCACCGAGTTTTTTGCTGTAGTAATGACTTTCACTGCAGCTTTAAAAAAAAATCTAAATAATGTAAATGTATTGTTTTAACATTTAAAAGTCTGGGCCCTGTTTGTTACCTTCTATTGTGTATATATGTGAGAAAAGATACAGTTTGTTATTGCTTCTTTTACATATATGTTGTGATAGAATAATACAACAATAACCAACAAACAGTATTTATTTATTCATTTTTATAAAACGATTTGATAATGTCACATTCAAATGTGTATATATTAATATTTCTAATAATAAAATACTTTTTTCTTGAATTTAAAGCTGTTTGTGGGACAAATATATTTAACTTTAAAGTTTTTAACACTGAATTCAGGTGAACGTGAGGACAGCAAACCCTAACCTCACTTAGGTTTTACATTCAAACATGTGTTTGATGCCATGACTCACGCAGTGATACTAACAGAAGTTCTAATTAATTTATTGAGCTTGTTTTGGTTATGAGTCTCCATTTTCCTTCTTTCTTTTATTTTCTTTGACCTTTTCTGGGCATTCTAGCTTTCAGTTTCAGTTTTTCCTCAGTCAGTAAAGTATTAAACAGGCTTGGGGCTCTATGTTAGTGATCTATAGGCTAGATGTCAATTGTGGATCGGGCACCTGGATTTAGGGCATGTGGGCGTGTCTTTGGTATCGTGATGAACAAAAAAATACACCTTGTGTGGCTCAAAACACGCAAAAGGCATGTACTAATTCTCTTAATTAATCATGGGTGTGGTTAATTTTGGGCGTAACATGAAATAAACCAATCAGAGCGTCTCTTGCTCATCGTTCTCTTTAAGAGTAGATCAGGTGAGCTCTGTCTTTGGTGGATTGCTATTGTAACGGTGCAGCTACCTGGACGTGTTCAACAAACTCTTCTCAGCAGAGGAAACTGAGCTGCTGGTTGACGCTGTGAAGGAGCTCCAGCAGCTCATTTACGGGAACAGCAATGTTATTTTATTTACTATTCTGTTTATTGTTGATGTAAAGACTGGGTTTGTGTTGCTGTGTGTTCATGTGTGTGTTTCATGAGCAGGGATTTAAAGTTCAGCACATGGGTGAGGCTGTACAGAGACCTGGGCTTCAGCCACTGAAGAAATATTGCTCTTTGAAATCTTTACCAAATGCCCAAGTCGAGCCCAGAATGAAACATTATATTAATATGCAAAGACACTTTAGAATCCATGATGTCCACCGGAATATGCACCATTTTTTCCAGCACACATCTCTTTTTCCAGCATTCATAGAAAGCATGCAGTCTTTGTGTATTTGTGCCAAAACTATGCAAAATAATCTAAATGTTGTTTTCACAAATAATATATTTTCTGATACAATTTACACAAGGTAATGAAGATAAAATACCATATAAACCCCACACTATGTCATAGGATCAAGTAATGTAAAAAATGGCTTAAGATTTAGTACCTCTTTAAATACTTTATTGAAATGCAGATAATATAGATCAGAAGAATCAACAACCGGACTCAGACTAGACTCTACAACCTGATTAAAGTCTTCATTCTGAGGGGAAGATTCACTGTCCAGTGTTGCCAACTCCCCAGTAAGGAAAGTAGCTATTGGCTGTCCTAAAAGTCGCTAGAAGTCGGTAAATGAAGTCATCACTTAATTGGCATAAAACATGTTTTTAAAGCTTTAAAGGATTAGGGTTGTGGGAGAGAAAAAAGTGAGTAAAAAAAAAACACCATAAATATGTTAGAAATGTTACAAATGAACAACTTCTGTTGCTTTTTAAATAGGCTGTCACTTTTTTACAGTAACTTCATTTTTACGTGAATTACATAAATTAGTTTTTTGCCATGTTGTTAAATGTTATTATAAGAGCAGCCAGAACTGTTATTCTACGTTTTTTTTAGTTTGTTTGTTTTATTTTATTTTTATTAATTTTTTTACGTTTTCTTATGTTTTATTTTTTATTTTTAAACCTATCATAGACAAATTGTTCAATGGTTCAAAAGATATTTAGCTTTTTTATAAAGAGGCAGACACTGTGGAGGAGGTGAGGGACAGGCTGTGTGGTGAATGAGGTGAGTGACTGAGACTGTGTGAGTTATGTAAGGGATTTCTGTTCGTGTCACACTGAAGACACATTAATATTTATACTCTGATCTGTAAATACAGAGCGGGGTCAGTCAGCGGCGGCTGTGGGCACGCGCAATTCTTTTACAGTGTGTTGGTGAAGCGGTGTGTGTGTGCTCTGAGTGTGAGAGAGTGTGGGTCTGCACTGTGAGAGTAGTGGGCGGGGCTCACGGCAGCACCCGCTGCAGCGCGGAGGACAGTAACTGAAGAGCGCGTGTTCATCTCGAGTCGCCAAAAGTCTCCAATAACACCACAAAAACTCGCTAGATTTGTCGCTAGTCGCTTTTTTACAAAAAAAAGTCGCTGGAGGGTCTTAAAAGTCGCTAAATATAGCGACAAAGTTGCTAATTTGGCAACACTGTTACTGTCTCTCATTGTCTGATGGGTCAGAACATTATCTCCACTCAATAACCAATGAGTTTTGTGTTATATTCCAACAAGAAGCAGCTTCTCTGTCTTTAGTCTTACACCACACTTCCCTGCCCCCGCTCCCCACCCAGCACCAATCAGGGCAGTTCAAGCATAACAATGATTGACAGATATCTGCAGCCAATCAAAAATGTTCTAAACTCTTAAGCATCATATTCAGTCTCCTAATTTTCTATAAAAGTTTAAGCATGTTTAAAGCGATACAGAAACTCCCAGTGTTACAATGAGTAGGATTAGGATTTTCATAGTTTGGTATATCACCATCACATCCCTCACATGAAGTCTGAGAAGGCAGTGCTGGTATAGTATAAAATAATGCCTGTATAAAAGCAGTCAGTGAACTTTTTAATAGGAAGAATAAGTAAAAATCCCCCACAGAACTAAGATACTCTCCTTATCAGTGTCTCATCTTTAAGTTTTGGAAATCAGGTCATCTTTTGATCGCTTAGTTATTATATCAGTTACTATCAAATCAGTCAATTAGGTCTAATTTTAAAACACAAATCATATTTCATAAATCATACACTCTAAGAAATATAAGTACAGATTTGTACTTAAAAGAGTACAAAGCTTGTCGCTGGGGCTGTACCTTATATTAAGGTTCAAAAAAGTACCTTTCAGTGAAAGTCCTTTTTTGTACCCATGGTTTTTGTGCCAGTAAAGATTATAAAGATTATAAACATTGTCATCAACTAAAAATGGCTCAAAAACTTGATGATACAACATTGTCTGGCTTTCAAATAAAAAATGTGCAATTAAAATATATATTGTTCATTAGTACAGTGATGCAGAATACTGAATGTACCTTTTGGCTGGTTAAATGGTACAAATCTGTACTTATTGCTGTTAGAAATGACTTTGTACTTCAGAGGGAACAAATCTGACCCTGTAAAGACCAGTATTGTACCTTTGAGGGTACAATTATAAAGAATGTACCTTCGAGTACAAAAAAGTACTCATATCGTACCTCTGTTTTTTAGAGTGTAGTTTCCCATTTTGTAATTAACATTGTCTTCTAAACACACAAATAATTTTATACAAAGATACACCAATTCATGCACACAGTTAGTATGAACATGAATTATTTGTGTAATTTTAGTCTCTTCTTATCAGAACCATTGTAAGTGTATATATATATATATATATATATATATATATATATATATATATATATATATATATATATATATATATATATATATGTATATATATATATATATGTGTATATATATACACACACACACACACACACACACACACACACACACATATATATATATATAAACTGGAAATCACACATACCTTCACAGGAGGCCATTTGTTCTTTTACCAGATTCCAGTTAAACCTGTGAACCAAACAAAAACTAGCTAAAACCAGCAGCAATAAGACAGCATTGCATTTTAACACCCCACATTTATTTGTTGTAAAATTAACACATTATTATAATAAAAACACAACCCACCTCCAAATGTATTGGAAATTTCTTTATATAAATGTAGTTTCTGAAAAGAAAAACTTTCATTAAAATGATTTTAAAATACAACTTTTTAGAACATTAGATTTTAGAGTACTATAACGTGTTAAGATAAGGAAACTAGAGTACTATAACGTGTCAAGATAATGAAAAGTTCAAAATAAAAGCCCCCTTTCTCAATATCAAGTTATTCTGTTGTGGTGTGGTACTAAAAGGAATCTATATGATATCACAGATATATTTCACATAGTCCTGATAGTAGACCCCGTGTATGTGTCACTCACTTAATAACAGGACATCATGAGTAAGATTTTTATAGCCTTATATATTTTCTATTCTTCTGTGTTTTAATTTATGTTAAATATGTTTCTTATTATATTGTGTTGTTGCTGCTGGATGCCTACATTTCCTTTGGGATCAATAAAGTATCTATCTATCTATCTATCTATCTATCTATCTATCTATCTATCTATCTATCTATCTATCTATCTATCTATCTATCTATCTATCTATCTATCTATCTATCTATCTATCGTCACTCACTTAATAGCAGGTCATCATTATGTCTATTTTCAAAATAAAGCCAATTTAAATTGTTCAGCTTTTATCATTTTATCTCTTTTTTTATTAATCATAATAATAATCAAATTAAATTAAAGGGCCTTTATTTTAAATATACACATCCAAATGTCCTGTTATTAAGTGTGTGACACAAAAGGTGCTGTACTCTCAGGACTAAGTAGAACTTATCTGTGATAACAGGTGAACTCCTTTTAATAACAGTTTAAACATTTATTTTGAATTTACAGTGTCCTGATATTAAGTGAGTAACACTCTACTATCTGGACTAAGTGCAATTGATCTGTGAAAACAGATTCATTTTAATACATTTATTAAAGTAAAATAATATTATTGTTATAATCTAAAGGGCTTTTATTTTGAAATGACACATCATGATGTCCTGTTATTAAGTGACACATACACGGGGTCTACTATCAGGACTACGTGAAATATATCTGTGATATCATATAGATTCCTTTTAGTACCACACCACAACAGAATGACTCTGAGTTAGTCCCGCCCACTGAGTTTGATGGTTGATTGACAGATTGAAATATTCCATAGTGCAACGGTGTGCATAAAATAATTAAATAATTATTTAAATTATTTAAGTTAAAACTTTAATTAAATATAAATATCACAATCAACTAACGAAAGAATAATTACATTAAATTATTTATGCTAAGTTTTTACATTTAAATTAATAATGTAATTAATTAAATCTAATTTTAGATATTTATTTAACGTTTGAATTAATTATTTCTTTATTCATGTATTTATATAATATTGTCACAAATAACCCTCATATAATATATAGCAAGATCATGACAAAACATAGATTACTATAATACATGTTAAAAAAATTAAAATTACATCACTATAATATATATTAAAATAATGAAAATTACATCACTATAATATATATTAAATTAATGAAAATTACATTATTATAATATATATTAAAATAATGAAAATTACATCACTATAATATATATTAAATTAATGAAAATTACATTATTATAATATATATTAAATTAATGAAAATTACATTATTATAATATATAATAGGATAATGAAGATTACTATAATATATATTAAAATGTAATTCAGTGTGTTTATGCATTCCAGTACATACTGTATGAGCTGTTTACTCAGCACCTTGTTGCAAAATAACGATGCATTGTTTTATCTGAAGAAACAAATCTGAAAAAATCTTTTTGTGATATCACGTTTTTAGCCCAACATGGTTTTAAAATATAGAGCCAACCAGAACAGGGATTATTTACTTTTATTATTATTATTATTTTTTATTTATTTAATCATTTTCACTCACACCAACCTTTACATTTCCATGAAACACACAAACACTCACAGGTGAGTACACAGCCTCAGACACGTTTCTAAATTTTGGGTAATGGTTGCCTCTAGTTTATCAATATATAACACTAATATTAGTCTTAACATCCTGTTAAATTCTAATTGGTATAGAGAAGCTGGAAATAAACACAAATTAAGCATAATTGTGTTTTTTAAAACTAAATAAAATCAATACAAATAATACAATACCAGAAAGTATGAGACATAAGCCCTCTGAAAGTGGTGTATAATACTGTATTGATTATTTATAGTTATAGACTATAGTGTAGGCAATAATGTATTGCATTTATACTGGATATACATGATTAACCATTTTTAATTATATTACATTACTGACCAAACTGAATGGCATATATATAAAGATAGAGACTTTACAAAAAATGATGTTTGAATACTCACTGTGAAGTGCAGAGATGGCAGAGTCCTGCGCTCTGATGTTCTGTTGCAGATTTCAGAGAAGTTAAAGATCTCTCACAACAAGCAATGTAACTTTTATCATATGATCATTTATCATTCTGTTTATTTAAGAACAGTTTGGCCCCACCTCTGTATCCTGTGTCAGATTTAGAGAAGTGTGCGGAGCTTCTGGTCATGGTGAACATAAGGCTTGTGTTGTGTACAGTAGTAAAGTTGTAGTAAAATGGTATTAGTGAATATAGTAACTCTGTATTGTAGAGAAGAGAAGTGGGCGGAGCTTCTTCTGGTCATGGTGAACATAAGGCTTGTGTTGTGTACAGTAGTAAAGTTGTAAGTAGTATTAGTGAATATAGTAACTCTGTATTGTAGTAGAGAAGTGGGCGGAGCTTCTTCTGGTCATGGTGAACATAAGGCTTGTGTTGTGTACAGTAGTAAAGTTGTAGTAAAGTGGTATTAGTGAATATAGTAACTCTGTATTGTAGTAGAGAAGTGGGCGGAGCTTCTTCTGGTCATGTTGAACATAAGGCTTGTGTTGTGTACAGTAGTAAAGCTGTAGTAAAATGGTATTAGTGAAAATAGTAACTCTGTATTGTAGTAGAGAAGTGGGCGGAGCTTCTGGTCATGGTGAACATAAGGCTTGTGTTGTGTACAGTAGTAAAGTTGTAGTAAAGTGGGAGTAGTGAATATAGTAACTCTGTATTGTAGTAGAGAAGTGGGAGGAGCTTCTTCTGGTCATGGTGAACATAAGGCTTGTGTTGTGTACAGTAGTAAAGCTGTAGTAAAGTGGTATTAGTGAAAATAGTAACTCTGTATTGTAGTAGAGAAGTGGGCGGAGCTTCTTCTGGTCATGGTGAACATAAGGCTTGTGTTGTGTACAGTAGTAAAGCTGTAGTAAAGTGGTATTAGTGAATATAGTAACTCTGTATTGTAATAGAGAAGTGGGAGGAGCTTCTTCTGGTCATGGTGAACATAAGGCTTGTGTTGTGTACAGTAGTAAAGTTGTAGTAAAGTGGTATTAGTGAATAAAGTAACTGTATTGTTGTAGAGAAGTGGGCGTAGCTTCTTCTGGTCATGGTGAACATAAGGCTTGTGTTGTGTACAGTAGTAAAGCTGTAGTAAAGTGGTATTAGTGAAAATAGTAGCTCTGTATTGTAGTAGAGAAGTGGGCGGAGCTTCTTCTGGTCATGGTGAACATAAGGCTTGTGTTGTGTACAGTAATAAAGTTGTAGTAAAGTGGTATTAGTAAATATAGTAACTCTGTATTGTAATAGAGAAGTGGGAGGAGCTTCTTCTGGTCATGGTGAACATAAGGCTTGTGTTGTGTACAGTAGTAAAGTTGTAGTAAAGTGGTATTAGTGAATATAGTAACTGTATTGTTGTAGAGAAGTGGGCGGAGCTTCTTCTGGTCATGGTGAACATAAGGCTTGTAGTAGAGAAGTGGGCGGAGCTTCTGGTCATGGTGAACATAAGGCTTGTGTTGTGTACAGTAGTAAAGTTGTAGTAAAGTGGGAGTAGTGAATATAGTAACTCTGTATTGTAGTAGAGAAGTGGGAGGAGCTTCTTCTGGTCATGGTGAACATAAGGCTTGTGTTGTGTACAGTAGTAAAGTAGTATTAGTGAATATAGTAACTCTGTATTGTAGTAGAGAAGTGGGCGGAGCTTCTTCTGGTCATGGTGAACATAAGGCTTGTGTTGTGTACAGTAGTAAAGCTGTAGTAAAGTGGTATTAGTGAAAATAGTAACTCTGTATTGTAGTAGAGAAGTGGGCGGAGCTTCTTCTGGTCATGGTGAACATAAGGCTTGTGTTGTGTACAGTAGTAAAGTTGTAGTAAAGTGGTATTAGTGAATATAGTAACTCTGTATTGAAATAGAGAAGTGGGAGGAGCTTCTTCTGGTCATGGTGAACATAAGGCTTGTGTTGTGTACAGTAGTAAAGTTGTAGTAAAGTGGTATTAGTGAATATAGTAACTGTATTGTTGTAGAGAAGTGGGCGGAGCTTCTTCTGGTCATGGTGAACATAAGGCTTGTGTTGTGTACAGTAGTAAAGCTGTAGTAAAGTGGTATTAGTGAATATAGTAACTCTGTATTGTAGTAGAGAAGTGGGAGGAGCTTCTTCTGGTCATGGTGAACATAAGGCTTGTGTTGTGTACAGTAGTAAAGCTGTAGTAAAGTGGTATTAGTGAAAATAGTAACTCTGTATTGTAGTAGAGAAGTGGGAGGAGCTTCTTCTGGTCATGGTGAACATAAGGCTTGTGTTGTGTACAGTAGTAAAGCTGTAGTAAAGTGGTATTAGTGAAAATAGTAACTCTGTATTGTAGTAGAGAAGTGGGCGGAGCTTCTTCTGGTCATGGTGAACATAAGGCTTGTGTTGTGTACAGTAGTAAAGCTGTAGTAAAGTGGTATTAGTGAATATAGTAACTCTGTATTGTAGTAGAGAAGTGGGCGGAGCTTCTTCTGGTCATGGTGAACATAAGGCTTGTGTTGTGTACAGTAGTAAAGTTGTAGTAAAGTGGTATTAGTGAAAATAGTAACTCTGTATTGTAGTAGAGAAGTGGGAGGAGCTTCTTCTGGTCATGGTGAACATAAGGCTTGTGTTGTGTACAGTAGTAAAGCTGTAGTAAAGTGGTATTAGTGAATATAGTAACTCTGTATTGTAGTAGAGAAGTGGGCGGAGCTTCTTCTGGTCATGGTGAACATAAGGCTTGTGTTGTGTACAGTAGTAAAGTTGTAGTAAAGTGGTATTAGTGAATATAGTAACTCTGTATTGTAGTAGAGAAGTGGGCGGAGCTTCTGGTCATGGTGAACATAAGGCTTGTGTTGTGTACAGTAGTAAAGTTGTAGTAAAGTGGTATTAGTGAATATAGTTACTCTGTATTGTAGTATAGAAGTGGGCGGAGCTTCTTCTGGTCATGGTGAACATAAGGCTTGTATTGTGTACAGTAGTAAAGTTGTAGTAAAGTGGTATTAGTGAATATAGTAACTCTGTACTGTAGTAGAGAAGTGGGCGGAGCTTCTTCTGGTCATGGTGAACATAAGGCTTGTGTTGTGTACAGTAGTAAAGTTGTAGTAAAGTGGGAGTAGTGAATATAGTAACTCTGTATTGTAGTAGAGAAGTGGGAGGAGCTTCTTCTGGTCATGGTGAACAAAAGGCTTGTGTTGTGTACAGTAGTAAAGTTGTAGTAAAGTGGTATTAGTGAAAATAGTAACTCTGTATTGTAGTAGAGAAGTGGGCGGAGCTTCTTCTGGTCATGGTGAACATAAGGCTTGTGTTGTGTACAGTAGTAAAGCTGTAGTAAAGTGGTATTAGTGAATATAGTAACTCTGTATTGTAATAGAGAAGTGGGAGGAGCTTCTTCTGGTCATGGTGAACATAAGGCTTGTGTTGTGTACAGTAGTAAAGTTGTAGTAAAGTGGTATTAGTGAATATAGTAACTCTGTATTGTAGTAGAGAAGTGGGCAGAGCTTCTTCTGGTCATGGTGAACATAAGGCTTGTGTTGTGTACAGTAGTAAAGTTGTAGTAAAGTGGTATTAGTGAATATAGTAACTCTGTATTGTAGTAGAGAAGTAGGCGGAGCTTCTTCTGGTCATGGTGAACATAAGGCTTGTGTTGTGTACAGTAGTAAAGTTGTAGTAAAGTGGTATTAGTGAATATAGTAACTCTGTATTGTAGTAGAGAAGTGGGCGGAGCTTCTTCTGGTCATGGTGAACATAAGGCTTGTGTTGTGTACAGTAGTAAAGCTGTAGTAAAGTGGTATTAGTGAATATAGTAACTCTGTATTGTAATAGAGAAGTGGGAGGAGCTTCTTCTGGTCATGGTGAACATAAGGCTTGTGTTGTGTACAGTAGTAAAGTTGTAGTAAAGTGGTATTAGTGAATATAGTAACTCTGTATTGAAATAGAGAAGTGGGAGGAGCTTCTTCTGGTCATGGTGAACATAAGGCTTGTGTTGTGTACAGTAGTAAAGCTGTAGTAAAGTGGTATTAGTGAATATAGTAACTCTGTATTGAAATAGAGAAGTGGGAGGAGCTTCTTCTGGTCATGGTGAACATAAGGCTTGTGTTGTGTACAGTAGTAAAGTTGTAGTAAAGTGGTATTAGTGAATATAGTAACTCTGTACTGTAGTATAGAAGTGGGCGGGGCTTCTTCTGGTCATGGTGAACATAAGGCTTGTGTTGTGTACAGTAGTAAAGTTGTAGTAAAGTGGTATTAGTGAATATAGTAACTCTGTATTGTAGTAGAGAAGTGGGAGGAGCTTCTTCTGGTCATGGTGAACATAAGGCTTGTGTTGTGTACAGTAGTAAAGTTGTAGTAAAGTGGTATTAGTGAATATAGTAACTGTATTGTTGTAGAGAAGTGGGCGGAGCTTCTTCTGGTCATGGTGAACATAAGGCTTGTAGTAGAGAAGTGGGCGGAGCTTCTGGTCATGGTGAACATAAGGCTTGTGTTGTGTACAGTAGCAAAGTTGTAGTAAAGTGGGAGTAGTGAATATAGTAACTCTGTATTGTAGTAGAGAAGTGGGAGGAGCTTCTTCTGGTCATGGTGAACATAAGGCTTGTGTTGTGTACAGTAGTAAAGCTGTAGTAAAGTGGTATTAGTGAAAATAGTAACTCTGTATTGTAGTAGAGAAGTGGGCGGAGCTTCTTCTGGTCATGGTGAACATAAGGCTTGTGTTGTGTACAGTAGTAAAGCTGTAGTAAAGTGGTATTAGTGAATATAGTGACTCTGTACTGTAGTATAGAAGTGGGCGGGGCTTCTTCTGGTCATGGTGAACATAAGGCTTGTGTTGTGTACAGTAGTAAAATTGTAGTAAAGTGGTATTAGTGAATATAGTAACTCTGTATTGTAGTAGAGAAGTGGGCGGAGCTTCTTCTGGTCATGGTGAACATAAGGCTTGTGTTGTGTACAGTAGTAAAGTTGTAGTAAAGTGGTATTAGTGAATATAGTAACTCTGTATTGTAGTAGAGAAGTGGGCGGAGCTTCTTCTGGTCATGGTGAACATAAGGCTTGTGTTGTGTACAGTAGTAAAGTTGTAGTAAAGTGGTATTAGTGAATATAGTAACTCTGTACTGTAGTATAGAAGTGGGCGGGGCTTCTTCTGGTCATGGTGAACATAAGGCTTGTGTTGTGTACAGTAGTAAAGTTGTAGTAAAGTGGTATTAGTGAATATAGTAACTCTGTACTGTAGTATAGAAGTGGGAGGAGCTTCTTCTGGTCATGGTGAACATAAGGCTTGTGTTGTGTACAGTAGTAAAGTTGTAGTAAAGTGGTATTAGTGAATATAGTAACTCTGTACTGTAGTAGAGAAGTGGGCGGAGCTTCTGGTCACGGTGAACATAAGGCTTGTGTTGTGTACAGTAGTAAAGTTGTAGTAAAGTGGTATTAGTGAATATAGTAACTCTGTATTGTAGTAGAGAAGTGGGCGGAGCTTCTTCTGGTCATGGTGAACATAAGGCTTGTGTTGTGTACAGTAGTAAAGTTGTAGTAAAGTGGTATTAGTGAATATAGTTACTCTGTATTGTAGTAGAGAAGCGGGCGGAGCTTCTTCTGGTCATGGTGAACATAAGGCTTGTGTTGTGTACAGTAGTAAAGTTGTAGTAAAGTGGTATTAATGAATATAGTAACTCTGTATTGTAGTAGAGAAGTGGGCGGAGCTTCTTCTGGTCATGGTGAACATAAGGCGTGTGTTGTGTACAGTAGTAAAGTTGTAGGCCGCAAATGGCCCGCGGGCCGTAGTTTGGACACCCCTGCACTAGTTAATTCTCGAGCTTCCTCTCTTCCTTTTCTCTTTCTAAGAGTTTGAGTGGCATTCCCTCTCTCTTTCACTACTCTTAGTAGCTTCCTCTCTTCCTCTCTTCCATGTTCCACTTTTTTTGTTGGGGGCCAGAAGGAGAAATATATTTGAAGTCACGGGCCACAGAAATGCGCACTCTCTCCGCTTTTAGACTCTTTGGCCCGTTTTTCTGCGCTAGAAATGCGCACTCTCTCCGCTTTTAGACTCTTTGGCTTGTTTTTCTGTGCTAGAAATGCGCACTCTCTCCACTTTTAGACTCTTTGGCCCGTTTTTCTGCGCTAGAAATGCGCACTCTCTCCGCTTTTAGACTCTTTTGCCCTGTTTTTCTGCGCTAGAAATGTGCACTCTCTCCGCTTTTAGACTCTTTTGCCCGTTTTTCTGCGCTAGAAATGCGCACTCTCTCCGCTTTTAGACTCTTTGGCCCGTTTCTGACACCTAGCGTTCAAACTTTGAATCTCACATTATAAAAACCTGCTTAACAGCGGGCCAACTTTCATTCTATTTCTAAAATACCTCGCGGGCCGCTCCAAAAAAGGAAACGGGCCGCAAATGGCCTGCGGGCCGTAGTTTGGACACCCCTGCACTTGTTAATTCTCGAGCTTCCTCTCTTCCTTTTCTCTTTCTGAGAGTTTGAGTGGCATTCCCTCTCTCTTTCACTACTCTTAGTAGCTTCCCCTCACCCATGTTAGGAAGGGGATCACTACCTAAGTTTCTAAGAGCACCCATTAATTTAGTAGTTTGTTTTGGAAAGGTTCCATTTACGTTTACCCCAGGAGATAAAGGGCAGCCAGTCCTCCCCTGGTGTTCTTATGTTTATTTTCCCACATGCTTTCCCCGCGCTCATTGTGATGTTTTGTCTGTCCACCTATTTTGAGAATCAACTCCTCTTGAGTTGCTTTTCTCAGCCACATCCCAATCTGGGTTCTGTGTTTTATTTTCAAGTTTACCTGCTTTAAGGTCTTTTGTTCTGCACTTGGGTCTGTTTAGTATCTGGTTCAGAGTTCTTACTAGAGTGAGCCCAACCATAACGGATAGATGGGTCATAACTAACTTCTACAACTATATAAAAATATTCTTCTTGAAACCTTAGTTCTTTAAACATTTTTCTAAAACTTATATAAATATGTATGACAATATACCATACTAGAATCACAGACCGAACTTGCTGTTCCGCTCCTGCAGCTTTGCACAACAGAATTCTTCTTTTCATGCAGGAATTTTTAAAATTGGCAACTAACATAAAATAAGCTAATATTTCTATAAAAGGGAGAATAACAGACTTTCCAGTGGCATAACATTTATTACCAAGAACCAACAAGGAAACAATCTACCAAAAACACATTTTCTTACTTTTTCTGCTATGTTTAGCTTTAATAAATTAAATGTTTTTTTTTAATATGTCCCTACTTGTTTAGACATGAGGTTTCAGTTTTTCATCCAGGATCTTTTTTACATAAACAAATCTAGTTGTACCTTCTGAAGCCAAATGCAAAACAAACAATGAAAGGACTCTTATGCAAACTTCTCGAGGCACATCCGTGTGCAGGCTCTTCTCATGCATGCCTCAGGACTGTACCAGCCTTTTACTGGAAACGCCCTATACTGCTAGTGGAGATCATATCCTGAAATATGAGTGCATCAGATAATAATCTACAGTAAACAAGCGGTTTCAGTCATGTCTCGATCTCGATGCCAGTTAGAGTTTGTCTCGTCTCGGCTTTGGGATGAAATGCCCTCAGAAATTGTGACACACTGAACAGTATCAATAAGCATCTCATAGCATAACATACAGTGTTTTACAGTACAGAGTGCATTGGATAAGAAAAATAAGGAATTAACTTAGAGTTCAGTAGCATAATTCACTAGTTCACAGTGAGGCAGTGATTAACCATGACTTTTCTGACACGTTTATTGTTTATGGGTTTTTTGATATGAGAGTGTACATGGACTACACTGAGAATTTAATTTTTTATGCAATCGATACAAATTGAGGATATTGTGGGATATTAATTTGTGTGATCTTCTTGGTTGCTATGTTGTTGTTTTTTTGTTTTGTTTTTAGTAATAACATATATGTGATGTGTACAACGTTTAGTATTTTTGTTTTGATGTATTGAGCCATGCATAAAGTATAAAAATGGTAGAGTAACAGTTGTTGGACCAGTTTTTAAGCTGGTAAAAGAGGAGCATCGTTTGCAAACAGGTTAATTGTGGATACATCTTTTAATCCCTTAGAGACTCAGACCTTCATCTTTATTGATTTTGTTCTAAAGCATGATCACATGATCTCCTGTTGACATTAACTGGAGAGTAGTAGTTTATTCACTATCTACTGTTTACATACTGTTTGCACTGCTAAATGTAAATTATTATGTAACTGTGTATATAGAAAGTAGAACAAAATAAAGAAATAAAGCATGATTTCAGTTAGTTAATGTCAACAGGAGATCATGTGATCATGCTTTAGAACAAAAGCAATACAGATGAAGGTCTGAGTCTCCAAGGGATTAAAAGATGTATCCATAATAAACCTGTTTGCAAACAATGCTCCTCCTCTTTTACCAGCTTAAAAACTGGTCCAACAACTGTTACTCTATTATTGTTATACATTGTTATACATTATGGGACAGTAAAGAAATCCATTTCTTGTCTCTTAATGTGTTTCAGAGCATCAATATTGAATCTAAATCAAATCAGAAATCTAATTTAATTGTGAAATCAGAGATGATTTTCAGCTCTGTAACTAAATGTTGTTTTTCATATTGACTGTTAGTCAAATAAATTAAATGTAATAAATTCTGACTATATTAGTAACATAAGCACTCAATGAATCAATCAATCAATCAATCAATCAACCAGTACATGAAGGGGTTTCCCTCATTTACAGTGTATCTCAGCCAATACACAGGGAAGTGATTATCAAATAAATAAATAAAAAGACCCAGCATTTTAATAAGATGTATAAGATATATTTTAAAAGAAGATAAAAAATAATAGATAAAAGATACAAATAAGAATTTAGTAGGAATCATGAAATCATAGGTAACAAAATAAAAGGTAATCAAAATGATAAGAATGCAACTACAGATTAATAAATAAAACTGAGAACATTTAAGAGTAAAAATATAATAAGCATTAACTAAAAACAATTTTAAAAACTGCTAAAACAAACCAAAATAAAAAATGAACTAAAATGAAATATGACAAAACAAAAACCCCTAAAATGAACTATAACAGTGACAGGCTGTCTGAACATGGTTGGAGACTAGGAGTATAAAATAATTTTAGAGTTTTCTGTAAACTACAGTTTCCTGTAGTGAATTCCAGCTTCCTGCTGCTCTGTAGCTAAAAGCAGATTCTCACAGTTTACTAAAAGTTATTGTAAAAGTTCTTGGTACCTCTGTAAAAGTGATCCAATCACTGGAGCAAGTCTGATAAGTTGTGTTATTATTAATAATAAGCATTTTTGTGATGAACGGTAGCTTATGGCCAGAAAGAGCTTTAAATATAAAAATTATACAGTGTGTTTCTCGACGCACAGCAAGAAAACACGACACAATTTTTTAAAACATTAAAAATTCACATCTCAGTAGATGGTTGACCTGAAATACAAGCAACTAAATGTAGGCAGGTTAGTCTAGTTATAATTACTGAATAATCACATCAATTACAGAATCATATCTTTTCTGTTCCTGTTCTAAACTTCAGGGTTTTCATTGTGATCATGGCCACACCTCCTCCTCCAAATGATCAAAACTCTGCCGAACCCCAGGAGAGGAGAGAACAGCCCAACACACATCAGCCTTTGCAGGAAGACATAGATTTCCCTACTCCTCCATGGCTGGAGATGCCAGGCACCCATGGAGGGCAGGAGGCCCAAGAAGCTTCACCAAAAGAACCAGAAGATCCCACAGACTAAGAGTCTTCAGAAATATATACAAATATATAAAGACACAAAAGGCCCATACATATCCTTATAAATTATTGCAATCTGTAGAAAGTTTTGTGTTTTTTTGTTTTGTTTTTTTTTTAGTTTAGGAACAGTAAGATGTGTGTTTCTGCTTACTCAAAAGAGGCTTGAACCTGTAGTTCTAAAAAAAAGTGCAATATCAATTAATATAAAAACTGTGTTTGTTAATGGGCGGGACATAATATTTTGTATTCCTGAGGGCTTTATAACCTGGGCACAGAAGAACTTAGAAATGAACATATTAGGTGAATAGTAAAGAACAGAAGTACTAGAGAAAGGTTAGGACATTGCATGCTCTATTAGTTGTTTTTTCTACTCCTCCATGCAGAATTCTTTCAGCTGTGTGATGTTTAAAGGGGTTATTTGTGCTACACATCATCTCACACTGAAAAGAATGATGAGTAAAATTTACTTTTTTTTAGACTTTGGTCTGTTTACAAAATAAATCTTTGAGATTATGTAAATATTTGAATGTGTGTTTTAACTAAAAATATTTAAATTTTAGTAATACCGTATAACTTAAGTAATTGTAATTAGGTAATATTGTATGCAGATATTAAGTAAAGTTTGCTAAAAGAAAGGATTGACTGAAGGATTGATTGAAGTTCAGTTCATTTATTTACTAACATTAAATAAGTGTAACATTAAATCTTGAAACCGAGTTGAAGTTACTTATATTTATCTGAAATTAAATTTACTTAAAAAAAGCAAATGCAGAAAGTTGCAAAACTTTTTTTAAATAAATTTTACTCATCATTTTTTTTAGTGTACAGCATCTCAAAATGATTAAGATCCAGACTTTGATTTGTTCATCCCAGAGCTCTCAAGTTCAATCTTTTGAGCTACTCCTTGATGATTTTGCTTCATGACAGTGATCTTTTGGGTCGTTGTCATGTTGCATAGTCCACATCCAGTTTCCGCCTCCGATACCCCCTCTGATACAGTGTAGATTTTATACTGGACTTTATGATAGAAAGCTTTCCAGGCCCGGCTGCAGCAAATCAGCTCCAAACCAGGATACCTCCACCACCATGCTTCACAGTAGATACAGGGTTTTTTGCTGAAATGCTGGTTTGGTTTACGAAATCAGTGGAAAGTTCGATTTCTAATAGATCCAAGATCTATGAAATTTTGTATGAAATTTTGCTTTCGTGTTGTTTTTTTTTTTTACTGTTACCATTTTTTTTATCTAAATTAAAAATTAATGAATTAAATTAGTTGAATTTAACTAATTTAACTTAACCTCTTCTATTATTTGCACTTCATTATTGTAAGTCGCTTTGGACAAAAGCGTCTGCCAAATGTAATGTAATGTAATGTAAATTGTTGAATTATTTCTGAATATATACTTTAAGTTACATAATTTATGTTTAAAATTAATAACGGTTAAATAATCAACACGAAGGCTTCATTTTTAAAGACCTATTCATGCTGTAGTGCACCTTATGAATGTGCAATACTGGTATTCCTAAAAAGATATTCAATACATATATTTATATATATTTGTATATTTCCCTGGAACAATAAAATCTTAAAATCTGCTTCTGTGTTACTAATATATACACCTAAAACGAAAGTAAACATACTTGATACAAATAATCAGAATAAACCACAGAATACAGTCTTATTATACACTTATTGCATCTTATTACATAGTAATAAACTAGTGATGTACAGTAAATGGCTGTTCCTCTCTAACAGTATCTGACATTACTTTCACTTTCAGTTCTTAAGCATTCTTTAAAGTAACCAGCTCTATACCGCCACCTACTGGTTATTATATTAAACAGCAACAGAGAACAGAGGAAAAGCCTGTCCATGTGATTTCAATAAAGAATAATATTGTATAAATATGTTTATCATATTATCATATTTACATTTTAGGAATGTTAAACATTGAAAGGGGAAAATAAACACCAAAAGATTATGTTGATCTATTTAACCATATATTTGTACATAATGTTTAACACTGTAGAAATAGCTCCCCCTGCTGAACTCTTTTATCACTGAAACTGACAACCAGAAAACTTACTAAAGAGAAACTTTATTTTAGTGATCTGTAGGAGAGCTGTCAACAGTACACTGTGCAGTTTGATGTAAGACGTGTCAAGGCTTAGTGGTTTCTGACGAACATGAAAATTAAGGCTTTGTTTCTGACAGAGTCTAGAAGTTTACTAATACAATAATGGGGAAACACAAATGACACAAGAAAGTACACTATGGCCTATAATGGTATCCTGTTCTTGAGTCTATCCGTTCTCCGGCTGTACTATAGTATATGTTTGGTCGTTTAGTTACTTGTGTTCTACTTCTTTATGCACATATTCAAGGGCTGATGGAGAGAACTGTTTTTTTTTCTTTTTACTTTGGAGTTTCTGTGATTGTAGTGAGCTGGTTCAGGTCTGAATTTAGTTCCCAGTCCAGCCCTGGCCATGAGGAAGGTGGTGACTCTAACCACAACACTGTTTAATGCAACACAAATACTAAATAAAATATTGAGCAATAAGACAATGGTATACAATTTATGATAATCTCAGGTTTTAAGAAATTTTAATGACAGTAAATGAACAAAACATACAAACAATCAAACTCTAAAATAGACTCTTCTTACATTTATATAATGATTAACACCATGTATTAAACTAAAGGTAAAAGATTAAGCTTCAGGCCCCGTCCACACGAACCCGGGTATTTTTGAAAACTGAGTTTTTTGTCTCTGTTTTTGGCCTTCCGTCCACACAAAAATGGAGTTTTCGGTCACTGAAAACGGAGGTTTTTCGAAAACGCCTCCCAAGGTGGAGATTTTTGAAAACTCTGTAGTAGTTTTTGCTGAGGAATGACGAGAAAACGCCCAAATGTCTAGAGAATCCCTGATCATTTCAGCGTTTTTGAGTGGTATGGCGTTTTCGTGTGGACAAAGATATTTCTGAAAACATTTTTTAAAATATCCGGCTTTGTGTGGACGGGGCCTCAGTCTCCCGTACAGAGATTAATTCTAGTCCTAGACTGTATTTTCCTATCCAGGGAAAATCTCTATTAAAAATGCTGTGTAGCCCAAGACTAGGCTCAATCCCTATCTGACAAAACTGTTCATAATATCAAGAAAACCAAAAACAAATACAAAAATGACAGGTAAGCATTATATCATAGCCAACTTCAATATACACATACAGTTACTGGATACAATCAAGAATGTTTATGTCCTCTAAAACTATCATCAATATCTTCTGTGTAATGCAACATGTACAAAACTTACATAGTATACATGATAAGTCTGATCAGACTATATTATACTGTATATCTAAATTAGCTTATTTTAGCTTCTGTTTTTATTATTATTTCATTCCTCCTCTGTTGTTTCTCCACTTCTTTACCCATGCTATTGCTCCGATTGCTAGTGCCCCTGCACAGGTTACAACCCCAGCTAAATCCAGTGGAAAACCTTGTTGGACAAGTGTGGTTGTAGCTGCGATGCCTAGTGCTGCCAGTCCTACATGTCTGGCCTGTTTAACATATTGCATGTATGTATGTTCTTGTGTCCTTGTTTTCTTGTATGTTTCATATGTTTTTTGTGTGTACGCCTGGTTTCCATTCTTATCCATCATCTTGTTGATCTTCTCCAGCAGCTCTGTGACCTGGGTCTCATCATCCTCATTTTCATTCTCAAACACATGATAACCAGCCATACTCTCCACTACCCTTTTCAGCTCTGCGTTTAAACACAGGTATTCTTCCATAGTTTTCTCCTGTAACTCATTTCCATGAGTGAACAACAAAATGGTGTGTTTTTGGATCTCCTCTCCAAAGTTCTGCAGAATCCACTTCACTGTGTTCATATCCACCTCTGTGAATCTCACATCCAGCCTCATCACCAGCAGAAACACATGAGGACCAGGATACACCAGATCAACAGCTTCTTCTAACAGAACTTGCTCTTCACCCTTAGGCATGCCTGGATCAAAAAGTCCTGGAGTATCAATCAACCAGACTCTTCTTCCATTAACAGTGCTGCAAACTCTTAAACTTTCCTTATTTCCTCCCAGACAGGTAGAAGCCACTTCAAATGTCTTTTCTCTAAGGATGCTGTTTCCTGTTGAGCTCTTTCCTGATCCAGTCCTTCCCAGCAGAACAATCCTCAGCTCTGTAGAAAAGATATTTATTGAAAACAGAATCACTGAACTGTTTACCGAGCTTCTAATGTTGGGACTAACAATTAAGACCACAGTAACTCACATTTCCTAAAAAACGCTTTCATATTTTACATTTTAAAGGTCTGGATCTTTTTGCTATGCTTCAAATGCGTGGAAAGATGTAATTTGTTATTTCTTTAAGTAATTAAATTCAGATTTTCAGCATGCATTGCAGTACACCACTCCAGACATAATATTTGGATTACTCATTTGTAAATTCATAGTGTGAATTGCAGGTTGTGTGTTTGAAGTCCCAGTTTGTCATTTCCATTTATGTACATATTTCTAGAGCTTTATTTTATTGATCTAGTCAAACGACACTGTGCATATTGATTTAGTGTGTCTTTGCTATCGTAGCAATGTGAAAAGTATCCATTGCACTGCTCAAAACGTGCAAAAGTCATGTACTAATTCTCTTAATTAATGATGGGTGTGGTTAATTTTGGGCGTAACATGAAATAAACCAATCAGAGCGTCTCTTGCTCATCATTCTCTTTAAGAGTAGATCAGGTGAGCTCTGACTTTGGTGGATTGCTATTGTAACGGTGCAGCTTCCTGGACGTGTCCAACAAACTCTTCTCAGCAGAGGAAACTGAGCTGCTGGTTGACGCTGTGAAGGAGCTCCAGCAGCTCATTTACGGGAACAGCAATGTTATTTTATTTACTATTCTGTTTATTGTTGATGTAAAAGTTGCCAAGATAGCGATGAACGTGTGACTGTTGGCGTCTGTCTAGGTTGTATTCAGTCAGTGGAGCTCCTGTGTTTTCTGTTACCAAGATAAACAAGATAAAACTCGAGAAATGTACCTGAACACACCTCATTTCCAGAACACCACGCCCATCAGTGTAGATATATTCAGAAGCTCTGCTGCTATTTAAACAATACAAGTGAAAGGAGTGAAAATAGACTGTTAGTGGGGTGTAAGATAGCAATGAGCATCATAATGCACATTTTGAAGCGTGTAAAAGATTGCACTGACTATTGTGTGTTATTCATTATAAAACTACAGTTAAAATGACTCCATATTCCCAAGATTACATTAATAAACACATATGTAGGTAATCACTGTGCACACAATTATTTTTACTTTATTTTTGTATTATTTTTACAAGTCCCCACACCAGTAAACTACCTACATTTTGTGAGTGCTTAACTCATTTTAGGCACTTTCCTTTAAAAGTAAGACTTTAGAAATAGTTTTGATTTTAATGGTCAGGTACTCGTCGTCTACCAAGAACATTCCCGTATGGTGAACACTCATGAACTCATGAACACACTACAGTAAAAACTGAAACCTCCAACAGAATATTTAAATGCTTGTTATCTTAAAATATCTTGTAACCATGAAGCGATGACACTTCACAATAAGAGTCAAAAGTGCCAGTACTTACATTAGTAATAAACATTAAGTTGTTAAGTCATGTTTATGGTATTGATGAAAATTGCCTTAATCAGTATCAATTAAGAATTGCTTAAGACATTCTCAACAACGTAATGTCATGAACTCCTTCAGGTAAGTGAGCTCTCTTTTTTCCATTTCTCCTCTGATTCATTGCCATTCATTTTCAAAAACACATATGGCCCATTCTTACACTCTGCACCAGACACATTGTGGTGTTCATTGATATCTTAAACCCCACCAACAGTAAATTTTCACTCCTTCCTCCTGCCTGGTTTAAATAGCAGCAGATCTTCTGAATATATCTACACTGATGTTCAGGTACATTTCTGGAGTTTGAACCTCAACAGGTACATCAACAGTCAGACTTTCATCAGCAGAGAAAACTGACCTGCTTGTTCACGCAGTGAAGGTGCTCCAGCAGCTCATTTATGAATACATATATATATATATATATATATATATATATATATATATATATATATATATATATATATATATATATATATATATATATATATACAGCTCTGGAAAAAAATTAGAGACCAGTTGAAAATTGTGTTTCTTTGATTTTACCAAATTGAAAACCTCTGGAATATAATCAAGAGGAAGATGGATGATCACAAGCCATCAAACCACCAAACTGAACTGCTTGAATTTTTACACCAGGAGTAAAGCAGCATAAAGTTATCCAAAAGCAGTGTGTAAGACTGGTGGAGGAGAACATGATGCCAAGATGCATTAAAAAAACTGTGATTAAAAACCAACCAGGGTTATTCCACCAAATATTGATTTCTGAACTCTTAAAACTTTATGAATATGAACTTGTTTTCTTCGCATTATTTGAGGTCTGAAAGGTCTGCATCTTTTTTTTTTTTTTGTTATTTCAGCCATTTCTCATTTTCTGTAAATAAATGCTCTAAATGACTAAAATATTTTTATTTGTAATTCGGGAAATCAGAGAAACTGATTCAGAAACTGAAGTGATCTCTTCATATTTTCCAGAGCTGAATATATACAGAAAATAAATGATCAACAGTTTAAAGGGGTGGAATATTGTAGTTCTATTTTATCAAATGGGAAACTGCTAAAACATCTGACTACAACTGTCAAGCAACATATATACCCAATAATTATTGTACACATAATAAACACAGATATTTTGTTTGATAATATTGCATTTTAATACCAAAAAACTACACAAAGTACCAGTCAAAAGTTTGGACACACCTTCTCAATCAGTGTTTATCTTTATTTCTTTGTTTAATTTATTTTCTACATTGTCGATTAATATTAAAGACATGAGAATGATTAAGGGACACATATGGAAAGACATAGTAAACAGTAAAATGTATTCCTCCACATTGATCCCCTGATCTAAACCTGTTGAACTGAGATGGTGATTTGGGATGAGCAGGAGCTTCAAAAGAAATAAGACAGAAATAAAACTATTAATATTATAAGAAGTTTTGTTTCTAACTTTTATTTTCACTCATTTCCAACTGACTTATTCAGCTCAAGGCAAAGTGGACCATTATCACTTCTAGGGAGAAATTCACGAAGGTTTGTTCTTCTCTGAAACGTCCTGACATTAGTTTCACTTTCGATTTTGAAGAGCTGTTTACTACAATCTAGTCTATACTGCCCCCTACTGGTTATACAGAAAACAAAGAACTTAATTTAGATACACTGTATATGTGGTTTATAAAGAATAATATTGTGTTAAAGTGTTTTATATTAGTCAGATCAAACTTCATAACAATAAAAAAAAACAGTTTAAACCTTAAATGATACATGAATATTACAGAACTCACATTCATATACACAGGATACTATATATCCTGAACTGCTGCAACAGTGGTTAGAGCACTGATGCTCTTATGTTAACACTGCAGGCAATCAAATCCTCACAGCAATGCTCTAATCACAAATCTAATGGAAATTCATCCAATTACAGACAGTTAAAGACAGTTACAGATAGTCACATTCCAACAAAATAAGGATAAACACTGTAAAAAAGTGAATTCTTAGCTTTAAAAGTGTGATATTTAGTTTAGTTTCACGTTTGCATAGTTTTGGTCTGAATATTATGCATAACTAAATATTACTCAACATATTAGTAGCATATTTTGACTTTAGTTACTTAAGTTATTTTATCTACTGAAAGTGTCGTATTCCATTCACAGATATTTTATAGTAAACAAGTACAAATAAAATTAAAAGTAAGTTAATTTTTCTTATGATATTTCTTAAGATAAATAATCTTAAAGTGGAAGTTTATGTTATTTTGTTTCAAAACTGAAAGCAGAAGCATTTCTGAGTGGAGAAGAATATGGATAAAACATTGTGTTTAATGGTATCAGTGTGCTGAATGTACCATCCCTGCTAAACCTAATAATATATTCAATATATTCATTTTAAAAATTCATTCTGGGGTGTTGTGTCACTTTTTGGTCTTCTGGTCATGTAACGCATCGTCTTTACGTACTTACATCACACGTGACGCCTCTAAAAGAGGATCGGGCTCAGTTTTACTGAACGCGAGCGGCTGGTGGAGCAATGGAGACTTCAGAAGAGGAAACTCAGAGCTCAGTAGCTCATTCACTCATAGTAAAACCAAAGAAATGAAGGAGTGAAGTGTCTGACTGAGCTCTCTCTCTCTCTCTCTCTCTCTCTCTGTCTCTCTCTGACTGAACATAACCTGGATTCGGATTCATCCGCTCTGAAGGAGACCTCATCACACCCGCCCAGTTTAAAATGATTCTTCCACATGCTCTGTGCAATTACCCATTCTCACCAGAGAGGCACTAAATCCCCTAAATCTCAAAACTTACGGACATCAGCTTTTAAATTAGAAATATTAAGAATATATTAGTAAAACCTTCAAGAATATTAGCAGTAAACTCTTTTTAATACCCTTGATTTCAGAGTTATAATGCACAATGCAATCAGGTGTCCCAATCTGTTTGTCCATATAGTACAGTATCCATTTATAATTATTCAATACTTTTTAATACTTTTTAATACTTTTTCAATATATACAAGAATTCTCGGCACCACTTTAAAATAAGACTACCTTTATAAAGGGTTTATAAATTATTCACAATTAGTTGATTAATGGTTACTAATTAGGTTGTAATTAATAATCAGTTATAACACATATGTAGAAAAAGCAACAATGACCTGTTTTTGCCAAATAGGGAACCGACAGCCATCTATATTGTAGCCCTTTCTACGTATGTGTTATAACTGATTATTAATGATTTTTAAGGCATTTACAACCTAATTAATAACCATTAATAAACGAATTGTAAACCATTTATAAACCCTTTATAAAGGTAGTCTTATTTTTAAGTGGTACCGAATTCTCTATTGTGCAAAAAGCTTGTATTTCCATGTTTTCTGTCTCTCACTTTTTATCATAATGTGAATCCATGAGTTGATCTTACGTGTTTCAGAACTTTTGAATCGGACAGTTCTTCGTGCCTGACACTCTGGCTGAAACGCCACCCTCTTTGACTAGGTCTGCCTAACAACAGAGCGATCTATATTCTGATTGGCTCAACGGGAGTACATTATAATATACAGCCGGTGGATTGGCAAGTGTGAGAAATACCATGTGTGAGCATGTGAGCGTGTGAACTCGCTGAGGTGCATGTGTCACACGCTCAAAGCGTGAGACTTGAGAACACTGGTGAAAGAGAAAGAGTGAGAGAGAGTGTGTAAGAAACAGTGTAAGAGAGTGAGTGTGAAAGAGAGTGTAAGTGACAGAGAGAGTAAGAGAGTGTAAGAGTGTGAGACAGTTTTAGACAAAGCATGAAAACGACTGTGTAAAAGAGAATAAAAGAAAGTGTACAACAAAATGTAAGAGAGCGAGTATAAGAGAGAAAGAGTGTAAAAAATGAGAGAGTGTAGGGCTAGACAGTAGGAGAGACAGATTGTAAGACAAAGCGTGAGAGAGTGTAAGACTTAAGAGGGAATGTGTAAGAGTAAAAGCATAAGAGATTGTAAAGCAAATAGTAAGAGTTGATGTAGTATCAGAATTTCTTCATGCATGGACCAATAGAAATGCTCCAAAAATAATATAAATGGAGCAAAATCAGTCCCACGCCTGTCTGTTCATTTCTTTTTCTGAATTTAATCTAATCAGTGCTCCGATGACTCCGCTCATCCCGAAGATCAGCAGCTTCAGGAGGAAGCAGATCCAGGACTGGGTTAAAATCCCCGTTAGAGAAAGAGCCACGATAATAATCAGCCCGATTCCGAATCCCTGAAGAGCCGATCGGAAAACCGCGCAGATTTCCATAATTACAGCCTTCAGAATCACCTGCAGCAGCTTCCCGAACATCTTCCCTACGCTCCTGATGATCAGCTCGGCTTTTCCCTCGCTGTTCTTCTTCTTCTTCTCCTCCTCTCCATCTTTCCTCCCGTACACCTCCTTCCTGCGGCGCTCTCCTCCGTTCTGCTGCACCGCTCCCTCCATCTTCTCCAGCAGGTGGGCGGGGTCGTTTCTGAAGACGTGAAACCCCGCCTTGCACTTGTGCACCAGCTTCCTGAGAGCAGAGTGCTTTTTCAGATAGTCCTCCGGCGGCTGGTGAAGAGCGCCGGTGAACAGCACCATGGTGGAGTTCAGAGCGTCCTCCCCGAAGTTCTCCTGAATCCACTTCACAGTGTTCCTCTGATCCTCTATAAAGTTCCCCACCCTGATCAGCAGCAGGAACAGGTGAGGACCGGGAGACGAGGCCAGGAGGGAGG
The DNA here is from genome assembly GCF_023375975.1 of Astyanax mexicanus. NCBI lineage: Eukaryota > Metazoa > Chordata > Actinopteri > Characiformes > Acestrorhamphidae > Astyanax > Astyanax mexicanus. The sequence continues at coordinate 37,336,753 of NC_064428.1, read as the reverse complement.
AGCACTGATCTAATCCAGCCTTCAGATCTTCTTCAGACACTGAAGAGTCTAAGAGTCCTGGAGAGATGATCACCGAGACGCTCCTGCCGTCCACCGTTCCCTCCTGTCTCTCGGATTCACACTGTCTGTTCAGAGAACCGCTGGAGAAATCTTCTCTAAACGCCGCTCTGCCCAGGATGGAGTTTCCTGTAGAGCGCTGTTCTGCTCCATTCTCTCCCAGCAGTACAATATTCAACACAGACACTGTGAAAAAAACGATAATTAAAATTATATTAACCCTTAAAACCCTTCGGTGGATTTTCCATCAAAAATCGCATCTTGTGTTTTCAGCTTAATTACTCAGGAATCCCTTCACACATTAACATAATCCATATATGGTTAGAAAGGGCGGAGCTTACTCTTTCTAAAAATAGATGCAGTAAAGCTAAATCTACAAGAAACCCATTGAGAAAAAAAACATAAAAAAGTGAAAAATCTCCTTCCCCAACCAATATTATTTACCTTTAGTGCTTCAAACACATTTATATGATGTTTCATCAGTAATCAAATAATATCAGTAAATAAAGACTCAAACGTGTCCACAGAAAAAACAGTGTGAAACTACCTGCTTTACTCAAACTAAAGCTATTTATGATGTGCGCACTACTTTATATAGTTTGTCCTGCACATTTTTACTAAGTAGTTACTTTTGCACTAAACTAAATTTTTATAGACTAAAAAAAAAAAAGTTTACATTTTTGTATATATTGTAGTTTTGTATTGTTGTGTGTCCTGATCCTCAAAATGCTTAAAGGTATAGGCTGCTCTGAGTGTCAGGTTTTTAATAAGTTAATCTACATGTATCTTATAGGTGTGATTATTGATTATCAAAAAAACAAATAAATCCACCTGATGCTGTTTCTCCATGTATTTTATCAAAGTAATAATTAATAAACCATGTAATGAACCATCATCAATATTCTTATGCTTAAACATTTTTAAAAATATATCTTAGATGTGAATATATTTAAAGTCTATACATTCAAAAATAAGTTAAAACATTTTTGAGCAAAACATGATCATTTGCAGGAAAATATAACAATTCTGCTTTCTTTTACATTTTAAATGATGATATTTATGAGCAGCCATATGTCTTCTGGAGTAAAAGAGATCAGGGCATGTGACTGTCTGATATATTACTGTGTTATAAGAGTTAAAAAAGAGAAACTGAAAACAAAAATGAAGAGAAAACACAATAAAAGCATTAATAAAACATGCAGCCCTTATTATTGGCCAGTTCCGCCTATTGCACTTATTTTCTTTCTCTTTCTGCCAATTGCTTTGAGGAAGTTCAAACCATGTCAGCTTTATTATCACAAAAAAATCACATCATACAACATTATTTTAGTATCTCTAACAATGTCATAAATCTGTGCAGACAAAAACTGTAATAATAATAATAATAATAATAATAATAATAATAATACTTTATTTTTATATAGCGCTTTTGTAAAAACCCAAAGACGCTTATAATCATTAGTACAAAGAAGATACAGATATTCAACACACAAACAATACAAATACAACATTTACAGTGGAGCTCCTACTCAGTACTAGTACTGCAATATGTGAATCAGAATATTAGAATGTTAAGCAGAAGAAAGACCATAAGCAAGAGAGAAAATTTTGATTTAAATATGGGAAGAGTTGGAAGAGAATTCCTTTGTCGGGGAGCAAGCCTAGAGAAAGCCCGATCCCTGCACTGCTTGGCACTTAATACCCTTGTAATTCCAAAGGTCTTGCCACTGGGGGGCGCCTAAGTAACAAAAACTGTAATTCTTAAAAAAAAAAAAAAACATTAAAAAACATTTACTTTTAAAGTCCTGGATATTATATACAGACTTCTCCCCTGAAAACCATGTATTTGTGTGAACAAAGCACTTCCCTTTATTTACCATAAATGTAGATTTCGAATCTTTTGTAATATAAATAATCAATTCAACCAAACTTCCAAAAAAGTAAAGAAATCAAGAATTCATTTAAATACAACCTGTTTGACAACATAAAGCAAGATAAATTATCTCAAAAAGCAACAAATTATGCCCTGATCTAAAGAAATGAATCTTGAAAAAGGTTACAAATTACTTTTAGAGTCATTTCTAAAGCTTTGAGACTCCAGAGAACCACAGTGATTCACTATTATCCACAAACCCAGAAAACCAAGAAAACATGGAACAGTGGTGAACCTTCCCAGGAGTGACCAGCCGAACAAAATTACTCCAAAAGGGCATGAAGAACTCATCCAGGAGATCCCAAAAGAACCCAGAACAACATTTAAAGAACTGCAGGATCTCACTCACCTCAGTTAAGATCAGTGTTAATGATTCAATAATAAGAAAGAGACTGTATTTGGTTTCTGCAGCAGGACAATGACTTAAAGCACACAAACAAGTCCACTTTCTGATTGGCTCAAAAAGTACTAAATGAAGGTTTTGGAGGGTCTAGTTAAAGTCTGATTGAGATGTTGTGGATGATCTTAATCAGGATGTTTATGCTGGTAAATCCTCCAATGTATCTGAATTAAAATAATTCTGTAAAGAAGAGTGAAACTAAATTCCTCCACAGAGATGAGAAATCAGTTATCAGTAAAGATTGATTACAGTGGTTGCAGCCAAGAGTAAAACAACCAAGTTATTCCATTTAGGGGTCAAAAACTAGATTGGTTTGGATAGTTTTTTATTTTTTAAAAATTAAATTATCATAGAAAAATGCTATTTAAATTTGTACAGGTTATTTTGTCTTATATATTAAAGCTTGTTTGATAATCTGAAAAATTTAAGTATAATAAAAACGCAAAAATAAAAGAAATTGTTGGGGGCAAATACCTTTAGTATAGTATAGTATGGCATAGTCCACCCGTTTCTCACCAGAAAGAAAACTTTATTTTATTTATTTTGATATCGTCAACCCGCCCGTATCTCTTTAAATTCAACAAGGCGTGATGTTCTCACCCACTGATAACAACTGATATACATCAGGTCACAAGTGCTCCTGATACAGGTGATCCTGCCAATCAAACCTGACCTTGAATTAACCTTGAACCTGGTGCTCCTGGAAACACTGTTATTCTGGTGCTCATGATCAGCGTAAAGAACAGAATGTACTTTTTAAATAAGGTGAAACTCAATCTCAAACCCAATCTGCAGATCAGCCCTAATGTACCTGATGCTCAAAATCTGATTTGTAGCAGCAATTCTTCAAGATTCAAGAGAGAGGTTTGGCTTAAAACAACTACAAGACACTCGCAAGACCTTTAACACCTTTATACAAGACAAGCTTTTACTATTCTGGAACTGAGATGTCTATAGTTTATTGCTAACCTTAAATCTATTAGATAAAAGGCTTTGTTTTAATCTAACATTCAGGCCCAGTGTATTGCTCCACTGTAGCTATCATGTCTAACTTTTATATTTGGGTAAAATCTAGTTTAAGATATTTAAAGACTATATTAACGCTAATTAATGATATTCTCAAGCTGAAGAAATAGATTTTGAAAAACGTTAAAACATCGTTTTTAAGGGTTTGGTACTCCAGTGAAACCATGGAACAGTGGTGAACTTTCCCAGGAGTGACCGGCCGACCGAACAAAATTACTCCAAAAGGACATGAAGAACTCATCCAGGAGATCCCAAAAGAACCCAACAACACTTAAAGAACTGCAAGATCTCACTCATCCCAGTTAAGATCAGTGTTAATGATTCAATAATAAGACAGATCTTGATGATCCCCAAGACTATATTAACACTAATTAATGATATTTTCCATTGATCTAGTTTGATAAAAGTCAAGAAATGTTGTAAGTTGCTTGTAAAAATTGCATTTATTAATGTACAAGACCCTGATACTGTTAAAAGAACATTAACCTCATAATTGAGACCAATTTTATTGGTCCTAAAATTGAGCCCTGTGGAATTTCACAAAATATGCTAAAACAAAAAGGTATTTAAAGGTATTTAAATTAAAATATAGCAAACATTTAACATTGATGTCATTTTAAAGGATCCTAGCGTGGAGCTTGTAAAGTTCTCCTCAATTTCTGACGTCCTAAAAACAAGCTTTATTTTTCTCAAAATCATAAAATCTTGGATTTTGACAGAAATTATTATTTTTTTATAAGAACTTCTTAATAGAAGAATGAAGAAAGCCTATCAACTAGTAATTAAATATATGTTAAATTGCATTTATTTTTGGTAGATATGGTACAAAAGTCTTTAAGTCATTACCTACATATTACAATACAGTATTCATTGGAGATTCTATTCTTTCTATCCCTATTTTTTTTATTCTTCTAGTTTTTCAATGTTTCTTTATGATGTGAATTTTAAAAATTAAATAGACCAATCGAAATGCTCTAAAATTACTTGGAATAAAACATTTTCTCTTGAAAATTGAAAGTTAAGAGGGCATTTTGTAAAGATCTGTAAAGATTCTATTTTTTGGAGATTGAGTTTTTTTGCAAGACAGTGAAGATATGTGCGTATATTTTAGTGTGTTTCTTCAGAATCATCTCAACATCTTGATTTAGTAAAGATTAGTAAATACGCCATATTTAGGCTTGAAATAACAATCAAACGAAGTTATCTACTCAACACCCAATGGCATCACTGGACATCATGTAAAGGACATAATATTAGACAGGCATTTTTAATGTTATGTCTCTATATCTGTGCACTAAATTGTCATATACCATTAATAATACAGTAAAACTACAATAATATGACATTATACATTCATATTTTAAACAGTTTAATTTCTACCAGCATTAAAAGTCCTTAAAAAGAGATCTTTACGTTATGGTACTTACTTTATGATGTTTAGTAGAAGAATAAACCGTTTAACTGGCTCTGAATCAGTCTTGTTCAGGTAACCTGAAGCCGTCCAGGTGTTGATTACTTCCAAAAAAAAGCACACCTTTACCACAGAATATGGGGCTCTTATTGGTTCTTTCCTGGCATGGGGAATGTTTGTTTCTTCACAAAGTATAAAATATAACACAAAAATCTAATCCAATCTAAAATATATAGTGTATAAGCTACTGTATATTAGCCTGTATTACCTGTACTGTAAATATCCAGTGTATTATCCTCTACTTTCTTTAAAAACTAAACTTTTTAGTCGACCAGTAAAAGTTCTCGATGTTACCCTGGTGAATATGAATGTAGCTAAACTGGTTTTCAGAGGCTGAATGATGAACAGGTGGCTTTGCTTCTTGTTAAACTGGTTTTCTTGTTTTTAAACACTTTTTTTTCTTGCATATTTCAACTTTCCCCAACATAAACCAAGTGAGAGATTGGTGTCCTATTAGAGGGGTCTATCTAATGATGTTCTGTGTAGAACAGACCTTCTTATGAATACAGGAAACTTTTATAGGTCTAAATAACATTCTTTAGAATTAGCCACTATCTAACTAGTTAACTCACCAGAAAATGCATCACGTGACTCTTTATATAAAATATAAAATTAAAAACATGTTGACTTAATTTTCCCACCTTAAGAGTTGTGACACAAAATAGAAATTTCTGCTGCTGGAGGTTCCTTTATTAAAATGTTTATAAAACCTTTAAAAACATTTTTACACAGATACAGTTAAATCATGATGCTAATAACAGTAAAAAGTTTATTAAAATGTATTTTTACAAATCTAGCACGCTTTTAGGCCATCCAGCTTTTAGATTTTTATCTGACCCAAAAAAGAGGACAAAAAAAGTGAAAGTTAAATAAAAAATCTTTGTCTCTCTCTAGTGGTGAACTGATGTAACAAAACTTATTCTACACCACAAGCACATTTATCTTTTTTATTTATTATTTGTTTATGAAGAAGAAAGCATAAACAACTTTTATGATTAACAGAGAAACACATGCTGAACTGTAATGATTATTTATCTTATTTTTTTAGCTGTTCTTTTGTGTGATCTTTTTTTTTTTGGTTGCAATCTCTAGCCATTACTTATAGTCTTCTACCCTCCTCTGAAATCCAGCATTTAATAACTAAAGGTGTTTTCTACTAGAATTTTACAGACCCGTGGGCATTTTCTCAATGAGTTCCGGATGTGTGGTAAAGTGTAAAAACTGTTTTGGACTCTGCACAGCAAAAAGGCAAGTGTTAAATTAACTCCCACAGAGCTGATTTTAACTCTTTTTCAGGGTTTATATAGGTTCACACTCTTTGGAGTTAAATCAGTAACTTGCTCTTATAGCCTACAATATATTGGCTAGACAAACAACCATTAAACAATATATAACACAATACCCAATGGAAGGTCGCCCTGGTGGACAGGATTTCACACTGATGGTAAGTTAGGATCTGGGGGACACACCCATTATGCAAATAACATGTTTAACTGGGCGGAGTTTAATTAAATCTCTGTGGAGATGGGCAGTATTTATTGGGTTTAGTGGGATTAACACTGAAATATTCAACTCTGTCAAATAACTCCAACACTGAACACCATTGAAATACACTTTGAGAGTGAAAATCAACTCTCAGCTCTTTAACTCTGAAATTTCAACTCCTGTTTTTGCTGTGTGGGGGTGGTCCTAAGTACTTAAATCAGTGGTCTGGGGTTTGGGTTAAGCTGGGTCTAATGTGGCCGGTTTCACTGCAGGTGTGGAACTATCCGCTCCCTGTGCGGCGTGTGCGGTTACATGACTGATTCATTCTATAATGTGATGCTTCCACCTATAACTTTACTTCACTTTCAATTATTATGTATAATTTAAAAATATTAGAAAAAGTTTTAACATGTTGCAAATGAGGTACAGACTGCTTGACATCAAAGACTGTTGGCCAAAACACGAGTTTTGCCCACAAACCAATGAAAGTATCCAGTAATCAAAAAGAGGAACTTGGCGATGGAAAATTCCAGATGATCCACTAGTTCTGCATCATCTGACTCTTTATATAGAAAAATTATGCTATACCTTTCACATATTTTCTATTATTATATTTTATAGACAATATTATTTTTTACATTGTCTACTATTATTATGATTCTGTATTTCATTCCCTTTAATTCCAATTCCAGATAATTATATGTTTCATAAAATAATGGCTAACTTTACACTTTGTATTGTTTATTTTATGAATTATACCACCACACAAAAGATCAAAACATCATATTGTAAAATAAATTTGAAACTCTTGTTTCAATACATCCTAATGTTTACACTTTATTTTAAATGGAGCAAATACAAATCACACATGAAATCTGAATAATGTACAATAATGATTTCTTTGTTAATATATTAATCACAGAATGAAACATTTTCAATAGTGTTCCTCATATCCTTACATTTATATTTATTTTACCTAACATAACAACTGTTACACTGGAAATAAAACACATATAATAAAACATTTAACTGATACACCTATGAACAGTTAAAGATAATAGAATAGATGGTGTTTGCACTCATTGGAAGCAAGATTAATTATATTGCTGGATAACTGATGATGTAATTAAAACTCCACTAGGTAGGATTGAGATTTTGTGCTTGTGGGCTCCCCCTACAGTTGTAGAGTGTAATAAATGTTTCAGGCGGATTAGTTTCTCTTTCTCGTTTTCTGGCTTTCACAGACATATCCGGTCTCTTTCCAGCTTCTGCTGGAGTGCAGAGTGTCTGTATGTTAGTTCGTAAAGAATGAACCAGTAGCCCTTGTAGAACTGTTAGAACTAAAGGTCGGAAAGCAGGCCGCAGTTCTCGCGAGCGTTGGTCGCGGCCGCCTCTGAAAACTTACTCAGAAAACTCAGAGGAGCTCCGGCACAGACACGAGAGCACCGCTATTCCTCCTATTACACCTCAATGCAGCGCTGCAGTGAGTTTCAAGCTGTAAATTCACTTCTTTAAAAAGATAAAATAAATCAAGGAAATACTGCCTAGTGGGGCTTTAACTCATTTAATCATTGGCAATATGTATATATTCGGCTTCAGTCTTTAATTTGTTTCTTATTTTTCTGAAAGCCCAAACTGCAAAAATTATCGGGCTTGTGACAATCAAGAAAGATGCTCCTAGAAGGAACACTGGTACGCCAATCATCACTGCTTTTACTATACCAAATACGCTTTTGGGCCAACAATTAAAACATTCATTTACCATTTTTTGTAAATCTGACTTCAACTGCGCTTTCCACCTATTCTTTATCCTCTCGTATTCCTCAATGATCCTTTGCTTCTCTTCCTCTTTTTGCCTTTCTTCTTCCTGTCTCACTCTCTCTTCTTCCTGTCTGATCTTCTCCTGAGCCTCTTCATACATGGCGTTAGTGTAGGACTTTCCACCGTTCTTCTGTATCAGCTCCTGAATCTTTTTCAGCAGTTCATCAACCTGAGTGCGGTCGTCAGGATCCTCGTTGTTGAGGAAGGTGTATCTGTCTCCACAGCTGTCAATCAGGTTTCTGAGATATTTGCTGGCGTGTATATATTCTTGTACAGTCGTTCCTTTCACGCTGTCTCTGAAAGTGAACACTATGATGGTGTACCTAGAAGCATCTTCTCCAAAGTTCTTCTGAATCCACTTCACAGTGTTCTGCTCTTCCTCTGTGATCTTCACCCCGAGTCTGATCACCAGCAGAAACACATGAGGACCAGGAACAGACATGTAGACGCACTTTTCTATTTCACGTTTCACTTCTTCAGGAGACATCGACGTGTCACAGAGTCCAGGAGTATCAATCACTGATATCAGTCGGCCATTCTCTTCATTATTTTCCTTTCTACAGATCTTAGTGGTTGACTCAGGAGAGCACTGCGCTGTAAAAGCCTCTCTGCCCAGGATGGAGTTTCCTGTTGCACTTTTCCCCGATCCAGTTTTACCCAGCAGCACAATCCTCACAGTAGATTCATCCATTTCTACAAATATAAAACGTTTCACATTATTTTACTTAAAAAATGTATGCAAAGATTACTACTAATTATGAGTACTGTCACTGTTACAGCACCAAGTTTGAGACCAATGAGGCACAATGCACAATTTAAAGAGATTCCTCACAGTTTAGTCTGTATTTGTCACGTCTGTTGCTGTAGGCACTCCTGCTCCTTCCACACTGAGCTCCAACGGAGGTTTACATCCTAACAACTACACTACCCAGAATGCACCACACGCTGACATCACGCACAAACCCACGCACGTGACACCTCACCTGCTTCCGCAAGGAGTATTGATTACCCCAGGGTATTTAAGGACGCTTCACGATTAAACTGGTGCAGCGTATTGCCTGTTTTCTACCACTTTACAAAGCTTTACCTTTCTGATTATGACCTTGCTTTTGTTTTCTCGATTTCTGATTGTGGATTTTTCTGTGTATGACCTGGACTGTTTCACGTTTTTCGATTATTGGATTATCTTTGATGCTGGCTTCCTCATGTTTGAACTCTGGACTGTTTTCCACTCATGGTATGGTTTTTCCTATGTGGCTTCTGTTTACCGGTGCTCTGATTGTTTCTGTTCGACTACCCGTTTCTCTGCCCTTCTTTTTAATAAATAATCCATTTTACTGTATCCGCGAGTGTTTGTATTCTGTGCACACCATGACAGTATCATATTTTTTTAGGAAGAAAAAGAGTAATGAAGAGAAACACATTTGTTGAGATTTGAGAGTCTAATACCGAAGCATATGAATCTGCTATCTAACTTAAACTGTGGACTGAATAAAATGATTGTTAATTGATTTTGAACAATTTAAATTGGCTAATCTGGATGAATTTGTATTTAAAATATTGGACAGAGTCATCTGCATACTTTCATACATAACTTTACAAGGCTAACATTCCAAGGCTGCAAGGACAGAGATATACCATGTTGACTAAAATTAAGATTTTAAACAAGATTTTTACCCACAGCCTCTATTTAGGGCATCAGTACCAAATTTGACAAAAATCTGAAAAAAGCTATTTTATAAAAATAAAAACACTCATATGTAATGTGGGCAGTCATAATATGATTAGTTTTAAGGCAGAAAAACAATAAGAAATAAAACTTGTTTTGTTCTGACAAATATTACATGCTTACCATCAGTAGATGGAGAGAATGACAGTATGTTTGACACCTCAGAAGGAGACTCTGGTGATAACAGAGAAAATATTTAACAGAAATGTTACAGATTATAAAGAAATATTTTGAAGACAATTACGCTTGGTATTACTAACTCTTGGTATCTTGGTAAGTCTTTGTGTTAACATAGAGTTCTGTAATTTAAATTAAAGTTGAACTTGACTGAAGCATGCATGCAATTCATTCACAGTATAGTAACACTGCAACTTAGTGTATACACAACGGTTTTAAACTTAATTGTTGCAGAAAGAATCATTTGGGAGCTTGTAATGGGCAGAATGGTGGTTTTAATGGTAAGGTTCATGGTGGCCCTTTAAATGCCATATAAATAATAAATTATTATTAATAAATAATAAATAAATAGCAAACCAAATACACAGAGAGCTTATATATATAGTGTCAGAACTACAGGATGAGAAAAAATAAGTAATATTCAATATAAATCAACATACAGTACATCGGCTATAACATTATAATATAATATTTATGCTTAATTTACTTGCTCATCACTTTCTGTCTAATTTTTACAAAATTAACAAAAGCAAATATTTTTGTGGAAATTTTCATGTATCAGATTTTATTTTCTTTCTCAAAAAATAAGAGAATGTTTAAATTACACAGCATATCAATAATCAAACCTCACCTGATGACGGATCTTCTTCATTGCCAAGTAGGGGATCTGGTATTCGTATTCATACAGATATTAAAATGTACAATTAAAGCACAGAATACAATAAAATACATTGAATTGGTGAATGAGCTTGTGTGCCTAGTATTTAGGATCATTTTAGAAATATGTACTTACCTGATTCTCCTGACATCATGTCTTAAAAGCCAGTTCTGAACAAAAATATTATATAATCAAAAGTAAATCAGCAGGTAAATTCATATATGAAATTATATGAATAGCTCACTGTATCTCTAATATAGTTGCACTCACTAGTATGTTTGTGTTCACTGTAGTGATGTGCACTGCAAAAAAATCCATTGGCAAAAACTAGACAAAATATATGCAAATCATATATATTACAAATATATGTATATTAAGCATAAATATCTGCCAATGGGGTGAGCACATTTTTTCTTAGTAAGATTTCTTACAAAAAGCAACGGCAAAGTCTCAAAATGAGTGAAGAAACACTTAAATCAAGCAAAAAAAAGTCACTGTATTTGGACACGAGAATCAGAATAACTTGATTTCTGCTTGATTTTGCTTATTTTGAGTTCAAATTACTTAAAATAAGGTACAAATTCTCAGTAAGAATGATTAAAATAATCTAACACTTACACACAATGCTTAGTAAGATAAACTAAAAGTCTTATTAGAGAAGAAAATAAGATTTATTGCCTTAAATTTAGAAAATTTCATTTAAGATTTAGTTTTTTGCAGTGTGTACAGCACAAAAGGTTGATTTGAGTATTATCAAACTATTTTAGTAATTTTAATCTCTTCTGTAATAAACATACTGTAATCAGGGTTGGGAAGGTTACTTTTAAAATGTAATCCCTTACAGATTACTGATTACATCACTCAAAATGTAATTTGTAACGTAATCTGATTACTTTGGATTACTTACAGTACTGTAGTTTTTTAAAGCCTGAATGAATGTAGCAACCACATATTGCATATTATTGTTTTATTTTTCTTTCCAGTTAACAAATAGATAAACAAATAAAACAGCCTTTTCAATCACTCTATAGAAATACTCATGAAAGCATTTCATCAAACAATTTTATGAAACACTTCTATAAATTGATGATAAAACCATTAAAAACCATTAAAAACCAAACAATGTAACAACAACTGTAAGCTATCTAATTATTAGTAAAATAAACAGCTCTAAAACATTCTGAAGCTCAGTTATATATGTCTTCAGATAATAAGCAAAAGCTTTTATTCATCCAGCTTTGGGAAAAGAAAAAATCTATTTAGCAGAAATACAGTTCAATTAAACTTGCTGTTGTTCAGAAAATATCTAAAATACTACACAGTTTTACATTAAATTAATAGTTAAAATCAATGTTTTTCCTTGTCCAACTGCTCCAAAAGCCTTTTAAAACCCTTGTAAAACAGCAACAGTTATGAAAAGCAAGGAGCATTTAATGATGTCCAATTGTTTTATTGTGTATTATCTCTACTGTCATTAAAAGTCCCTAAAAAATAAAAGAGATTTTGACATTATGGTACTTACTTTACGATGTTTAGTAGATGAATGAACTGTGTAACTGCTTCTGAATCAGTCTTGTTCAGGTAACCTGAAGCCGTCCAGGTGTTGATTACTTCCAAAGAAAAATCCCACCTTTACCACAGAATGGGCGACTCTTATTGCTTCATTCCTGTCATGTGGACAGTTTTCTCTTCACAAAGTACAGAAATTACACAAAAACATTCAATCTCCTTATAGTGTCTGAATACACAACAGCATTAAATATATAGTGTATAAGCTACTGTATATTAGCCTGTATTATCTGTACTGTAAATATCCAGTGTACTATCCTCCACTCCCTTCAAAAAAACACTAAAACTACAATAGAGCTGAGTAACACCATCCGGTTTAGTCGACCGGTAAAAGTTCCTGATGTTACCCTGGTGAATATGAATTAAACTAAACTGGGGTGGGTTTCCCGAAAGCTTCGTAACGCTAAGAACTTCGTTAACTCGTACTTAAGATTGATCGTTAATTAAAGAGTGTTTCCCAAACCCGTGCGTAACTAAAGTACTACGTAAACTCACTCGCAGATTAACGAGTGCTCTGACCCAGTCGTTATTCTTAAAGAGCTTCTTTAGGGAATCTCGACTTGCAGTTCAGCCCCTTAAACACCAGGGACCGCCAATTTTGAGGGAGAAAAATTATAGTTTCCATGGTTTATTACATTATGTTACAATTAATTATAATCAATTCTGTAATTCGGCTGGTATAGACTCCAGCCACCCCCCGCTGCGACCCTTAACGGATAAAGCGGTTGACGATGAGTGAGTGAGTGAGTGAATGAGTTATATTATATTATATTATATTTTAATGCCAACTTTGTCTGTGGCTTGTAGTTTAACTGGGCATATTGGAATTGACCAATCAATCCCACGAATAAATAATTAAAATCCAGATTCCTGCGGATGATGCTCACGGTTTAAGCAAAGCTGCAAAGTCACCAAGTCCGTGGATTCTGTAATCAGGCTGTTACTGTGCCATACACACACTTATATACACTTCCAAACAGGGAATTACAGCACAACACAATATATTTCCATGCTATTGGGAAAATCCCTGGTACTGTAGGTCCGGTGCACGGGACGCCTGCGGTGTCTTTAATCACACCTACACGTATTGTAAAGGGTATCGGTGAATGTGCAGGTAATATTTAATTTAATTATTCCTTAATCAGGTGATTCTAACCAACATTGTGGCCGTTCATCTGGGCAAACTCTGGGGTGTGTCAGCTCACAAATATATAAATACCAGTCAAAAGTTGGACAAGTCTCAATCAATGTTTTTTTTTTTTTTTTTTTACATTGTCAATTATTATTAAAACCATGAAAACTATTAATTGACGCATATGGAATAATCTATTAAACAAAAAGGTGCATGGCCTTAACAATCCCCTGACCTAAACCCAACTGAGATGGGTTCTTCCTTCGTTAATTTTCACTTTGCGAAGCTCTTTGGGAAACACTCGCAGAACTGTCTCGTTCTTTACTCACGTCATTCGTTCGTTATTCGCTAAGATTGATCGTTTTCGGGAAACCCACCCCAGATTACTTTGGATTACTTACAATATTGTCGTTTTTTTAAACCTGAATAAATGTAGAAACCACATATTGCATATTATTCTTGTATTTTTCTTTCCAGTTAACAAATAGATAAACAAATAAAACAGCCTTTTCAATCACCCAAAATACTCATGAAAGCATTTCATCAAACAATTTTATGAAACACTTCTATAAATTGATGATAAAACCATTAAAAACCAAACAATGTAACAACAACTGTAAGCTATCTAATTATTAGTAAAATAAACAGCTCTAAAACATTCTGAAGCTCAGTTATATATGTCTTCAGATAATAAGCAAAAGCTTTTATTCATCCAGCTTTGGGAAAAGAAAAAATCTATTTAGCAGAAATACAGTTCAATTAAACTTGCTGTTGTTCAGAAAATATCTAAAATACTACACAGTTTTACATTAAATTAATAGTTAAAATCAATGTTTTTCCTTGTCCAACTGCTCCAAAAGCCTTTTAAAAACCCTTGTAAAACAGCAACAGTTATGAAAAGCAAGGAGCATTTAATGATGTCCAATTGTTTTATTGTGTATTATCTCTACTGTCATTAAAAGTCCCTAAAAAATAAAAGAGATTTTGACATTATGGTACTTACTTTACGATGTTTAGTAGATGAATGAACTGTGTAACTGCTTCTGAATCAGTCTTGTTCAGGTAACCTGAAGCCGTCCAGGTGTTGATTACTTCCAAAGAAAAATCCCACCTTTACCACAGAATGGGCGACTCTTATTGCTTCATTCCTGTCATGTGGGCTGTTTTCTCTTCACAAAATATAACACAAAAATCTAATTCCATCGCCTCATATTGTCTAAATACACAACAGCATTAAATATATAGTGTATAAGCTACTGTATATTAGCCTGTATTACCTGTACTGTAAATATCCAGCGTATTATCCTCTACTCCCTTAAAAAACACTAAAACTATAATAGAGCTGAGTAACACCATCCGGTTTAGTCGACCGGTAAAAGTACCTGATGTTACCATAGTGAATATCAATGTAGCTAAACTGGTTTTCAGAGACTGAATTTATTATTTATTTATTTATTTATTTTATTGAACCAATTAAATTATATTACTATCAATTATATTATATCATATTATATCGGCAACTTTGTCTGTGGCTTGTAGTCTAACTGGGCATATTGGAATTGACCAATCAATCCCACGAATAAATAATTAAAATCCAGATTAGCTATGCAGTGTCTTTAATCCCACCTACGCGTATTGTAAAGGGTATCGGTGAATGTGCAGGTAATATTTAATTTAATTATTCCTTAACCAGGTGCTTCTAACCAACATTGTGGCCGTTCATCTGGGCAAACTCTGGGGTGTGTCAGCTCACAAATATATAAATACCAGTCAAAAGTTTGGACACGTCTCATTCAATGTTTTTTTTTTTGTTTGTTTACATTGTCGATTAATATTAAAACCATGAAAACTATTAATTGACACATATGGAATTATCTAGTAAACAAAAAGGTGTATGGCCTTCACAATCCCCTGACCTAAACCCAACTGAGATGGTGATTTGAGAGGAGCTGCGTGAAGGAAAAGCAGTAATTATTGTTTAGCACCTCCAGGAACTCCTTCCTTCAAGACTCTGAGAAAACTATTCCAGGTGACTCTCCCTCATGAAGACACTGAGATTAAAATACAAAGAGTGTTCAGATCTGTCCTCAAAGATAAATGTATAAAGTATAAAATTGTATCCAATTAAATTTTCATTTTGTTGCAGTAGTGCATTCTTGAATATATATATATATATATATTCTTTTTTTTTTATTTAGTGTTTCGATATATTGATATCAAGAAAATACCATGAAATATAATGATAATATTTTAGGGTCATATCAATCACCCCTGTTGCTAATGCAATAAGACACTTTTAGTAAAGAACTAAAAGTGAGCAAAAAATAAGTTTATTATTCGTATGATGTTTCTGAAGATGAGTAAAATCTTAAAATCTCAATGAACTCTGTGTGATTCAATACTTTTTAATACTTTTACAATATTTACAACTCACTATTGTGCAAAAAGCTTGTATTTCCATGTTTTCTGTTTTTCACTTTTTGTCATAATGTGAATCCATGAGTTGATGTTTATATAGTATCAGAATTTCTTCATGCAGGGACCAATAGAAATGCTCCAAAATAAAATAAATGGAGCAAATTCAGTCCCACAAACGTCTTTTTATTTTTCTAATGAATGCGCCGATGACTCCGCTCATCAGAAAGATCAGCAGCTTCAGGAAGAAGCAGATCCAGGACTGGGTTAAAATCCCTGTTAGAGAAAGAACTACGATAATAATCAGCCCGATTCCGAATCCCTGAATCGTACATCGGAAAATCGCACAGAGCTCCATAATCATAGCCTTCAGAAGGGCCCCCACTATCTCCTGGCAGATCTTCTTTGCGCTGCTGATCTGTTCCTCTTTTTCCTCACTGTTCTTCTCCTCCTCTCCTCCTCTCCTGTGGCGCTCTCCTCCGTTCTGCTGCATCGCTCCCTCCATCTTCTAAATAAAGTACTGAAAAAGTGTAATTAAGTAAAAGTACCTTTACTTTGCTAAAAATCTACTCGAGTAAAAGTAAAAAAGTACTCAATTTAAAATGTACTTTGAGTAAAAGTTACATAGTTACTTTTAATTATTTGATGTAAAAAAGTACAACAAATCATAAATTAAATCGTTTTTAAATGAACTATTATTCTACATAATAATTTGGAGATTTAAGGCAGTATTTGTTCAGATCACACCATAAAACAAACTGTTGTAAGTTTCTTTTAAAAAGAGTATTTACTAAGACCCTGATACTGTCAAAATTCCTCCTCTTTTTCTTTCCATTTTCTTTCTTTTCTCCACATACAAACCAAATATATTTATATATATTTGTCTGTTGTCTTTTGTAGCTGTTTTGCTCTCTTTGTTGTCATTCCTTAATATTTGTCTTGCTTTTATGCTATATTTTTTTCTCCCGCTTTTTTCTTGTTATTTTTGTCCTTCTTACTTTTTTGCCCCTACCTCTCCCCCCTCTCTTCTTTGTGTCTGTAATGTTGCTTTTATTATTATATATCTAACATAACTCTATATAAACACTAACAATGATTAGTTGGTCCTCCGTAGTAAATAAATAAACCAAACTATTACACAGCAATACACAATAGTTTCTGCATTAGAACTGGACATTGAATAATACACTTCAATTGCATAAAATTGGGTAAAATGTCATAAATGTAATGCTGATGTATCCCAGCATGCAGCTTTTAAAAAATTCGTAATGTAAAATGAATGACAATTGAATGAATCAATAGTAATGCTTAAAAAAAATAAGAATAAAATATTTTATAACAATGACTTTTATTGTTCAAGTTAAATGCGCATTTTTTCTTCTTCTGTAAAGATTCCAATTTGGAGATTGAAGTTTTTTGCAAGACAGTGAAGATATGTGCGTATATTTTAGAGCATTTGTTCAGAATCATCTAAATATCTTTTTTTTAAAGATTAGTAAATATGCTGTTATATTTAGGCTTAAAAATAACATTCAAATTAAGTTATTTACTCAACACCCAATGGCATTATTGGATATTGTGTAAAGGACATAATATTAGACAGGCATTTTGAATGTTATTGCTGTATATCTCTGTATTAAATTGATATAAATCATTAATAATCCAGTAATACTACAATAATATCCCATTATACATTCATGTTTTAATAATTTTCATCTGTACTACCACCATTAAAAGTTCCTAAAATTAAAAGAGATTTTGACATTATTGGTACTTACTTTACGATGTTTAGTAGATGAATGAACTGTTAAACTGCTTCTGAATCAGTCTTGTTCAGGTAACCTGAAGCCGTCCAGGTGTTGATTACTTCCAAAGAAAAATCCCACCTTTACCACAGAATGGGCGGCTCTTATTGCTTCATTCCTGTGATGTGGACAGTTTTCTCTTCATAAAGTACAAAAATTACACAAAAAACACATTCAATCTCCTCATAGTGTCTAAATACACAACAGCATTAAATATATAGTGTATAAGTTACTGTATATTAGCCTGTATTACCTGTACTGTAAATATCCAGTGTATTATCCTCCACTCCCTTAACAAAACGCTAAAACTATAGAGCTGAGTAACACCATCCGGTTTATTCGACCGGTAAAAGTACCTGATGTTACCATAGTGAATATCAATGTAGCTAAACTGGTTTTCAGAGACTGAATGGTGTACTTTCCCCAACATAAACCAAGTCAGAGATTGGCGTTCTATCAGATGTAAGGATGTTCTGTGTAGAACAGACCTTCTTCTGAATACAACACTCTATTATATGTTTTTTTTTTATGGCACCTGAGGTATTTCAATAACCGATGTTAATTTTTAAGGTGGAATGGAATTTTTGGAACCGAAAGATGGAGAAAAATAAAGCTATTTCATAGTTTAAAACTCGTAGATAGATAGTATTTACAAAAGATAATTTAAGATGGAAAAAATATAAGAAATGTTATTGGCTCTAACTAGCTCTACATGTATGTTGTCCCAGCTGGAACACATTTGACCTTCAGTGTTGAAATGTGGTTGAAGTAATGTCTGTTAACGTATAATGTTAAATGGTTGTGCAAACAATGAAATTTTAACATTGAATCAACATAATGTATTCAATGTAAAAAAATAAAAACGGTTGGATGGAGGGAAGAAAAAGTGGTATGGAAGAGTAAAAAAACTGTATAACATGACGAAAAATGTTCGATTTTATTTGTATTCTCTCTCTCTGAATATATATATATATATATATATATATATATATATATATATATATATATCTGAGATATAGGAACTGAACAACTACAAACAAAAAGCTTTAATTACTACAAGTAGCTAAAAGTATAAAATACTATGATTAAGAGTGTTATTAATAATAAAAAAAAATTATGCAGGTATGGTGAAGAATTGGGGCCAAATTGAAAATAAATGATTGCAAATAAAATAAAATCACTTTTTAATCCCTTCATCCAATCGGTTTTAAAATGATATGGTGATGAAATGTAAAATTCTATTTTAAAAGGCAGAAGATTGAGGACATTATGTTGATTCAACATGTATGTAAAATTAAATGCTTTTTCAATGTTGTTTCGATGTTGAAACAACAACAGACATTACTTCAACCATGTTTCAACCACATTTTCTTATTATTTTAATTTTTGATTAATTACATTTATTTTTACCTAATGTTTTATATTTTGCTTCTTATGTTCTAAGTTCATTATTATTTATTTTAACATTTCTTATCATTCTTGTCATTTAAGTTTACTTTTACTATCACCTTTTTATTTATATTATGTTATAAATTCTTTAAATACATTTTATGTGTAAATTTTGTCAGTTTTCCCGAGTGAAAATAAAGGTAGATTGATTGATTTCAACGTTGAAGGTAGTTTATAGAACCCTTTAAAAATACTTTTACTTATAAAAACTGTAAATTGTAGTATGTTTCTATACACAGATACAGTTAAATAATGATGCCAACGACAGTAAAAAGTATATTAAAGTGTATTTTTCACAAATCTACCACCTTTTTAAGCCATCGAGACTACAGATGTGAAATGTGACCCAAAAAAGACTTTTAACTTTTAAAAGTTATTTGTCTCTCTCTAGTGGTGAACTGATGTAACAAAACTTTACATCCAGTTTTGACCCAAAGCATAAACAACTAGAGATCTGATACTTTATGGTGTTTTGGTCCTCAGTACCATGTTCCAAAATATTACAGTATTTGTAAGCCATGTATCAAAAGTAATGTATTAAAATACATTCTCTCACATTTCATGTTTTACTTATGTTAAAAATGAAACACATTTGCACAGATTTTGAACAGATTTTACTGCAATTTCCTCGTACAAGAAGAATCATTACAGATAGAATATAGATTAGAATATATATATATATATGCTAATGTTTTGTTAATACGCACAATATGTAACAGTATATAAGGAATATGCATGTATCCAAAGCACATACATCAAGCAGTTAAAACAAGGTCACCTCACTGTGAAAACTAAACAACTAAACTAAATATGAAAAAAAGTTGCCATAAATGTTGATCATATGATCTCCACCAATTATACAAGACTTAAATGCACTAGAAATGCAAGAAACATTCAATGCAATAAATTCTCAGCTTTATTAGCCGTATTAATATGATTTTAACTTCTTATAAGAAAGGTAAAAGAAGCCCTGTAACAATAATTAAATATATACATTATATTTATTTTAAGGTACAGAATATATAATACAGAAGGTACAGAGTCCCTATACAGTAGAAGCTAGTGGAGATTTTCTGTTTCTGTTTCAAATACATTTAACATCTTGTAGCCCTATTTTCTTGTATACCCCTGGTTTTCAATGTTTCACCTCAATGTTAATCTGGCCGTTGAATGGACCAATAAAAATGCTCCAAAATGACTTACAATATTTTTTTTTTACATTGACTTCCATTTTTTCTTCTCTTACAAAGTTTCCATTTTGGAGATTGGAGGTTATTGCAAGACAGTGAAAATATGTGCTTATATTTTAGTGCATCAGCTCAGCATCATGCTTTTGTCTGACTGTTCTTAATTAATTTAGGGGAACTAAGTTAAGTAAAGCTAACTTAAGTAAACAAAACTGTAATTCTTAAACAAAAAACATTTTATTTTAAAGTTAAAGGAGTGCTGGATGTTAATCTACACAGATTTCTCTCCTCAAAACTGTTTATTTGGGTGAGTAAAGCGCTTTTGTTTATTTACAGTAAGCTTAAATTTACAAAATTCCACTGAGGCTGGGTGCAGCAGCATTAGCATTAGCAGCTAACCACTAGCTCTAGTCGAGGTTATAGAAAGAGCTAGCGCTTTGTGAGGTTAGCAGCTAATGCTAATACTTCTCCAGCCTTGGTGCTGGAGAAACTTCACTGAAACTTTTGTATAACTAATACCTGACTGGTAGAATTTGTACATAAGACGCACCGTAGTATAAAGAGCACTGACGATTTTGGGGGAAAATTAAAGGATTTATAGTGCGCCTTATATCGTGAAAAATACGCTTCTGTAGCTTCTGTTCTAATTTGTATCAACCTAGTTATAACAGTTAAATATCGTTATATATATATATCTATATATATATATATATATATAACCACCCAATGTCCCCACAAGAGTGTGCATTTACTACATATTTGAAGCGAATTCTGGGATGGTCCTGATGTTGTTTTGGGTGTTTATTGATTTATGATTAATTTATTAAATGTTGTCTTTCCCCCTCTCTTGGCTGTTTCATTCTTTTACATTTCCAACCAATCAGAGAACCAATAAGGGGTAAAAATATGATTGCAATTGGAAATGCAATTTCTGCTAATAAATGAATTTTGTATACTATAGCTACTGGTATTGTCACTCCTGCTACCACGATGGCCAAAGCTATCCCTACCAAAAGTCCTATCACAGTTCCTGATGGTTTTCTACAACAAGTTCCACTGCTTTCTTCACTGCTTTCTCCAGATCTTCTGTTATTCACACCTTGTCTCGTCCTATTTTGCTGCTCCTGTAGCCTTCTTATTTCCTCAGAAATTCTATTTCTCTCCTCTAACACCTCCTCTAACTTCCTCCTCGCCTCCTCTGCCATTCTTAACCGGGTCTGCATTTCCTGATTCTCTCTTTCTGTCCTCTTTCTCTCCTCCTCTCTTATTTGTTCCTCCCTCTCTCTAGTCCTCCTCTCCTCCTCTTCTTTCTCTCGCTCCTCCTTTTGATTTATCTCCTCCTGGGCCTGCTGGAACATCTCATTGGTGTAATATTTCCTGACCAAAGCATCGATTTTTTCAACGAGTTTCTGAGCCTGAAAGCGATCCTCTGAATTAACGTTATTAAATGAGTGATATCCACCCGCACAACTTTTAATAAGATGATCCAACGGCTGACTTACTTTAATAAACTGATCTAAAGGCATGACCAGCTGGTCTGCATGAGTGAACAGAACAATAGTGTGTTTTAAAGCATCTTCTCCAAAGTTCTCTTGAATCCACTTCACAGTGTTTCTCTCCTCTGCAGTGAATCTGGCATCCAGTCTGATCACCAGCAGGAACGCGTGAGGACCAGGAACAGCCAGCTGCACACAATTCTTTATTTTAGCTTTCAGATCTTTTTCACTCAGAGACGTATCGAACAGTCCTGGAGTGTCGATGACTGAGATCTTCCTCCCCAACACTGTGACTTCACGCTTCTCACAGTTTCTGGTCACAGATTCAAAAGAGAAACTTGCACGGAATTTCTTTTCTCCCAGGATGATGTTTCCTGCTGAACTCTTCCCTGATCCAGTCTTTCCCAGCAGGATGATCCGTAAATCCTTATCTGCAGATTAAACAAATTAATTAGCATGTATAAACCGTTCAGACACTGCACCCATTGTAATGAACATGACGTGTTTTCTTCTTTTTTATGATTTGTTGCACTTAACACAGACTGAGCCCTTCAGTACGGATGATTATCTTCAGTACAGCCAATCAAACAACAGCTTAGCCCCTTATATATTTGGCAAATTGGCATGCACATTCACTGTTGGATAACATAAGATTTTGTTTAGGTTTTTACTCCATTCCAAATAAATGTTGCAAAGCAGACGATCTGTTATTTCCAGCCATGCAAGACTCGCCTTTAAGTCCAAAATACTGGAAACAGAAGGTCAGATTACCCGTTCAGAAACATATGTTTTGCATCACTGTAGAGTTTGTCACCTTTGACTCAATAATGCACAAACAACACGATTTCTTTTTCGCTTTTTTTTCATATTTCATTTCGATCCATAGGAGGTGTACTTTTCCCATCGTTACGATAGCAAACACACACTGACACACCCTAAATCAAGCTGCACGGTGCACAGTTGACGGCTCATCTATAGATAAGTAAAATAGGGTCCTTAATGCTAAATCTGGAATGGTCCTAATGTTGTTTCAGTTGTTTATTAATTTCTTGTTCATGTCTTTCCCCATCCATTGGCTGTCTTGTTCTTTTACAGCAGAAGCATATTTTACATTACTCTATTGTAACGTTTAACTCAATAATGCACCTTCCCGACAAAGGCAATCCCATAATGCATTTCAGCAGCTCAGGTTTAAAAACATGGCGGACGGAGTCGGCACAAATGTAAGTAAGTTTCTTCTGTATTTCCACTCACTGTAGATTTAATACTGTTTTAAGTTGTTTTCCAGTGTTGTTTTCGCCTGTATCCACCGGCTGAATCCACCGTTAGCTTGACGCTAAGATAACTACTGCTAGCATGCTAGGCTAAACCTGCCGGTGCGCTAGCAACATCAGGTGGTTGTGTAAACCTGTTAGATGGAATAACTGCAGATTAACTCAGTGGTTTAATGTGTAAATAGTGGAATTATGATTACTGTTACTAATTCAGATTAATTCAGATTTTGTCCCGAGGTATGAATGGGATTATCAGGCCAGCGAAGAGGCTCTAACTATGGGGAAAAGAGGCAACATTAGTTCCTTTTATGAAGAGTTCTTTTCCTTTGAATTTAATAAAGTTTTCTCTCTTAACATTATTTATTTAGCTTGTTGTCTTTTTATTGTAACTATGCTTAGTTTAGTATCACATCTAAACTAGTGAGTAGATCATGATCATACTCTGAGTATGAACAGACAGGAAGTGTATAAATAAAAGTAAATCTTGAATATTTAATTGTATCTGTAATTTTTGGATGAGTACATTGCTGTAGAAATGTAAAGGAAAGAGAATTAGCTGCTGCTGTTTGAGATATATCCTGAGGTAAATGGTTAATAACTTTAGTTATTAGTAAAAAGAGCTCAGGAGCACAGCGCGCTAAACGTAAAAGCGTATGCTGACTCCAGAGCGTGTCCTGAACGCACTGCCTTATAAGATCCCTTATCGGTTAAAATGCTGCAGAACGAGGAAGCTGCCTTTGAAGGCAGTGACTACCTAGACAGCTTCTTTCAGATTGGAACGCAGATAATGGCTTCATATATATATATATATATATATATTTTTTTTTTTTTATCACTAGTTATTTACCCTTATATAAGGATTTAATAATAATAATATTAATAATAATAATAATAATAATAATAATAATAATAATAATAATAATAATAATAATAATGAAATAGCAGATGCACACTTAAGTAAAGCCAGCATACAAAGGCTCGTTTTAACCAATTATATCTGATTTAAAACATATTTTTAATCATGTTTAGAGATATTCTAGTATCTAGGCATGCTATGGGAATTAAAGTCATGTAAATACTCAAAGCTACTTAAACAACACGAAACAAAAACCTAACAGGAACCTGATGAGTGCAGACATTTCCAAACATGTCTAGCGTGTCTGACAGTTTCCAGAAACTGATCACGTTCTTGCCGAATCACATTCTTCTGCTGGCTCGTAGTGGTTTTACTTAAGACAGGCCTTTATTTTTTTCTTTTAACCTGTCACTTGTTCCAAAACCGAACCGTTTCAATGTTTTTTTTTCATGATTTGTAAAATTAATTGTTATTTACATGTAGAGTTTGTTGATGTTTAATTCAAGGCCTACTGTACCTGCTTACCCAATCAGAAGTCCAGAAAATACCAATACTCTTGAACATATTCATTTTACATGCTTGTACCACCCAAATTGCCAAACTATTATTATTTATGTTTCATTATTATTATGATTAATATTTCTACCAGCCCGCTACTAAAGCTAATGCAGATGATTTCTGATTGACGTAGTGACAAGCCCAGAGTCAGCAGACCAAAACCAAGCTGTGGCACAGGTTAAAAAATAACCTAAAAATACCAAATACTAAAAATAATAAATAAAAGCACCAGAAACTGTTTTACAAACATGTTTTTTGTTGCCTTTAGTTAATCTTGGCTAAGCTTTGACAAGTAAAACATTGGTAGCATTTTACAATAAGGGTGCATTAAATATAAGTACTTAAGACACTCATAAACACAGTTAAATTGTTGAGAAATGTCTCAAGCACTTATTAATGGACAACTAGATATTATTCATTATTCTATGATGCTTAAGAATCTTTTAAATAAAAATTAACTTTAAATGATTAAGATTTCAACAAAAAATAGTGTCAATTAATAATTAGTTGAGCAATTTCACCAACTATTTAATCAAGTATTGTTAATAATTGTACCCATATATTTTCAAATGCTTCATAACAACATTAAAATTCAATAAAGTAATACTGTTTTAATGCTTTCAAATTTTGCTGTTCAGTGTTTGACTGAATGTAAATGAGTAAAATTTGCTATTAGAACAATTTTATCAATCTATGAAACTGATGACATTTGCTTTTATTAGATACTGTACTCCACACACGGTTTCTTTACAGCACTACATTACTTCTCTACCACTAATTATACCTTTTTCTACACGTTTCTATCATTTCACTTAATTTCCAAAATGATTTCCATACTCACCTACATCAGCCATTTCTCTTTTCGTGAAAGGAACCTTTCAGCCAATGCAGCCAACAACAGTATAAGAATGATGAGGAACACAAAAAAGGAAGGTACATAAGAAAAACAAACAGTCAAAGCATAACTTGCATAATAATAATAATAATACGTTCATCCAGTGCTATCAGTTAGCTCAGGATAGCTCTAAAGCAAGGATACAGCTAAAGTCACCTGTCTGGAACAGATTGTAGACTGTGATTGGTGGAGAGTCTACATAACTGGCATGCGCATTCAGTATTAGATAATATCAGTTTCAGTTCTGTGATTTTTTACATTCTTCTGAAGCTGGTTAGACACTTTAAACGAGCAGTTATTTCCAGTCATGTGAGACTAGAATCTGTTTAAACGTGAGACGCCAAAATACTGGAAACAGAAGATCAGATTATCCTTTCAGAAGAATGTTTTACATCACTGAACAGTGTAGCTACTGCGCTTGTGCAGATCTCCCACTCTCTGCACTGGGAGTAAGCTGATTAGCTATTTGTGTTGAAGCACTGGGTCTATGCCATTACTTTGAGGATTTCATAATTTTATATATATATATATATATATATATATATATATATATATATATATATATATATATATATATATGAAACGAGACAATGAGAAAAAAGAGGGCTATGTTTTAATGTATTTAAAACATTTTAGTCTGCTCCATCCATTCTGGATGTACTTGAGTGATATTGCTCACCTTGAAATCTTCCAAACCTCATGGCTCCATGTTCCTCACCATTCCCAAACTTGCCTTGGCCTTCTCCATATTCCACAACATCCTCTACTGTGCTTTCCCTGCCCACTGCCAAGAGTGGGATGATGATTATCTCTACATTATTCCAAACCTTACAGTTCGTTTAGCAGCTACAGCTTCTGCAATTTATTAAGTTAGTTTGGAAAAGCCAACTTACTGTTTTTCGTAATCGTCTTCTTATTATTGTTCTATTCATGTATTTTGTTTTTTTTTTTACTTTTACTACTCCTTACACCATTTTCAGGTTAGAACCACAACACTATTGCTGCATCGTAGGACCTATATTAATGTCATGGCTGGACAGGACTCAGACATGTGCAGATGCAATTTTAGAACTTTATTAATTAAGGGTAAGGCACAGGGAGTGGTCAAAACAAGCAAGGTCAACACCAGTAAACAGCAGCAGTAGGGAGCAAACATACCAGGAATAATAGGAAACAGTCCAAGGGTCATACACAGCAAGGCAATGTCACAAAACATGCAAAAACAAGGTGAAAAACGAGAGAGTTAACACAGGTAATGGGAAAAGCCCTTTGTACATGGAAAACCAACAATAATCTGCAAAGGAAAAAGTAAAGTGAGGTGTATTTATAGTGAGTAGAACAGGTGTTGTCAATATTCAGGCGATTAGCTCCCTGTATGTGCCGTGTGCAAAGGGAATGATGTCAATGGTGTGGTGCATTCTGGGTATCAGAGGCCGGAGATCGCAGGTAGAGTTAAGTGTGGGAGAGACAGGAACGCCTTTAACGTCAGGTGTAACAATTAAAACACGTTGCACCTGCCTATTGGAACGATACCTATGCTTTTTATACAGCAACCATTCTTCTAATCAGGTTTTTCCCACCTTAATCAGTTAAGAAGAATTTCAAATGGCTCTACTCAAGAAAATCACTAAAACTTAGAACTTGTTGTGAAGTATCTTATGTTATGCTATTGAACCTAATGTCTCTCTCTCTCTCTCTCTCTCTTTATCTATATATCTCTCTATTTCCCTTTCTTCTCTCTCTCTCCTTCTCTCTCTCTCTCTCTACTTTATTTCAGTAATTCAGTTCAGAATGTGAAACTCATATATCATATGGAATGTCCAACTGGCAGAAGACAGATGCCAAAATGGTGAGGCATTGAGCCGAATGGGAAGAAGATGCATCGTGTGTTATAAATTCATCAAAAAAAGGTGAATAGCAAAGAGAATATGGCAACCACTGAACAGAATCCAGGAACAAACCTTTTAGACTGCTCTTGTGGGTGAGCTAGATTGCAATATATATATACATAACTTGCGGTTTCTGAGGCTGGCTATTCTGACAAACTCCACATATTTCTAGAATATTTCTAGAAACCCAAGGATGCTTTACAATTTGCACATTTTACACACAACCATTTATACTCAGCCCTCATCCACACACAAAGTTGAGAAGCGTCAGTCAATAGTGCACAGCATACACTTAACCGGAAACCACCATCAACCTCAGGCACTACAGCATTTACCCAGGACAAATTGCCAATTATTATAAAAAATACACATACACACCAGATTAATTAAGGGTATTAGATTTTTCTGGGTAACTTTAGAGTATTCAGTTTACCTGATCTCCATGTTTTTGGACTGTGGGAGGTAACCGGAGATTCCTCCCACAATATCATAAAATATCAGTAAATGCCAATTACAGAAATTGCCATAGATCAGCCAATCATAATGCAAGGTCAGAGCTAACTGTATATAATTTGCAATAATGTGCAAGGTGTCACATAATAATAATAAGCGAATAATAAGTGAACCACCAGGTCTAGTCTCTGTAAGCATATATGAGTCAAATAAGAGTATTTATAACACAGAACAGCTATGACTCCTGTTACTCTCTTCTTCTTTTCTCTTTCTTTGGGCTTCCTTGTACATCTCACTAGTGTAGCACATTTTTCTGTTTCTCTTTACCAAGATATCAATCTTTTTTAACAGTTCTGTGACCTGAGAGCGATCATTTTGCTCCTTGTTGTTGAAGATTTGATAAAGACCTCCACAGCTCTCCACAAGCTGCTTCAAGGAAGGACTAAAATCAGTTTCCTCGACTTTTCCATGTTTGTCTCCGTGAGTGATCAGGACTATGCTGCGCCTCAGAATCTCCTCCCCAAAAAGATACTTAAGATAATATGTTGTGTATTTGCCCCCAAAATTAGGTATTACAAGTAAGAATACGTGAGGACCAGGGAAACAGAGCTGCAAACACTGTTCAAATTGAGACGGAGCCAAAAAGAAAACGTAATGGCTAGGAAACTGCAGATGATGAAGTTGTTTCTTCCTCTTTGTGTCAATCACAGTTACAAGTTTATTTCCGATCTCAACGTCCTGTTTTTTACACATTATGGCATTCCTGTGTGCATTACTGAAGTCGTTCCCAAAAGCCTCTCTGCCCAGGATGGTGTTTCCAGTTGCGCTCTTTCCTGATCCAGGTTTTCCCATCAGAACAATCCTCACATCAGACACTGAAACACAGAATACAAGGAAAATTTTTACTGTGCAATCTAACGTTTAACACTCTTCAGTGTTCAACAGTAAGTTTAAAAACTAACAATGCCATCAACTTTACAGCATTATATGCCATTTTATTTGAGTTTGGAGGTGTGTAATGAGGAACTCTGAAGCTACATGAAGTTTGGAGGTATTTATTTATGCTGAATTATGGATTTAAGAAAGAAATGTATAAATCTCTCTCTTTTGCTTGCTCACTCTTGCAGAAACATTCAACAAACCCACCCGCACACACAGCTGGAGATCCTAAAGCTCTTTGGTAAACTTTTACTCAGCGCATTAAAGATAAAAAAAATGAAAACTATCAAAAACTACCCTGAAATACTGTAATAAGGTAGTAAAAAGACTCTAGTCTGTTGGCAGGTACCACACTATTATTACTGTGTCCTTTGTATAATGATTTAATTAAGGTTAATCAGAGAATATTTAATAAATATAAATTAGTATAATATAAATATTGCATTTAATGTGTCACGTCTGGTGCTGTTAGCTCCTCTGTCCCTTCCACACCCAGCTCTAACGGAGGTTCTCAGGTTAACAACTACACTACCCAGAATGCACCACCCGCTGACATCACGCACTCACCTGATCACGTGACACCTCACCTGCTTCCACCAGGAAGCCCCGAATACTAATTACTGGCACTATAAAGGTGCACGCCAAACAGACTTCATCGCCGCGTATTGTAGGTTATCCTCATACAAAGCGTTACTTATCTCTTGTCTCAGTTTACCTTGTGTATGACCTTGCCTTTTGTTTCCCGACGCCGATTTTTGCCTCTGCCTTTGATATTGGATTGTTTTGTGTATGACCTGGACTGTGCTTTCACCACCGCCTCTTGGATTATCTCTGATACTGGATTGCTTGTGTATGAACTCTGGACTGTCTCTCGTTTATGGTATGGTTTTGTCTTCATTGCTCTGTCTACTGGTGATCACCCTTGTTTCTGTATCGACCCTGAATACATCTGTTTATTCTTATAATAAACATCTATTGTTTTTATCAGTATCTGCGCTTGTCTGCTATTCTGTTCTGACCATGACAGAATACGCGGCCGTACAAGATCAGATAGCAGATACTGAGGCTATTAGATCTGGTTTAGCCAACCAGGGGAGGCTACTCGGTCAGCACCAGCAAACGCTCGCTGGTGTGACCCAAGCTGTTTCGGAGCTAGCCCGCCAGCAAACCACGCAGCAGCAACAACTAGCTGAGCTGCTAGCTCACCTCAGAGGCGTAACTGAGCCTAGCCCTAGCCCGTTAGCTACCCCCAGTATGCCTAACGCTAACTCTTCTGTGCCTGGATTTTCTGTCTCTAAACCGGAGTTGTTTGATGGGGATCCGGAAAAATGCAGCGGTTTTCTTTTACAATGCTCCGTGTTTTTCAGTAATTCACCGCCTACAACCGATAAAGCTAAGATCGGTTTTGTTATCTCACGGCTTTCTGGTAAGGCACTCGAGTGGGCTACAGCTATTTGGGAAGAACTTTCTGGGGCTAGTTACACTGACTTTTTAGCTACTTTCCGCTCAGTGTTTGATCATTCGCGTTATGGACAATCTAATGGAGAACTTTTGCTGGCTCTAAAGCAAGGTCAGAAGCCGGTGGCTTCCTACGCTCTGGAGTTTCGCACTCTTGCAGCTGGTAGTGGGTGGAATAACGCTGCTTTGATCAACGTGTTTAGATGCGGACTTAACCCAGATGTACAGAGGGAATTAGCCTGCAGAGATGATTCACTGACCCTGGATCAGCTCATCTCACTGTCGATCCGGTTGGATCAACTTCTCTCGCGCCGACCCAAGATCAGTCCTCGCACTCAACACACTCCTGTGTCTCTGACCCGCGCTCCCACTCCGGAGAAAGCTGCGCTGCCTGCCCCAGAGCCCATGGATATCCAGAAAACCCGGCTAACTCCAGAGGAGCGACAGCGTCGAATCCGGCTTCGCCTATGCCTTTATTGTGGGGAGGCCGGGCATTTCAAGGCTGAGTGTGGTCTCCTGACCCGACCTGTGAAAGCTCCAGCCCTGGGACAGCGCGTGGAGTGCTCTCCACGCGCTAACGTGGTACGTAAGCATAACACAATCCTTCGCTCTAAATGTTTTTCTTTGCCTGTAAATATTATGTTACCTACTGGTATGCTCTCTGTCCCAGCGCTTGTAGATTCCGGGTCGGAGGGGAACTTCATCAGTCTGGACCTAGTTAAGGAGCATGGAGTACCCACCAGAGAACTTCTACGTCCATTAGCCATCCATGCTGTTGATGGAAAGACTGTTCGCTCCAAGCCGGTTACCCTGCAGACTCTGCCCATCACTCTTCAAGCCAGCGCTCTCCATTATGAGGAACTACCACTCTTCGTGCTTCCCTGCACCGAACATCCTGTTATCCTGGGCATGCCATGGCTGAAGACTCACGATCCCACTGTCTCCTGGCGCGATGGGGATATCACGGTTTGGTCTGCTCACTGTCATGAACATTGTTTAGCTCTGGATAGTTTAGTTATTCAGTCCACTACTGTGGAAAGTCCCCATGTTTCTGAATCTCCTGTTATTCCTCCCGAATACTCTGATTTGCTTGAGGTTTTCAGTAAAGACAATGCTACTAAGTTGCCTCCTCATCGCCCATGTGATTGTGCCATTGACCTAGTGGAGGGTGCCACCTTACCCAAAGCTAGAGTTTACCCCCTTACTCTCGATGAGGAGAAGGCTATGACAGATTACGTTTCCGAAGCGTTAGCTCAGGGTTTCATTCGCCCGTCAAAATCTCCTGTTGGTTCGGGTTTCTTCTTTGTGAAGAAAAAAGACGGTGGACTGAGGCCCTGTATAGATTACCGAGGTTTAAACGCTATCACTAAAAAATTTGCGTACCCCCTGCCTCTCATTCCGTGTGCACTTGAACAGTTGCGCAACGCCTCTTACTTCACCAAACTCGATTTGTGTAGTGCGTACAATTTAATCCGCATTAAGGAGGGGGATGAGTGGAAAACTGCATTCACTACTACTAATGGCCACTATGAATACATGGTTATGAGTTATGGTCTCGCTAACGCCCCCGCCGTGTTTCAGTCATTTATGAATGACATTTTTAGAGACATGATTGGCAAGTTCGTCACACTTTTTATAGACGACATTCTGATCTATTCGTCTGATTTTGACTCTCACGTGCAGCATGTTCGTTCGGTCCTCCAACGTTTATTAGAGAACAATCTCTATGCTAAAGCCGAGAAATGCGAGTTCCATCTTCAGAGAGTCGCATTTCTCGGCTATGTTATCAGCTCCCAGGGAGTTCTTATGGATGACTGTAAAGTAGACGCCGTCACTAGTTGGCCCACTCCCCTGTCCATCAAAGATCTCCAGCGTTTTTTGGGATTTGCAAATTTTTATAGGCGTTTTATTCGTAACTTCAGCAGTATAGCTGCCCCACTCACCGCACTCACTAAGAACGCCACTAAGATCCTTAAATGGTCTCCTGAAGCCGACCAGGCATTTAATAAGTTAAAAGCTGCTTTCGTTTCAGCTCCAGTTCTCATGCACCCCAAACCTGAACTACCGTTTACAGTCGAGGTCGACGCATCTGATACTGGCGTTGGGGCTGTTCTTTCCCAACGCAGCGGTTCACCGCCTAAGCTACATCCCATAGCCTTCTTCTCTCGTAAAATGTCACCTGCTGAGCGCAACTATGGTATAGGGGATAGAGAGTTATTGGCTGTCAAATTGGCTCTAGAGGAGTGGCGTCACTGGCTGGAGGGGGCTGCACACCCATTTACCGTACTTACTGATCACAAAAACTTGGAATATCTACGCACTGCTAAACGTCTAAACCCCCGTCAAGCTCGTTGGTCCTTGTTTTTCTCGCGATTTGATTTTTCTATTTCATTTCGTCCAGGTCACCGTAATACTAAAGCTGACGCATTATCCCGGGTTTTCAGTTCGTCAAATGAGGGTAGCCACCCTTCCGAACCAGAACGCATTCTACCACCCACAGTTCGTATAGCTGCCATTAGATGGGAACTTGACGATCTTATTCAGCAAGGTTCAGTTAACACACCACCTCCGGAGGGTTGTCCTCCTCACAAGATTTTTGTACCTGAGCAATTTCGCGAACGACTCATTGGCTGGGCACATTCTGCCCTTACTTCTGGTCACCCAGGGGTTACACGTACGCTGCAACTGATCTCAGCTCGCTATTGGTGGGAAACCATGCGAGCTGACATACACTCATTCGTAGCTTCCTGTTCTGTCTGTGCACAATGCAAAACACCCAAAACCCTTCCAGCCGGTAAGCTAGTTCCTCTACCCGTCCCAGACAGACCCTGGTCACACATTGCTGTAGACTTTGTCACAGACCTACCTGAATCTGAGGGTTACACCACTGTTCTTACTGTTGTTGACAGATTTTCTAGGGGAGTAAAGTTTATCCCTTTTCCAGCACTACCCACTGCTCTTCAGACAGCTCAGGCTATATACACACACATCTTTAGACACTTTGGTATTCCGGAGGACATCCTCTCCGATAGGGGTCCTCAATTTACTTCCAGAGTATGGAAATCCTTTTTTGAACACTTAGGAGTGCACGTTAGTCTCACCTCTGGTTTTCACCCCACTAGCAATGGTCAATGTGAACGAGTTAACCAGGAATTAGGAAAATTTCTTAGATTGTACTGTTTCAAACATCCTACAGAGTGGTCTCAGTATCTCATTTGGGCGGAAATAGCCCAAAACTCACTCACTAACTCCACATCTGGTCTTACACCCTTTCAGTGCGTTCTGGGGTACCAGCCTCCGTTAGCTCCATGGACAGCTGTGTCTTCCGATGTACCCGCCGTGGATGACTGGATGAAGCGGAGTGAGCAGGTGTGGGAGGAAACACATCAGCAGGTTTCTGAGGTCTTGCGCAAATACAAGGAGCAGTCTGACAGACACCGAGGTACCACCCCCCAATACCAGCCCGGAGATCGTGTGTGGTTGTCGACCCGGGACTTGAGGTTTGAGGGGTCCTGTAGGAAACTACTACCCAAGTATATTGGCCCGTTTAAAGTTCTTTCACAAGTCAATGACGTTACTTATAAGATTGAGTTGCCTTCTCAGTACAGAGTGCATAACTCATTTCATGTTTCCTTGCTCAAGCCTCTTGTCCCAGGTCCGCTGGCTGAGGGTGTTCCAGACGACGTGCCGCCCGCGGCAGTGGAGGGGGAGGCTTCGTCTACCTATGCGGTTCGAGAGGTGCTGGATTCCCGCAGGCGTGGCGGAGTGCTCCAGTATCTCATAGACTGGGAGGGTTACGGCCCTGAGGAGCGTTGCTGGGTTGCCGCTGGGGATGTGCTGGATCCTGCTCTTCTGGCCGAATTTCATGCCCGTCACCCTGGTAAACCTGCTCCTAGACCCCGTGGGCGTCCCAAGCGCTCACTCTCCTCCTCGGTTCCGGTGCGTCGGGGTTCCCAGTCTCGCATCCCCCGCCTGTCTGGCACCTCTGTGGTTTCTCCTGCTCCTCCCGCCGGTACTCCCTGCCCGTCGGGTGGACGTCGTCGTGGTCGTCCCCGTTCCGTCTCCGTCTCGACTCCCTCGGGGGGAGGTACTGTCACGTCTGGTGCTGTTAGCTCCTCTGTCCCTTCCACACCCAGCTCTAACGGAGGTTCTCAGGTTAACAACTACACTACCCAGAATGCACCACCCGCTGACATCACGCACTCACCTGATCACGTGACACCTCACCTGCTTCCACCAGGAAGCCCCGAATACTAATTACTGGCACTATAAAGGTGCACGCCAAACAGACTTCATCGCCGCGTATTGTAGGTTATCCTCATACAAAGCGTTACTTATCTCTTGTCTCAGTTTACCTTGTGTATGACCTTGCCTTTTGTTTCCCGACGCCGATTTTTGCCTCTGCCTTTGATATTGGATTGTTTTGTGTATGACCTGGACTGTGCTTTCACCACCGCCTCTTGGATTATCTCTGATACTGGATTGCTTGTGTATGAACTCTGGACTGTCTCTCGTTTATGGTATGGTTTTGTCTTCATTGCTCTGTCTACTGGTGATCACCCTTGTTTCTGTATCGACCCTGAATACATCTGTTTATTCTTATAATAAACATCTATTGTTTTTATCAGTATCTGCGCTTGTCTGCTATTCTGTTCTGACCATGACATAATGATTTATCTACATTTAATTACTTATTATTAAATGCTTACATCTAGAAGTTTCGAAGTAGAGAAAGTTGAATGTTGTAAACCTAAATGACCCTTTGTGGTATGTTTTCTGTCCAATTCATTTTCAACATTCTTCCCTTTCTTAATCTTTGCTACTCTACCTTCTAGAGTCCACCCCATCCTTTCTGCCATTGTTTTATTCACATTCTCTTCTCTTCCTTCTTCTTGATTCTCACTATTTTGATCGTGTTCTTGTCTTTCTCTCCCAGTTTCCTTCTGTTCTTCATCCTGTCTGTCTGATTCTTCTGCTTTGATGTAGTGTTGTCCTCTGTTCTGTTTGACCATTTCATCAATCTTCTCCAGTAGTTTAGATATCTGGGTGGGATTAATCTCTCTCTTACTGTTTATCACAGCATATCTGTTACTGAACTGTTCCTTAAAATCGTGGACATTTGTTTCTTTAATAAATGAACTCCATTGGCTGCTGGTGAGGTCTTCTTTCCCAGTGAAGAGCAGCATGGTGAATTTCAGAGCTTCTTCTCCAAAGTTCTCCTGAATCCACTCCACAGTGCTCCTCTGATCTTCTGTAAAGTTCCCGACTCTGATCACCAGCAGGAACACATGAGGACCAGGATCAGACAGAGAGAATAATCTCCTCATTTCAGTCTTCAGCTGTTCTGAACTGAGGGTGGCGCTGTTGATTCCTGGAGTGTCGATGATGGAGACGTTCCTGTCGTCCACTCTTCCTCTCTGGAGCTCACACTCTGTAGTTTCAGTCTCTCTGAATGTCTCTCGTCCTAATATAACATTAGCTGTAGCACTCTTTCCTACTCCAGCGTTTCCCAACATCACCATCCTCAGATCCATAGAGTCTGTTTTGAAGGCAAAAAGAATGTTCTCTTAATATGCAGGAAATTTTTCAATGCAATATTGGACTTTTAATAGTAAACAACTATAGAAATGACTTATTTGCTGAGACATTGTAGTTCTATTGTAAAAAAAAAATAAAAATAAAAACAGGAAAAACCGATATTATTTTTATTTTTTAGATCTTCGTTTTCTTTCTAAAATTCTCCCAACAAATGAATAATCCTAAAGTATTTTAGGTGATGCATTTACAAGCTCTCTACATTTATGCAGACACAGTAATATGATATAAGATCATTGTAAATTCCATTTAGAAAGCCTTAATGAAATCCTAAGTGCTACTTACTTGAAGAAATGAACGATGCCATTTATATGCTTTCAATCTTTGATTATTGGTTTGCTGTCATAATCTGGAAAGGAAAAAAAGGAAAACAAAAAAGTTGGCATCATGTTTTGATTGTTTTTATAGGACATTACAGTGTTTTTTTTGCAAATGTTAGCTAATGATAAAAGTTAAGGGTATTGTTACACATTCATTCTGGTTTGGGTGGGATGTTAAGGGTGGGATTGAGGAGAAAATAGAAAGGATGAAAAAAATCAAGCAAAGAAATGGTTCAAAAAGTCAAAGTGGTGTCATGCCGCTTGTTTCATAGGGTAGCGATATAGGCATGTGAGTGTACAGACGTGGGAAAGTTATGACCTAGATTTTCAGTGTGGTTAACACCCTGACTGGTACATGTGGCAGATGGAAATAGTGTTTACTTCCAAGCACTAAATACTCTCACACAAGGTTTTACATATCACACGGTGAACATTGAGTCAAATCTTGAGTAGGCAATCACATAAACTCACTAACAAGTTAAAAGACTTGCAAGTCTTAAAAGCATTGCCAAAAGCCCATTACCCTGTTTAGATAGATAGATAGATAGATAGATAGATAGATAGATAGATAGATAGATAGATAGATAGATAGATAGATAGATAGATAGATAGATAGATACTTTATTGATCCCCGGGGGGGAAATTCTTGGCATCCAGCAGCAGGTTACACAATACACAAAGTTAAAAAAGATAAAATATAAAATATAAAGATACATATAAATACAATCAAATAAGAAATAGAATATACAGTGTAAATGTACAGTCTTCGTGTGTGTGTGTGTAATGGAGAATGGAGGTAGTGCAGTTGAACACAATAGACAGTGATATATACAGTTATACAGCAGCATCTCGAACTATAAGCAATCTGTACAAACAACGTCACATAAGGTTCTGGGTTACAGGAAACTGTGGGCAATGGTTACCTAGCAACTATTCTTTCAAG
The DNA here is from genome assembly GCF_023375975.1 of Astyanax mexicanus. Taxonomy (NCBI): domain Eukaryota; kingdom Metazoa; phylum Chordata; class Actinopteri; order Characiformes; family Acestrorhamphidae; genus Astyanax; species Astyanax mexicanus. The sequence goes on along the minus strand of NC_064428.1, from coordinate 37,299,763 downwards.
GTCTATAACCTGACAAATAACATTTTCCCACAGTGAGAAGAAGGTTTGATACCTAGACCTGATTGACAAAAATCTGCAGAGAAAATGAAGGATGTTTGTCTACTTTTCAAACCCATATGAGATATTGACTGAGATTGCATTCCTTACAAACTCTATGTCTATGATAAATGACTGCTGATTTTTCATTAGGGTTTAAATTGTTTTACTTTATAATACTGCACCAATATGTTTGGCTTTAAAAATAAAATAGGCTAAAAGGATAAGGTCGCCCACATAGTACTTAGTTAAAATGCTGTTTTTTAAGGATAACATTTTGTACTTATGATAGGCCAATAAAAAAAAAAACTCTTGATATATCTGTTTGTTTGGATGCTTCTGCTGATACTGGTCTCCAGCTTGTGTGTGTATTATCATCATAGAAAACAACTAAACTGGGCAACATTTCTGTGTTTCCTTATATAAGTATAAGGTTAATGCTAATTAAAGTCAACCTTAAGGCACTATTTTCTACTGGAATTAAAATTTGTCAATGATAAACTAAAAAAAATCTGAAATAAAGTCGCAAAAATGATGCTGCTGTTAAGACGGTTAAGTCTTTTGAAAGATTGGCATGAACAGAGATGCAGTAACTTGGCTAAGATTAAACCATCTGCACACTTATCTTACTGGCAGACTGAATTAACTTCCTTAGAATCTGACTAAGAAAAGCTCTTAAAAGGCTTAGAAATTGGGTCTACAAAGGCATGATAGTGTATTTCACACCCAACTTTGACTTAAACCCATTTCTCTGAATGCAGTGGCATTGTAAGAGACGAACAGAGCAACCACCCATCATGCCCACAGAAAAAAGAGAGTAAAGAGGGTGAGAGCACAGGCAGAAAAAGAGGAATCAAAACAAACAGAGCAAAACCCAAGCCCAACATGTTAGCAACTATGCGACCATACCTTTGAATGAATTGTCCCAGTCCTCTCTATTCCCAGTCCATCACAGAGAAAGGGTGTTCATTCCACTGCAGTTGTCTTTGCAAAAAAAAAAAAGCTTTCTGAGCATCTTACTGGGTTACAGGAAATTGTGGGCATTGGTTACTGAGCAGCTGTCCTTGTTTGAAGTGCGCTATGACACATTTTCTGCGAAACAAAGTGCAGAAAGAGTTGAAAATGGTTAGATGCCAGCTGTGAAAACAAATCCCTGCAGACTCAGGAGTTCTCAGTGCAAATCCAGACATTTTTTCCACGATCCACTAAAACACTACAGCAGAAATGATGTACAGTTAAAACAATATGAATAACCTAAGGTATAAGTCCTTAGTTATTTTTAGGAAGAGTTTAGTTACAGGATAATCTGTCAGATAATGTTAACAAAAAGCCAGGTAAACAATTAACATTTTGCCCATTTTTAGATGTAATTACAGAAGACCCGCCCCAATTCCAGCACTCTAGACAGGATGGTAAAGGTATTTTAATTCAATGAAAACGATGGGTATTTGACCACAAAAATGTTGAAAAAATGAAAAGAAGAATTAAAGAGACAACCTGAAACATGTTTTTTCAACTTATTTCAGTGCCTTGTTTGAGCACAATGGAGAAAAGAAATCTGGCTCCCTCTTCTGGTGAGTTTTAAGATTTTTCCAGAAAAAAAATCAATTATAATAGTGGTTTCAGTTCAGTTGGATGTTATACATTGTTTGTGAGCAGATATTCATTGTATGTTTCACAAGTATTCAGTATACGAGTCATAAATCTCCAGACTAATTGACTATGATGTGTCTAAAATGTAACTTTGGTCAACTAAAAAAATAGGTGTTTCGAAAATCTGAAAGAATAGAATAGGTGCAATAAGAGTTTTTTTAACAGGCTGTTAATAGCTATCACAGTTATTGCGAAACACATAAATAACGTAGTGATAGATAACATGTTGTGATTTGCTTTTTACATACTGTTCCAGTGTTCCAAACTGCATAATAGTGTAAAAAATAAAGGTGCATTAGTACAGTGATCAACGTGTAAAAGTCTGAGCTGATTAGAAAACAAGTGTGGGACACTGAGAGGAAGAATTAGAGAAAGAGAGAGAGAGAAAGAGAAAGAGAGAATGCACAGCTGTTTACACTAGAGGGCGACATTGAGCAGGAGGCACTAAACCGAAACTAAAAGTAAGCATTTCATTGGAGGAGAGAAGACTTATGGATTTCACAGAGTAAGATGCTTAAGCAAATAAAACTATATAAAAATAGAATATTATTGTGTGATTGAAAACAGGTTTGTGACTTGTATATGTTTTATAACAAATGTCTTAAAAACACACATTACATATAAATAATCATCAGTTTCCCACAAGCACATGTTGATCAGCTTAGAGTTTGACCAGTATGCTAGAGCATGTTTTCAGTTAAATTTGATGATAATATATATAACAGAATATGCTGGTCAGGAGATGGATAGCATGTCTACCAGAATAGAGAATGTTTTTGTCTAGATGATCAGATTTTAACAATTTTTCACAAGGGACAAAAACACATATTAAATCAACAATATTTAAATAACAAGGTCGATTTTTTTTTACTAATGATTACATTCATTAGGATATGTAATACACAAGGTGTTAAATATGTTTGTTTACTTTGTTTAATATTTTAATAAGTCAGCTTTGGTCTTGGGTCTATTTATCTTATTTTATTTATTTATTTATTTATTTTATAAATGCACAGTAGTTTAGATAATGGTTATAAATGCTATAATTTTACTGTTCACTCGGAAGCTTTTAGTAAACAATCTAAATGTTTGTTTTTAAAACTTTTGTTATAAAATGTTTTAAATGTTTTTTTTTTTTTTTTTGCAAATTACAATAAACATTGTCTTACATTGGCAAATCTATTAATTGAATTCAGATGGAAAGAAAGAAATTCAAAAGAAAAGCTTTTTGTGTTTTAATTTAATAAATGATTTAATGTTTTCTATTACAAGAAAAAGAATGTTTCTAAGTATGACTATCATAATAATTACACAGTACTTGTGTATGAGAGCGTAATTTCAGTGAGAAGCATGCCGTCAGTGCTTTTGATACAGTATGGTAATATTAGGGCTTATATATGTGGCTGTCACTGCATTACATAAATATACCATTCAATTATAAGTTTATTGTCAGAGACAACATATTAGAGTGCTATGCGTTTTAGCAATTACTGATCATAACTAAAGCAGCAGCAGACAGGTAGGCAGGTAGGTAGGTCTCCAAACAGTGGTCAGTAAGTATCCTGCTTACGTGAGTATCTGCCTGGCAACACTCTGGCTGGAGGGGACGTACTATATTATATGACATTATCTATTTCTTTAGTGAATAAAGGGTTTCTGTTGATCTAGAGCTATTGCAGCAATAAAAGCAATGTGGCAAAGCTACATTTCACTGGATGGTATGAGTTTTACCAGCCAATGCTCGGCTCAGGGTGTTTAATTGTTAAAGGTCACAGAGACAGGTGTTTCAGTGTTGGAACCGGTAATGCAGGTTGTTGAAAAGGCTTTTGTTAAGCTCATGAAAGTGAAAGCATGCAGAAGTTCTCACACTTGCGTCTTAATCATGTTACTTGTGTAGGAGTTTTACCAAAGAATATATATATATGTATAATTCTAAAATTAAAATAAATTATTAATTTTAATAAAAGTTTCCCAGTTTTGTTGCACTGGAATCCAACAACTACCCCAACCATAACATTGTCATTGACAGCAAAAGGACAAGTCCCACCAGGTCATGGGTCAGTTACCAACTAATTCTCAACCTACTGCCTAGAGAAATGGAATGACCGACTGTGTAATAATAGCTGTAAATACTAAAACAGCAATGCAATATTCTTGGTAAGCTCCTTGAATTAAAAAATTAAAAGTTGATGCAAATATATTGTTATAATTCTATATATGGAGGCAAAATGTCAAAAACGAAACATTTGTCCCATTACTTATGCATATGACTATGTATCTTTATCTGAATTGGAACACTTGAACACTATCACAAAGTCCACACGTTAAGCTAGTAATAATAGTAATTATAATAGTAATAATAAAAAATATTTTAATTTAGCTTTAAAATGAATATTTGTAAATTTGTTCTTAGTCAATCATTTTTAAGGATATAAGCATTAAATGCAAACACAGCCTGTGTTCATTTATGGAATGCAGGTTTCTTTTTTTCATCTTGTTTGGAACTGTAAAAATACCTTTTGACCACACCCTTTCGATGTGTGCAGGAAAGCGTTCATAAACCGAATGACTGGATTGTAAAGCCTGATAAAGCCTGACAATCAAACCAGTCTGGTTTAGGGGTTTTAATCTAGTTACGCACATCAAAACACAGTACTTACATAAACCAACCAAAGTGTATAAACCCTATAAGAAAACAGTACTTTCACTGCACATTATCTCATTTAAACTTTAGAAGGACTGGTTATCAGCTTGGTTTAACGCTGGACATGTATGTTCTCCATTGCTTACATAACTTTAGGACACCAGAAGGTTGTGACATTATTACACTGACCTCAAATATGTTGAATGGGTTTAAGGCATGCCAAACAAGTTCTTACACAACAAACCAAGCCTCCCATTTTTTTATGGACCTCACTCCTTACTTCCACCTTCTTTAGGTGTCCACCTTCTTTAGGTGTCCACAGAGACTGCGGAGTTATCGGATGGGAGCCATGTTCTGCTGTATCAGCTGCCGGAAACACCGCAACTGCATGAACACTCCACACCATCCTCCATCTCCACCTCATCATCATCATCATCATCCTCCATCTCTACCCCATCATCACCCCACCTGAACTTCCCAGCAACCATGGAGAAGCTGGTATCTGCAGGGACAAGACTGACGCTTTCTCTGTCAGCGAGTCCTCAGGTACAGCGGAAAATCAGCACAACTTCTCCTCCAGCACGGATTTTGGGTCCGTGCTGCTACAATGGTGAAGTCAGCAGTACATGTTTTCAAAACAAGTACGGACCCTGTGTGCCAGTTATCTCCCCCATTCCAGTTCTTATCAGAAGCAGAAAGAACAGAGAGTATAGGTCAGATAATGTGAATATATCCAACTTGCAGTATGTAAATTGTAACCCACAGTCTTTGGAACAAAACACACAGGTTATTAAGTTAGCTCTGCTAAATATCAGATCTCTTACAAACAAGTCCTATCTAATTAATGATTTTATTACAAATTATGGGCTTGATTTTCTGTTTTTAACAGAGACATGGTTAAATTCTTGTAGTGCTGAAAGTGTATTAATTGAGTCGGCTCCACCAAACTTTAACTTTTTAAATGTCTCACGTACCGGCAAGAAAGGTGGAGGTGTAGCTATGCTGTTTGATGATACTTTCCAGTGCAAGCAGTTATCACTTGGTGATTTCACATCTTTTGAATATTTAGGTGCAGTTTTAAAAGGGACACCAAGAATATTACTAATAATTGTCTACAGGCCTCCAAGGTACAATGCTGATTTTATTGATGATTTTACAGATATGCTGTCTTTTATTTCTACTGAATTTGATCATTTTATTATTGCTGGTGATTTTAACATTCATATTGATAATCCCAAGGATAATTATGCCAGAGAACTCTATGATGTATTTGACTCTTTTGAACTCTCTCAGCATGTGACTGGAAGCACACACTGTCATGGTCACACCCTGGATTTGGTTATTTCGAAGGGTCTCAACATATCAACCTCTATTAAGGATGTTGCACTGTCAGATCACTACTGTGTCTTCTTAGAAATGTGGACTTCAATACACAGTGAAACCAGACAGATTAGGTACAAGAAGAGACCGATAAATGACATGACAGCTGAACTTTTTGTGAGCAAAGTGTGCTCTGCACCATGCAAACCATCAGACTCTGTAGATACTCTGCTGGATAGTTTTAACTCAAAAACTGCTAGAGTTTTAGATGAGATTGCACCAGTTAGAGTTAAAACCATGCCATGCAAGCAGAAAGCACCATGGAGAAATGATGCTGCAGTTCAGCTCCAAAAGAGAGAATGCAGAAAAGCTGAGCGCAGATGGCGTAAAACCAAGCTTCACATTCACAAAGAAATTTTTAAAGATAGATTGCGTGATTACAATAAAATAATGTGCACATGTAGACAAACCTACTTCTCCAGCATTATTAACAATAATATTAACAATAGCAAAGTTCTTTTCACTGTGGTTGACAGACTAACTAACTCACCTATATATATGACCCCTGAGCTAGTTTCAACTGAGAGATGTAATGAGTTTGCTAAATTTTTTAATACTAAAAGCCACAATATCAGACAAGCCATCAGTACATCTCTATCCACCAAGGAGCCCATGTGCTCTCCAAAACCATGCAAAAGCATCATAGTCAGCATGTGCCAGTTTAGCACTATTAATGAAGAAGTTTTAATTGATACAGTGAGTCACCTCAAATCATCCACCTGCAGTCTTGATACATTATCAACCAAGTTTTTAAAGAATGTTTTTTACTCAATATCAGCAGACATTCTTCAAATAGTAAATACCTCACTCATGTCGGGTGATTTTCCAAATTCATTAAAAACAGCCGTTGTGAAGCCTCTCTTAAAAAAGAAAAATTTAGATACAAACTTATTGAACAATTACAGACCAATCTCTAATCTACCCTTCATTGGAAAAATAATTGAAAAAATTGTCTTCAAGCAAGTTATGCACTTCCTGTCCATAAATAACTGTCTAGACCAATTTCAGTCAGGTTTCCGGCCCAATCATAGTACTGAGACTGCGCTAATTAAGGTTATCAATGACATTCGCTTAAACACAGACTCAGGAAAAATGTCTATTCTACTACTGCTTGATCTCAGTGCTGCTTTTGACACCATTGACCACAACATTCTCATAGATAGACTTGAGAACCGGGTTGGAATTTCTGGAACTGTCCTAAAATGGTTCAGTTCATACCTTCAAGGAAGGAAATACTTCGTGGAAATGGAAAATAATGTTTCTGAGACTGTGTCAGTGACCTGTGGTGTACCCCAGGGTTCAATTCTTGGGCCACTCTTATTTAATTTATATATGATTCCTCTGGGTGAAATCATGCGTGACTATGGGATATCTTACCACAGCTATGCAGATGACACTCAGATCTACATGGCCCTCTGCCCAAACAATTTCGGTCCCATTGACTCACTGTGTAAATGCCTTGAGCAGATAAATAAATGGATGGGACAGAACTTTCTGCAGTTAAATAAAGATAAAACAGAGATTATTTTATTTGGGAATAGTAATGAGAGGCACAGACTAGCTGCCTATCTGGATTCAAAAAGGCTAAAATCTAAAGAACTAGTGCGTAATCGTGGTGTACAAATGGACTCTGATCTCACTTTTAACAGTCACGTCAAAGCCGTCACCAAATCAGCATTTTATCACCTAAAGAACATAAATAAGATCAGAGATTTTCTGTCTAAATCAGACCTGGAGAAACTCATCCACGCCTTTATTTCTAGTAGGATTGATTACTGTAATGGACTCCTAACTGGACTCCCAAAAAAGACCATCAAACAGCTTCAGCTGATTCAGAATTCAGCAGCCAGAGTTCTGACTAGAAGTAAAAGAAGGGAGCACATCACCCCCATCCTTAAATCCCTGCACTGGATACCAGTATGTTACAGAATAGACTTTAAGGTACTGTTACTGGTCTATAAATGTGTTAATGGTGCAGGACCAGCATATTTATCTGATGTGCTCCAGCAGTATGAGCCGAGCAGAACTCTCAGATCATCAGGAACTGGTCAGTTAGAGCTGCCTAAAGTAAAAACTAAACACGGAGAGGCAGCGTTTAGCGTTTAGCTACTACGCTGCTCTTAAATGGAACCAGTTAACAGAGAGCATTAGAAGAGCTCCAACACTAAACATGTTTAAATCCAGACTAAAAACCTACATGTTTGATCAGGCCTTTAGCTCAGCTTAAAACACTGCAGCTCCGCCCACTTTTATTCTGTAACGGCACTTTTATATTATGTTTTATTCATGCTTTATTCTTATTAATTCCTTGTTGTTCTTTTACATGTTTTTTAATTTAATTCTCTTTGTTTTAATCATGTTTTAATCAATCATGCTTTATTCTTATTTTAGTTTTTATTTCCATTTTTACTGTTAATCTTTTACATGTTTTTTTATTTGATTTCTCTGTGTATTTTCTAATTTGTAAAGCACTTTGAATGACCGTTGTGTATGAAAGGTGCTATATAAATAAACTTGCCTTGCCTTGCCTTTAGATTAACATTAACATTTAGGATCAGATGAGCTAAAGATACAGTTTTTTTTTTCCCAGTGAACACCTAAGCACTGTGGTAAACTGCTGTATTTTGTAAAGTAAAGCATTTTGTTTTAGTTTAGTAATTTACTAAAACATAATCATTTGACACAGTTTGAAATGTTTTAGAAACGTCATAAATATTTGACTTTTTTGTTTACTTTTAGCCCTTTTTTACTTCTAGTATGACCTTGTTCATCAGTTAAATGTACAAATTACAGATTAAATGTAATGTTTATATTTACTTGTTAAATACAAATTAAATATGATGCCAGTAACAATAAAATGGGGCTTCAAATTATTTCAGTTTAAATAATCTGGAAATTTTAGTAAATTAATTATTAACAGTAAGTAATCAATATATACAGTCCATCTTTCTTTACACACTGTTTGTTTGACTGTATCAAAGTGTCATATCTTTAGTGTTGCCCTGTGAAAATATTTACAAAAATGTCAGGGGTGTACTCAAACATTATTCAGGCATCTAGTCCTGCAAGTTCACCACTTTTTTATTAATTCACAGAGTCTGATCTGAGAATTATACTGGTGGGTAAAGCTGGAGCAGGAAAGAGCGCTACTGGAAACACCATCCTGGGTCGAAAATTGTTTAGATCAGAAATGTCTTCAGATTCAGTTACAGAAAAATGCCAAGATAAGCATCAGAACTTTGGAAACAGAAGAATCCTGGTGATCGATACTCCGGGGACTTTTGGTGAAATGAAGGGAAAGAAAATGACAGATCAAATAGAGGAGTGTGTGAAAAAGTCAGTTCCTGGTCCTCATGCATTTCTGCTGGTGATCAGAATAGGAAGATTCACTCCTGAGGAGAGAAAAGCTGTGAAGTGGATTCAGAAGAACTTTGGAAAAGATGCTTCAATGTACACCATCGTTCTCTTCACCCACGCTGATCAGCTGAAGGGGAAACCTCTGGATAAGTATATTGAAGAAAACAGAGGAGATCTGCGCTTAGTTAACGCCTGCGGAAAAAGATATCACGAATTTAACAACGAGAAGAGAAATGACCGAACTCAGGTCATGAAGCTGCTGGAGGAGATAGATTCGATGGACAAATTTAATGGAGGACAGTACTACACTAATGAGATGTTCAAAAAAGCACAGAGGAACATAAAGTTGAAGAAATATGCAAAGAATGCTGCACTGGGAGCAGCAGCTATAGGTGGAGCAGCAGCTATATGTGGAGCAGCGGCTATAGGTGGAGCTGTTGCAGTGCCGGCTGTAGCTGCAGGGGCTGTGGTGACTGCTCAAGCAGTGGTTGCAGTGCCGGCTGCACTGCCACCTGTTGTAGTGCCGGCTCTTGCAGTGGCTGCTGGCATTTCAGCTGTAGTGGCAGAATCAGGGAAAATAATTCATAATAAAAATAAAAAAGACAAATAGAAAGGCATGCTGCAAAAATTGTAGGCATATTATTGAAAATGGAATGTCAAGTAAATGATCATGTAATTCTTCATAATAAGCTCACCTTAAAATCCCTGAATAAGAAGTGTCCATGTCCAAACTATGACCTGTACTGCATTTCAGAATAACTTTCTTTATTCTTTCAGCTGAACAAAACATGCAGTATCCATATACATGATTTACAACAAGGTTTAATTAAATAGCGCTCGCTAGGGACCAAATTGTTTGGAATTTGGCAGATCATCACAGAGTCCCTACCTGAACACACCATTCAAGTTTCTTCATGATTGGTCGACTTAAAGCCTGTCAAATGCCTGCTAAAATCTGTTGCAGTTATAATTACTCAAAAGAGTCCTGAAAAAAAAAAAAAAAAACACTGAATAAGAAGTGTCCATGTCCAAACTATGACCTGTACTGCATTTTAAGAGAATTTTCTTTTTTCAGCTGAACAGAAAATGCAGTTTACAATAAACAACACCCATCTTGTTTGCTACTCTTCTTTTGGGAATGCTGTATTACAGTGCAGTGCTGTTCATTCTGCTTAGACAATACATCCATATACATGATTTACTTCAACAGCGTCCCCTAGGGACCAAATTGTTTGAAATTTGGTAGATTATTACAAAGTCCCTTTCTTTACATATCATTTAGTTTCATCATGATTGGTCGATGAGAAGTCTGTCAAATGCCTGCTTAAATCTAATAGTCTGTTGCCATTGCAATTACTCAAAACAGGCTTCAATTACAATAAACAACACCCATTTTCGCTGTTCTTCCTCTGGGACTGCAGTATAAACGTGGAGAGCTGTTCATTCTCCCTCGCCAACACATCCACCCTCTCCTCCAAATCTCCCACCCGTCCTTCTAACATCTTTCTCTGGGCCTCCAGATACATCTCATTAGTGTAGTGCCGTCCTCCATTCTTCTGCACCAGGATCTGTATCTTCTCCAGCAGCTCTGAAACTTGAGTCCGATCTTCTTTATTCTCATTATTGAAGATCTGAAAATCTCCTCCACAGCGATTCACCAGTCGCTTTAGTTCCAGGTTAAGATTCAGCACTCGTCTGTGGTCTGATCCCCATATATCCCCATAAGTGAGCAGGACCAGAGCTCGTTTCAAAAACTCCGGACCTAAGCTGTTAATTAAGGGGAACATGGTGTTATTTAACATTGTGGGAGAATGTATGACGAGCAGGAAGACGTGAGGACCAGGGCTGGACATAGAAAGACTCTCTTCAAATAGTGTTTTATACGATGAAATATCCGCCCCATGGGAGATTCCTTTAGTGTCAATCACAGTTACTCTCTTATTCTCCACCCATCCATCATGTTTTCTGCACTTGGCTCTAGAGTTGATGTTGATGTTCTTCCCAAATGCTGTTTGACCCAGGATGGTATTCCCTGTTTCGCTTTTTCCAGATCTAGCTGTACCCAGCAGAACAATCCTGATGTGACGATCTGTAAAAAAGCAGAACACAGAGTTTCTTTTACCAAATAAAAAACCTCTGAAATATAATCAAGAGGAAGATGGATGATCACAAACCATCAAACCAAACTGAACTGCTTGAATTTTTGCACCAGGAGTAAAGCAGCATAAAGTTATCCAAAAGCAGTGTGTAAGACTGGTGGAGGAGAACATGATGCCAAGATGCATGAAAATAAAACTGTGATTAAAAACCAGATTGATTTCTGAACTCTTAAAACCTTATGAATATGAACTTGTTTACTTTACATTATTTGAAGTCTGAAAGCTCTGCATCGTTTTTGTTTTGTTTTTCAGTCATTTCTCATTTTCTGTAAATAAATGCTCTAAATGACAATATTTTTATTTGGAATTTGGGACAAATGTTGTCTGTAGTTCATAGAATAAAACAACAATGTTCATTTTACTCAAACATAAACGTACAAATAAAAGATTAATGTAATTATTAGTATTATTTTAAGAGCATTTTCTGCCACTGATCGACTAATAACCTTTAAAAAGCAGTGAAATAATAATAACTGGCCATATTCAGATAATGGAATTAGAATAAAAAAAGCTTAATTGTCATAAATAATTAAAACATACATAAAAAATAACATATGCATTTTTGATTACCCATTTTAATAAGCAGTGTATTCTGGTCATTTAAAGGTGATTTTTCAGACAAACAATTTACAGGGAAAATGCTGTAAATGTACCGTATTATTATGTGACTTGAGCTTTGTAAAATACTTTAAGTGACATTAAAAGCTCTTTTATGTCCCTGTGTACTTGTGTGTATTGTTATATAAACTGATATTAATAAAATAAAACATATTGTATCAACATAAGAGTACAAAACACACCTGGATCAGGTATCACTCCACCTGTTGCTCCTTTCTTTTCCCATTTTTCTTGTTCCTTCTTCTTCTTTTCGCTTTGTCTCCTTAAATCTTCATTTATAGACAATCTTTCCATTTGAACTGATTCCCCCCATGGATTTCTGATCATTTCAGCCTCTAGTTGGGTTCTGGGCTGGTGATCTTCAGTCCTCATCTGAGGACAGCTCTGTTCTGGTATCATATCTATAGTGTGTCTTCTTCTTATTGGATCCTGAGGGTTTGAAGTGATTGGACTTTCATCTCTTACTGAAGTCCATAATATCGGTTCTGTATTCTTTCGATTAAGTTTCTCCTTCTCTTTCTCCATCTCTTTGATGCTCATTTTAAACTTTTGATCTTCCTCTTCTTTCTGTCTTTTTCTCTCTTCGTCTTTTTTTCTCTTCTCTTCTTCAAACTCTTTTAGTAACCTCTTCTGGAGTTCCTCGTACATCTCTTTAGAGTAACGCTGGCCTTCGTTTTCTATAGTGTGTCTTCTTCTTCTTACGACATCCTGAGGGTTTGAAGTGATTGGACTTTTATTATCTCTTACTGAAGTCCATAATATCGGTTCTGTATTCTTTCGATGAAGTTTCTCCTTCTCTTTTTCCTTCTCTTTCTCTTTGATGCTCATTTTCAACTTTTGATCTTCCTCTTCTTCCTGTCTTTTTCTCTCTTTGTCCTTTTTTCTCGTCTCCTCTTCTATCTCTTCCAGTATCTTCTTCTGGAATTCCTCGTACATCTCTTTAGAGTAATACTGACCCACGTTCTGCTGGATTCTGGTCTCGATCTTCTCCAGAAGCTTGCTGATCTGAGCTGGATTGACCTCTCTTTTGCTGTTTATCCCAAAATAACCCAACCCAAACTTTTTCACAAATTCAGACTTCTTCACATCCTGAGAAAAGTTCAGCCATTGGCTGCTGGTCAGGTCTTCTTTCCCAGTGAAGAGCAGCATGGTGAAGTTCAGAGCTTCTTCTCCAAAGTTCTCCTGAATCCACTCCACAGTGTTCCTCTCCTCTTCTGTAAAGTTCCCGACTCTGATCAGCAGCAGGAACACATGAGGACCAGGATCAGACAGAGAGAATAATCTCCTCATTTCAGTCTTCAGCTGTTCTGAACTGAGGGTGGCGCTGTTGATTCCTGGAGTGTCGATGATGGAGACGTTCCTGTCGTCCACTCTTCCTCTCTGGAGCTCACACTCTGTAGTTTCAGTCTCTCTGAATGTCTCTCGTCCTAATACAACATTAGCTGTAGCACTCTTTCCAACTTTTGCATTACCCAGAATGACTATCCTTAGATCATCTGACCCTGTGTGGAAAATAGAAGATTTTTTTTAGAATCATTTGTATCATTTGCTATGATCTTTTAAAGTTACAAAACAAAACAAAACACCTTTTTTCTCCAAAAGTTAAGGAGAAAAAAGTTTACTCTTCACAAGTATCTTGGACCTATTTTACTAGAGTTTAGTGCAAAATAATACAATATAATGAAAATGCAAAAAACAATAAAGTAGATTGATTTATTTGTAAAAATGTTACATACCTGGGGGAATGAATGCTGCCATTTTTAGACTTCAAATCCTTTTCTCAAACCCTTTTCCGGATATATAATGCTGGCCTTGTCTAAAAGTGGGAAAAGGGAACAAAAAGGCTTATTATTATTATTGATAATATGATATACAGTAATATGTGTATATATGTGATTTTATAATAGCATTTTACATTCCATTTATATGTAAACTAATAGAGCTAATTATGGTGAACCCGGAAAGTTTCTTCGAGTGAAAACAAAGAACTACGTAAATGTTAAGCTACTGTTCAGGCTTTAATTCTTTAGGTCCAGATCTTAATAAATAAATATATAAATAAATAAAGGTTAATTTTTCTTCTGAGCAGTTGTGTTGTGTTCAGGTGAAAAAGGTTGATAACCCCTCTTCTGACCAAAGTGCTTTAAATTGTTATACTTAGTAATATTTATATTTTCTTTATACACTTCAAAAAACTAAATCTTAGCTAGTGAAATGATTCTAATGTCTTACTAAGCTTTGTGTGAGACTATTTTGCTTATTTTAGGAATAATTGATCTTAATCTTAATTGGTCTTACTTTGACCCACAATAAGCACAAAAAGGCAGCAGTCAAGTCATTCTTTCAAGTCATTGTTCTTTCCAAATACAAGCCCCAAAATCAGTGATTTTGCTTGATTATGTAAGAAAGTGGCTTTTTCCACCAACCACCAGCAGAGGGCCTGGATGCTGCAGTAGAAAAGCTGGTGGATCTGGGCTACAAAAAAAACTCCAAGTCCCATAATCCCCAGCGGTAATCAGTGCAGACAAGGCTCAACTGTGAACACAGTTTAAAACCTCGGTTCTCTGTCGCACCTTTGTAGAGTGACTGGCAACAGTGGGTTAAATAGAAAAGAAAGAAAGAGATCTTAAAAGAAGCCAAAAAAACAAGATTTCTTTCTACAGAAAGTCTTTTCTCATTTTTTTAAGGTGGTTTGGGTTCACTTGCTTTGTTTGGGCCATGCCATGTGGCATTTTCTTTGCCTCTCCCGACATTTTTTTCCTCTGCCATTTTTAAGGCCTTTGTTCAAATCCCTTGCACATATCCCACCATGAGCAGCACTTAAAGTTCTCAATCACTTAATTCCACATACAACAGACAAGTAACTGCATACATGCAGATAAATACGTAATAACAAATATATTTATAATAAACAAATAATAAAAAAATGAAAAAACAAAAAAAGAAAGAACCCCCCAACACTATAGCAGATTACTTTACTTATTTTTTTAGATTTTAAGGATAATTCTTATAAAGAAAAATTTGCTTACTCCATTGATTTTAGATTTTTCTTAATATACACATAAATATCTCAATTTACATATATTTTGTCTAGGTTTTACCCATGTAAAAGCGCTGAAACTGAGTGTTTGTTCTGCTGTTGAAAACGAAACTGTTAATGACCAACTCTGCAGTTCCTTTTTGTGGTTGGGTTCTCTTTGTAGTCTATATGCCCCCATGTAATCTGAAACTCACGTGCCACAAACAGTTCCTCTATAATGTCAGTGGCACTAAAATTTCATGGTGTGAAAAGTATCTCCATTCATTACTCTGTAGGTAGAATAGAGTATAGATACTAGAGTTTAATAAAATACTTATGTAGAAGTTGATGAAGCATCAACTCAAGCTTTTTACTCTTTAAGTAAAAGTGATTAAAGTAAAAGTACTGGTTTCAAAACTGCTTAAAATATAAAAGTAAAAGTAAAGGGGAAAAAATAATTAAAAAAAGCAATTAAGAACAAAAGCTTAGGCCACGCCCACAGAGTCCTATAGTGCACTACCCCCTCCCCCTCCTCAAAACACCTTTTTCTAAAAGCTATAATAACTGTAATGTTAAAATATTAAAATAATATTTTTGATAATATAATTTGGGATTTTGCACTATACTCTCCCTAGTGTTTCAGCTGCATATATGCCCATTGAAAATGAATGTATTTTACAGACAGAATAATGTAAATATATTAAACATTAAATAATTGTGTGAAAATATACAATAATTACTACAGTAATGTTTAGATAACTACATTTCTACTTAAGTAATGTAACAAAGTATTTCTACTTCATTACTGACACACTTGTTGCATACAAAGCTTTGCATGTATTTCTAGGCTGCAGGAAACTGTGGGCTTTGGTTACCTAGCAACCGTAGTCTCAGTAACCACAGATGACAAGATAACTTTTTGTTGTTGTACAGAAATCCTTCAACAGATTTGAAAAGGCTGGTACATGCTATTGATCAATACACAAGTCAAATATGAGACAGTGAAATTTAATGTATTTGATGTAATTTTTGTATCTACTTCAAAACATATAAGATATTTATAGCTGAACTTCATTCAGTGCATGAGGAATTAAGAAACCTGTAAAACTGGTTCTCAGATTCAATAGACAGATAAAGGCTATTTGTTTCTGCAACAGAGGGCTGGTTATGTAAGCCTGCTGCTAAATGATGACACTATCGGTTTCATGTTTACTTTCTATATATATTCTAACCCACATTAAATATTGCAGTTTTGACAAAATCTGGAATAGTGAATACTAGGGGTGGAAATCACAGGACATCTCGAGATACAATATTATCATGATAACGTTCTCTAATCATGAAAACAACACACTAAATATCCTTTATATTTGACAATATTTGATTGACTTCATGTCCCAACCAATCTTATTTAACAGAAATTAGTTTTATATAAATAATACTTACTTACTTTACTTACTTTAATGTTTTACTGTGTAAATCAGTTAAATTAGACGCTGTCACTTTAAGGATCAGTAAGTTAGTTAGACTGAACTTTGTTCCTAATGTTTTGGGGAGCAGTCAGAGTTAACTATTGGATAAAAACTGCGTCTGTCAAGATTCCTCTGTTCTGATTGGTGGGGGCGGGACTTGAGGGAGCGGGAGTAGGGTGCAGGGGGTGATGCAAAAAAGCGCGGGAGACGGGAGAGCGGAGAGCGCGAGAGGGGAGATAAGTCCATAAAAGTGTAGTTAAAAGTTGTATTTTAGATGTAAAAACCCTTTATTTCAGTAATAGTGGTAAGAATAAGATATATTATCTTGGTTAATCAGTGTTACGTGAGTTATAATTGTGTTTATAACCGGACTGAAGCACCATAGTTTCTGAATCGAGCTAACTGGCTAATTGAGCTAGCTAGCTAACGGAGCTAACTAGCGCTGAGGACTGATCCACTCTGCGTGGCTCGAGCGGGAAGAAGACGCCGCCCTGAGATCAGGTAAAGCAGTGTGGCTAACACAATTTTGGAGTTAGCGGTGTTTATAGGCTTATAAGCTGTAATATTAATAATATTTGGTACAGTAAAAAGGTAAAAGCTCTATTTTGTTTATTTCATATGTTACTATTCTATTTTCTACTGAAGAGTATTTTATTTAAGGTTTAGCACTTTAGTTTGTGTATTTTGTGTTTTGTTTTTCTAAAATTGTGAACTGTGGGGTTTTATTAAATGTAATATTGTATTTTATATATTTTATAATTGCATTTCAACCCTAAAATATAACATAGAAATAAAAATAAATATACATCTATAAAGCTAATTCATATTTTACTTTGTGTGTGTATATATATATATATATATATATATATATATATATATATATATATATATATATATAGAGAGAGAGAGAGAGAGAGAGAGAGAGAGAGAGAGACAGACAGACAGACGTATCACCAGATAATGAGCATGAGCGCTACATTTTTATGGTACGTGGCCCTGGGGAGGGTTTCCCAAAAACGATCAATCTTAGCCAATAACGAACATACTAACAAATGATGTGTGTAAAGAACGAGACAGTTCTGCGAGTGTTTCCCAAAGAGCTTCACAAAGTGAAAATTAACAAACGAGGTTAAAGAAAGTCTTTGTTGACTCCTCCCCCAAAACAGCGCACTCAATCCATCCACAAATATCGATTCAACACTGCCAATATGCAGTGTTTATTCACTATTACACCCTAAAAACATAGAACTGTGTTGTAATCAACAACATTATACATATTCTGAAATTTAAATTACAAAAGGATGTAATTTGGCATTAATAAAATACTCCTAAAGATACATATGACTAAATAAATAATCCATAAATATAATCTATTTTAAAACATAAGACTTTTTAAAATAAATTGTTTAATGTTTTAAAATAGATTGTAGCATTAATATAGTTAATTTTGTTCCTTTATATATAAATATTTATTTATTTATTTATAGAAACACATGATTTTATAAACAAAATATTTAAACCAACCAAAATATGTTTTATACTTTATACATTTATCTTTGATTTCAGATCTGCACACTCTTGGTATTTAAATCTTAAATTAAAGTGTCTTCATGAGAGAGTCATCTGGAATAGTTTTCTTAGCGTCTTGAAGGAGTTCCTGAAGGTGCTGAAAAATAGTTGCTGTTTTTAGCTGTGAAGCTCCAGCTCATCTGAAATCACCATCTCATTTGGGTTTAGGTCAGAGTATTGTGGCGTCAATTAATAGTTTTCATGGTTTTAATATTAATCCACAATGTAGAAAATAAATTACATAAAAAATAAAGAAAAAAGTTGAACATTGATGTTTTTGACTTTGCAAGCTGATACACCCCAGAGTTTGCACAGAATATTATTAAATATTACCTGCACATTCATCGCAGAGTACCTTTTACAATACGTGTAGGTGTGATTAAAGACACCGCAGGCGTCCCCTGCACCGGACCTACAGTACCAGGAATTTTCCCAATAGCATGGAAATATATAGTGTTGAGCTGTAATTCCCGGCCTGTGTATAGGTGCGTGTATGGCACAGTAACAGCTGGTTAAAGAATGCACAGACTTGGACTATGAGCATCATCTGCAGGAATTCATTGATTGCGTTCATTGCAGCATTAATGTTAACAGCTCTACCTGGATTTAATGATTTATTCGTAGGTTTGATTTACATATGCCCAGTTAGACTACATGCTACAGACAAAATGTGGCATTATAATATAATATAATATAATATAATATAATATAATACAATTTTATAATATAATTTTAAAAATATATTTTTTATATAATATAATATAATATAATATAATATAATATAATATAATATTGATTCAACCACGGAAATAATGATTTTTCTCCCTGAAAATTGGCGGTCCCTGGTGCAGAATTCTCTTTAAGTGGAACGTTAAGAATAACGACTGGGTGAGGGCACTCGTTAATCTGCGAGCGAGTTTACGTAGTACTTTAGTTACGCACGGGTTTGGGAAACACTCTTTAATTAACGATCAATCTTAAGTACGAGTTACCGAAGTTCTTAGCGTTACGAAGCTTTCGGGAAATCCACCCCTGTTAAGAATGTCTATGTTTTAATAAAAATATACATATTTGACACCATGTATTGATAATATATTGGTATTGGCTGACTATTGGTAATGCAGCATTTTCTTGGCAATGCACTGGTGCATGAAACAAAATTAACTTTTCATACTTTTGTTACCTTTTATGAATTAGTTTTAATTTAGAATGAACTCAAAATAATGTTGTTGCTTTTCTATTAGCTGTTTGTATTGTTTGTCTTAGTATATGTTCTACAATAAAAGTTTGGAAAATCTGTTTTAATTAAAAGATAGTTCATAACTATTATCTGGGAGGTCTGAGTTTGAACCAGTAGAAGCAAAAGCCAAACTTACAGTTTAATGCCAGTGGACCAATATATGCTTGCTTTTTGGATAATACATCACTTTTTCTTTATATTCTGGTTTTAACTTAAAAAATATGCATTAACAAAACCAAGCTACCACTACAAAACATTGTACCAAGATCCTGAGATGAAAACAGAAAGTGTGTTTTGGGAAGGGAAAGTAAAAGTGCATACAGTCAAATTAATAGGTATTTGGGTTCAGGAATATTTGTTTATGCAACAG
This sequence comes from Astyanax mexicanus, assembly GCF_023375975.1. Lineage (NCBI taxonomy): Eukaryota > Metazoa > Chordata > Actinopteri > Characiformes > Acestrorhamphidae > Astyanax > Astyanax mexicanus. The sequence continues at coordinate 37,280,246 of NC_064428.1, read as the reverse complement.
TGGGCGAGTTACATAACCAGAGAACATTCTCTACATGACTTTACTTGTTCCCAAAGGAAACGCATATAGAAGAAACATGCAAGAAACTTTTTTTTAACAATTTAAAATATATAGATTTTAAGTTAAAAATAACAAAATCTGAATAATTCTGTGTTAAATTAGTTTTACAGAGAGAATTCTGAGAATTTTAGCATTTAAACTAAGCTAATACTACTAAATATTGCAGTGAGCTCTGAAACAAAAACAGAAAGTGATATAAACAAGTTATAACTTGATTTATTTAATTATTACTACAAACATAGCTCTGAAAAAAATAAGAGAACACTTAAAAATAATGAGTTTCTTTGATTTTAGCAAATTGAAAACCTGTGGAATATAATCAAGAGGAAGATGGATGAACTACTTACATTTTTGCACCAGGAGTAAAGCAGCATAAAGTTATCCAAAAGCAGTGTGTAAGACTGGTGGAGGAGAACATGATGCTAAGGTGCATAAAAACTGTGATTAAAAACTAGGGCTAAACTCTTAAAATTTTATGAATATGAACTTGTTTTCTTTGTTCTATTTGAGGTCTGAAAGTTCTGCATCTTGGGTGGGTTTCCCGAAAACGATCAATCTTAGCGAATAACAAACGAACTAAGGAATGACGTGAGTAAAGAACGAGCCAGTTCTGCGAGTGTTTCCCAAAGAGCTTCGCAACGCGAAAATTAACGAATGAGGTTAAAGAACGTCTTTGTTGACTCCTCCCCCGAAACAGCGCGCTCAATCCATCCACAAATATCGATTCAACACTGCCAATATGCAGTGTTTATTCACTATTACACCCTAAAAACATAGAACTGTGTTGTAATCATCAATATACATATTCTGAAATTTAAATTACAAAAGGATGTACTTTGGCATTAATAAAATACTCCTAAAGATACATATGACTAAATAAATATTCGAAAATCTAATCTATTTAAAAAAATTAAACTTTTTTACTTTTTTAAAACTATTATTGTTAGTGTATATATATATATATATATATATATATATATATATATATATATATATATATATATATATAGGTAGATAGATAGATAGATAGATATTATACTAATATTATTAATAGTAATTTGGCGAATAATATTAATTTATTATTATAATTATTAATAATAATATAAAAATATAATATATAGAAAATATAAAAATAATATAATAATACATATATGTATGTTATATATATTATACCAACATGAGTATGCTCATCCAAATCACCGTCTCAGTTGGGTTTAAGTCAGGGGATTGTGAAGGCCATGCACCTTTTTGTTTACTAGATAATTCCATATGCGTCAATTAATAGTTTTCATGGTTTTAATATTAATCCACAATGTAAAAAAAAAAAAAAAACATTGAATGAGACGTGTCCAACTTTTGACTGGTGTTTATATATTTGTGAGCTGAAACACCCCAGAGTTTGCCCAGATGAACGGACACAGTGTTGGTTAGAAGCACCTGAATAAGGAATAATTAAATTAAATATTACCTGCACGTTCACTGATACCCTTTACAATACGTGTAGGTGTGATTAAAGACACCGCAGGCGTCCCCTGCACCGGACCTACAGTACCAGGGATTTTCCCAATAGCATGGAAATATATTGTGTTGTGCTGTAATTCCCGGTCTGGTGGGAATTGTGTATATTTGCGTGTATTCCACAGTAACAGCCTGATTACAGAATCCACGGACTTGGTGACTTTGCAGCTTTGCTTAGACCGTGAGCATCATCTGCAGGAATCTGGATTTTAATAATGGGTTTGCCCAGTTAGACTACAAGCCACAGACAAATTGGCACTATATATGGCATTATATGGGAATGTAATATAATATAATATAATATAATATAATATAATATAATATAACTCAGTCACTCACTCACTCACTCACTCATCGTCAACCGCTTTATCCGTTAAGGGTCGCGGGGTGGCTGGAGTCTATACCAGCCGGCTATACACCCTGGAAAGGCCGCCAATCCGTCGCAGGGCAGACAGACACACAGACACATCCACTCACACACTCACACCTAAGGGGCAGTAGACATCCATAGGTCTTTGGACTGTGGGAGGAAACCGGAGCACCCGCAGACACGGGGAATAATATAATATAATATAATATAATATAGTATAATAGTAACAATAACAACAACAATAATAATAATAATAATAATAATAATATATTTGATTATAATTAATAGTAATATAATATAATTGCTTCAACCACGGAAATGAACATTTTTCTCCCTCAAAATTGGCGGTCCCTGGTGTTTAAGGTGCTGAACTGCAAGTCGAGATCCCCTAAAGAAGTTCTTGGAGAATAACGACTGGGTCAGGGCACTCGTTAATCTGCGAGCGAGTTTACGCAGTACTTTAGTTACGCACGGGTTTGGGAAACACTCTTTAATTAACCATCAATCTTAAGTACGAGTTAACAAAGTTCTTAGCGTTACGAAGCTTTCGGGAAACCCACCCCTTTTTTGTTATATCAGCCATTTCTCATTTTCTGCAAATAAATGCTCTAAATGAAAATATTTTTACTTGGAATTTGGGAGAAATGTTGTCCGTAGTTTATAGAATAAAACAACAATGTTCATTTTACTCAAACATAAACCTATAAATAGGAAAATCAGAGAAACTGATTCAGAAACTGAAGTGGAGAATTTTTTCAGAGTTGTATTTACAGCACCTACTCATGCAGAGGTTTTTGCACAACAAAGAAAAGTTTTTATGTTTAGGATTGTTGCTGTTTTTCAACTAAAATAGCTGCATAAATAATATCAATGTTATTACTTATGTGTTACAGATTATATCAAGACAGAAAATATGAAATTAAAACCTACCTGTATGTTCAGGCTCTGTTTGTGATGCCGTCTTTCTCTTTCTCTGATAACAAGGAAGTGAGATAGACACTCCCTCACTGACATCTGGGTTCAGTATAAACAAAGCCTGGAGTCTGTATCTTTATTAATATTCTTATTTTTAGTGTTTACACATAATCTAAAAGTTTTACAAAGTCTGAAATTATAACTAGTGTTATTTTTAACTGCATTAAGTTAATAAACTTCAGTCTTAACAGGTTTAAACATCCTTCAGTTGATAGAGGAGGGCAGGGGACTTTTTTGTTTTTGAAGGGTCTAAAATACTTAAGAATCTATTAAATCAAAATTAAACTAAGAAACGTTTTAATAAGTACTTTAGTACTCATTACTATGGTATTTTATGTGGAGGCTAAAAACTAAATGGGTTCTGTGTGTTCTAAATGGGTACAGTAGGGGGCGCTCTCTGCCAACATCATTCCCTCAAAGAGATTTTGGTCAGCACAGGTATAATAATAAATACATTTTTATTTAAATGCATTTATTTTCAATTCATGAGAAATATCAAGCACACTTTAAACACTTGACCCAATCAGATACCAGATACACATAATTTAGAGTTCTACTCATGATAAAGATATGAAAACATTCAGCTTCACTATGTGATAAAAAGGAAAATATTTACTGATATATTTAACTATTCTACGTTGTAAAAAAAACCCAAAAAAAGTACAGTAAAAGTCAGTAGTATAGGACTCTCTGGATCAGAAAACCTTGAATTTATTGGCACCATGCATAACACCTGGTGTGGGATAGAGGGGTATTAAGCCTCCAGTATTGATCCGTGGATCAGTGTAACTGTGTTCTCTGGTATGATTTATCTAATACTTTTGAATAGTTGTGGATGAGGTGGGGTGAAGATTATCGTCTTCAATATCCTAACCACACTAATGCTGGCCTTACAACTAACGATTTTCAAGCGATTTCTCTGTCGCAGACAAATTTCCAAAGTCGGAATTAAATCACAAGAGTCTGGCCAGAGTCGAGCTGCAGTCGAGTCGTGGTCTAGACGTCTCGATGGTTCAGTGTGAGGTGGTGGTTAGGACTGAAAGTTTTAGTCAGTCGGGTTCGCGTCCTGGCGCTCCGATAAATTCAACCGTGTTTAATATTATCATAAGTCTCGAAACTCGGCTCACGCAAATAGTGACGTGAACAATGTCAACAACCAATAGGAGAAGAGTTACAGGAAGAGGCAAGAATACTTTAAAGTCATTATATTTTAAGTTATTTTATTTTGCACTACTTTTTTATTGTGCAGTGTTATTTTTAATACAAACACATTTCATAAATACACATTTTGCAAGAATGATCTTTATTAATTCTCATTTTCTTATAATTGATTGTATCTAAAACAAAGACAGATGTACAGCAGTAAAACTGTGATTATTTGCTATAAAAGGTTGTAACAAAAAAAGGAAAGCTTATAGGCAGAGTTGAACACAAAATGTATCCAATTAAAAAATATCAAGAACTAACAATGTGGCAGAAAAGTAACTGTTGATGGGGAGAAAAGTTGAGTCTCTGATAAATCACAGTATTGATAAACACATAATTTGTAATTTGATATGTAATATATATTTTATGTAAACTCCACCAGAAGCATGGGAAATAATCTCAGAAAGAATCAAGTTGCAGTCTTGCAGTTAGTGACCCTGTAAGATCCCCAGTCCTTACAAAATCTTAGCCTGTGAGTAAAAAGTCTGTGGCAAGTCTTTAGATGTGAGAGGGAGTCAGAATTCAGTCTGTTTAAAGTCTTTACAGAGTCATTTCCTTTCATAGTGTATGAACAGCTTAATGCTGCTCTCAACAATGTTCCAGAATCTAGTAGAAAGTCTTCTCTGGAAGGTAAATGTAAAAACATACTCTCGTTCATAGGCTGGGTTTCAGAAGAAACAATGAATGAGCAATACTTTTCTCCGTATTGTGTGGCGTTTTTTTATTTTTATCAGCATATCTGTGCTGGTTGAAGTTGGATTCAGAAGTCATGTGCTGAATAGGCACATTTGGGAAATAATGGCTGTTTATATTATTTGCATATGCTGTTAAGGGTCCACCTAAATCAAATTTAAAATATTTTTTATAAATTTGGCTTTTCCCAAATAGATCAGATCAAGTAAATTATAGCATTTATAACACAGAACAGCTGGAACTTTCTTCTTGCATTCTCTGTCTATGGGCCTGGTACATCTCATTAGCGTAGGGTTTTCCTTCATTCTTTTCTATCAGGGTTTCTATCTTCTCCAGCAGTTCTGTAACCTGAGTACGATCTTCTTGTTCCTCATTGTTGAATATTTGATACCCTCCTCCACAGCGGTCCACAAGATGCTGCAAGCCCCAACTGAAGTCCTCCTTTTTAACTTTTCCATGTTTGTCTCCATGAGTGATCAGGACTATGCTGCGCTTCAGAAACTCCTCCCCGAACTTATACTCTAAATCCAATGTTCTAAGTACCCTCCAAAGATCCCGTCCCACAAGGAGGAACACGTGAGGTCCAGGGGAACAGAGTTGCAAGCACTGGACAAATTCAGAATCTGAAAGCATCAAATCAAGATTATAACCTTTGAAAAGGAGAGTTAAATTGTGTCTCTTTAGCTTGGTATCAACCACAGAAACAGATTTGTTTCCCACTGTGCCATCCTGTCTTTTACACACTTTGACAGTGTTGGGAACATTAATCAAGTCCTTCCCAAAAGCTTCTCTTCCCAGGATGGTGTTTCCAGTTGCGCTCTTTCCTGATCGAGGTCTTCCAATCAAAACAATCCTCACATCAGACACTGAAACACAGGGCAAATTAACAAATCACTGCAGTACAAAAATAGACCTGATTACCCAGGGCCCAAGTAGGAAGAGGGGCCCATGAAAATCCACGTTCCTTGTGTGCTGGCATGGATAGGGGCCCACTGACATTGAGAATGTACAGGGCCCAGAATTTGCTGCTACGCACCTGATTTGTGTGTGTCTGTAGGAATTAAATTCAACACCTGAGGATTTGTTTTACTTTATTTGATCACAAATAAGATTGTGGTTCTGTTAGCTTTTTCTATTCCAAAATTGCAAAATGAATTTTATTTTGGCATATGTTTGTCCTTGAAGACACATTTCCCACAAGCATTGTTTGCTTCGTAAAACCTTGAGTAAACCTAACCTGGTCTAACCAGCTTTTATTTAGCCCAGTGTTTACCTGACACACCCAAGACAAGACAATGATATACATTTGTACCAATGGCCAACAAAGCACAGGGGAGTTAATAATGTGGACTTTTCACAAACACACTGGCAGAATAAAAAATCTTTTGGTCTAAATCTACCTCCAATGGAGTTAGGACCATATGAAGACCGTAGTATTCATACTTGTGAAACTGAATCCACAGCCCTGTCATTAACAATATATAATATATCATTATCACAATAATATAAAACCTTTTAACAGTGGTGTACATCAACATAACATCAGCAGACTCACCAGGCTCAGGATGTCCTTCAGTTGATGCCCTCTCTTTCTCCCATTTCTCTTTTTCAGTCAATCTCCGACTCTCCTGTTGTCTCTTGAGATCTTGTTTGAGTCTCTCTTTTTCGCTGTTTGCTTTAGATGGTGATCTAAATGACTCTTCTTTCCTGACATGTTTTCCCTTCATTTCATCTTCAGCTGCCTTCTCTTCCTTCATCTCTGCTTCACTGCCCTTGACAGTGTTGAAAGTAGCCATTGTTTGTTGTGTTCCTTCTCCTGTTGTTGTGTTGATGTTATCTTGGGTACGTTCTTCATCATGTCTGTCTGCTTCTTCTGCATTACGTTTTTGAATAGCTTTATATATTTTATCTGTGAAATGCTGTCCTTTGTTCTGTTTAATCACTTCTTCTATCTTCTCCAGAAGTTTGGTTTTCTGGATGGAATTAATCTCTTTCTTGCTGTTTATCACAGCATATCCCCCTCCAAATTCTTTCGTAAATTCTTGGACATTTGTTTCCTCAGAAAATGTTTTCCACTGTGAGCCGGTCATTTCCTCTCGTCCAGTGAAGAGCAGCATGGTGAATTTCAGAGCTTCTTCTCCAAAGTTCTCCTGAATCCACTCCACAGTGCTCCTCTGATCTTCTGTAAAGTTCCCGACTCTGATCAGCAGCAGGAACACATGAGGACCAGGATCAGACAGAGAGAATAATCTCCTCATTTCAGTCTTCAGCTGTTCTGAACTGAGGGTGGCGCTGTTGATTCCTGGAGTGTCGATGATGGAGACGTTCCTGTCGTCCACTCTTCCTCTCTGGAGCTCACACTCTGTAGTTTCAGTCTCTCTGAATGTCTCTCGTCCTAATATAACATTAGCTGTAGCACTCTTTCCTACTTTTGCATTACCCAGAAGGACTATCCTCAGATCATCTGATCCTGTGTGGAAAGCAGGATGGGCCTGGTCAGAAAGGTGTCTTTAAACATTCTAAAAAACTCTAAGAATACCACTATAAATGCACTGTGACTGAAGCTGCCCATGTATCACTCTGCCAAATACACAAGCAACCTAGCAACAGAAGCAGTGCCGAAAATTCCACAGCCATACATACAAATCAGCACTGTTAATGACAGCCATAAGAAATCAAGACAAAGTTAAATCTGTCAACCATTGAAGATCTCTGTCAAACACCAAACGGACAACATCTAAGAGTGGTTTGGGAAAGAAGTAAAAGACCACTCTTAGCTATGCAATTCAAGTTAACCCTTGCTATCCATGGCCTCATCTATCTGACTTGTGCCCATTTGCAGGTGTCTTTCCCTTAAATGTCAGCTTGTTTAATCACCAATCCACAGAGATTTTGGAGAGAAAACGATGCTACACAACTTGGAGTGAATTTCTTCTTATGAATGATAACTGTTCATCTTGCTCTGAGTCCAGCAAACTATTGTGCTACTGTATAATAGCCTGAGATTTATTTTTTTAGCCCCATGTTTTTACCAAATTATTTGGCAGATGTTGAACAAAACCATTGTAAAGCATAACCACACAATAAATAACTGAACCTCATGACTCAAAACGGCAAAACATAAAATCATCTTTCCCACACAGCTTGATTTTAATCCAATGACTTTGTATACAGATATTATGAGTAGTAAGTAAGTAAAACATTTGCAAGCTGTCTATCAGCACTCTTGGTCATCCTCTCTATGGAAAGAAATAGGAGCTTGAAAATATAGAAAGAGGAATCTACTGTTGATAGTTTTTTCTGGACTGCGCAAGATGGCATTAGATATTTTTGACTGAAGACATTGGCTTACATTGGGACAGTTATTATTATTATTATATACAACTTTATTATATTGACATGCTGCTCCACGACGAGCTCCCTGACTCTGACCAATAGGAAGACAGAGCGTTCGGTGGCACACAGATGTAAATACGGGAAAAGAAAGCAGGACGGTGCTCCTGAAGTTTGCTGGACCAGAGAAACAGAAGAATAATCTAATAATCATCTAATAATCTAATTCATCCATGAGATATTCTGTTTACAGGCACTGAAACCTAAGTACCATTTTTACCTCTCTGGAGTACAAAAAGTATGTAATGTCCATTTGGGTCACCCAGGAACCCAGGAGCCCACAGTCGCTTTTCCCTGTTTTTTTTTTTGTTTGTTTTTCCGAGCACAAAAGCGATTCCATCCCGCAAAGGGCTTCTGTAGCCGTGATTGTCAGATTCTATGCTCCTCCCCCGCGATGACCTACGGTCGGTGACTAACGTGTAGTGTTGCCAGTCCCCCGAGAACGACGCAAAAGGAAAATAACTGCTTAATCTGACATAGTGAACATTGTAAGGGACAAAAATGTCGTGTAGTCTGAGCTTGGCATTAGTAAATGATGTTGGGTTGATGCTGCAGTTGGTGTGCAGGTGCAGGTCATTGCACACTGTACCAAAATGTAGCAAACACAATGCCTTAACTGACACCAGCAAGCTGGAGATTTCCACAGGAATTCTCGAAAGATTCACTGGCTGGTGTCACTTGACGATTTTAAGCCCCTTGCACTCCCCATGATCAAGTTGGCTTATCATGATCTATTTTATTTGTTTATTATTATCATTTATTTGTATTTATTTGGCTTACTTGTTTCATAGATTTGCTTTTTTATGTATGGTTTTTGCTTTATGTATGGTTATGTCTTAGCTTTTTTATTATAATAAATGTATACTTATCGTGTTTGATCCACTCTGTATAAGCATGGCTACATTGAAAATGAGATTCATGTATGGTCATATCTTCTGAGTTTTAAAAAAAGGTGGATTGGTTTTTTAGGTTATTTACAAAATAATTGTACTAATATAACTAATAATAACTGTATAATATAGCTAAATGTAATTGTTAAGCTATTGCTTACCTAAAGGAATGAAAGATGCCATTTTGAAACTTCAGTTTCTCTTTTTTCTTACCACTCTTTCAGTATGGTTTCAGGAGAACTGTGCAGATCTTCCCATCTGAATCAGGTGGAAGAAAACATGTGATACAATTCAAATACTTATAACCGTGTCTGTGAATTTCAACCAAATATGCACACAGTCTACTATGTCTTTTCCTGCCCAATCTACTGTCCCTTCCCTTGCCTAGTTTCATTTTCCTGCCCTGACATCTGTTTCATAGTGTAGACGATAATGTGCAGTTACTGAACTAAACATTGCATCAGCGAGTCTTAAAGGCATTGCCAGTTGAGTATTGGTAAATATATATATATATATATATATATATATATACTCAACAAAAACTGAACTGGCACCAAACCTGCTTTGCCACTTCCACTTTTCTTTTATGAAAACAATGCTGTCACCCTGCAAAGGAACCAGTTTTGCATAAGGTTTTGGATTACAGGAAACTGGGCACTGGTTACATAGCAATCATGTCCTCAGGGTTTACAGCAGGACACGTGAATTTTAACGTGTTAAAGTATTTTACTTTATGGATCCATACTTGAATGTGTTTTATTTTGAATACAATGTAATGAAGTGTAAATAAAAATTTTAAACTGTCTCTTAGCTCATAATACGAGGTCAGTATTCTCCACCCACCTGACATAAAATAGATCATAGACAATGTTTTTGGCAACAAATGACTGATACATACACAACCCTTCTTTCATTTCTGTGATTGAAGACACCAATAATAAGTTTACTAAATTTTAAACTACTTTAAAGAGGGCAGTTCTAACAATTTCTGGACTTTTTGATGGTAAACCACTGTTTATTTCTCAGAAAAGTTATATTTTTAAATCACAATAAATGTTCAGCTCCTACTAATTACAATGTGTTATCAGTAAAGTCCAGCTTGAAAGTAACTAATTTAAAATATGAAATATAAAACCCACCTGCATGTTCAGATGCTGCTCCTGATGTTGGCTTCAACCGTATGAGGAAGTAAGATAGACACTCCCCGACTGCGTCAGTTTTTAGTGTAAACAAAACATGCGCAGTAGTCTGTGGATTTCTGTTGTATGTTTACTGTTTACATATAATGTAAAAAGCAAACAAAGTCTGAAAGTGTTACTTTAACAAAAATGTTTTATTCAAATTCCTTAATATTAACAGTAATCACTGCATAAATTAACTTTATTAAGTTGGCTTGGAAAAGCTTTATTCTTCTAGCAACACCTTAGCAACCACCTGTAATACCATAGCGACTGCCTAGTAACATTTTAGCAATGGTCAAAGATTAGCAAAACCTTTGAGGCCACATGGAGTACTGTACCAACAATTTAAAAACACCTTAACAACCACTTGGTAAACCATAGCAACATCACAGCAACCATTCTTCACACACTTCCAACAGAAACAGCTTTAGTCAACCTAGTTCTTTCACAATCTTTCCCTTTCTAGTTAAATCTTGAACTTCACTCTCTACAGGTTCTACAACTGCACAGGCAACCATTCAATTCAATTTCAATTAAACTCTTCATTTCAGAAGAAGCAATGAATAATGAGCATGTGTACCAATACTTTTGTTAATATTGTGTATTTCTGAGGCGTAATGAAGGAGAAAAAAACAAGAGTGTAGAAGAAGTTTAAAAACTCTTAATCTTTATTACATAGAACATTAAACTCCTAAAAACTCTGCAAGATCTGGTAGACAAACGAAATTAGCTTTAAATAGAAAATAATTTCTTAAAGAGATGCCTCTATAGGACGTTTAATACTGTCCAGTATAATCTAGATTTTTTATTTTGTCATAACAATGTACACTTCTGTTCCATTTTCTTTCTATGCGCCAGGTACATCTCATGACTGTAGGGCGTTCCTCCGTTGTTCTGCACCAATGTCTCTATCTCCTTCAGCAGGTTTGTCACCTGAGTGTGATTTTGTTCCTCGTTGTTGAAAATGTGAAACCGTCCTCCACAGCTGTCCACAAGCTTCTCCAAGCTTCGACCAAAATTCTTCTTTTCGACTCGTTCACGTTGGTCTCCATGAGTAATCAAGACTATGCTGTGCTTCAGAAATTCCTGCCCGAATTGACGCTTCAGTGGATAAAATGTGTTGTATACTGATACGAAATCACGTATCACAAGTAGGAACGCGTGAGGTCCAGGGGAACAGAGCTGGAGACATTGCTCAAAATCAGAAGTAGAAAATTCAAGGGGATCACTGTGAGAACAATGAGACACTGGTGTCTTCCTTTTGGTGTCAATCACTGTTACAGATTTGTCTCCCACCACACCGTCCTGTCTTTTACACACTGTGTCAGTCCCGGGTGCACTAATGAAGTCCTTTCCAAAAGCCTCTCGTCCCAGGATGGTGTTTCCAGTTGCGCTCTTTCCTGATCCAGGTCTTCCCATCAATACGATCCTCACATCAGACTCTAAAACACAGAACACAGGGAGAATTATACTGTGAAATCTAACCAATAACACTTACTTTACAGTTTAACAATAAAGTTAAAAACTAACTCATTAACTTCCTGACCATAGGTTTGGAATTGCATATCGAAATGTTCCATATTCTGCATACAACAATATGTTATTTTAAATAATAAATGATGTACTGTCCACACTGTACAGTAATAATTAAATGAATCTTTTTTTATGTAAAATTGACTATTCCCAAACATTACTTACCTATTTTAAATTAAGTAAACATTTGTGGGCATGTATACATTCAAATAGAGATCTGAGTTAAATCAGTTTAATTGGTTTAATATAATATAAAGTTTAGCCACCACTGCACTGTCAGTGTGTAGTGAACCCCCCTGGGCTACCTTAGCTAAACTTGCAGATCATATATTGATTGATGATTAACTGCCTGGCCAGGTTGTAGACTGTAAGAACAAACATCATTTTCTGAGCTGCTAACTATGTTTTGGCTGTATTCTGTACTATTCTCTATAGCATTGTCCTCTGTTGGAATCCAAAAGAAATGTAAGAAGAAATCAATATTTTTATTTACTTGGAACTCAAATACTGCGTAGAATTGTTGGACAAATGCATTGATATAACAAATAAAAAACTTAAATCAACTTCCCTTTTAGTTGTTATAACTTGATATTTTAAGTTATGCTGGCTTAAGTTTTCATTGCCCATTACCTTTTTTTAGGCAACTGGTTTCCTTACATATTTTAAGTAAACTCAACTTATCTTACAGTGTACAATATATTTGTGGTAAATCCTAGGAAGTATCTAGTCAACATTCTTGTGTGGGGCACACATGGGTGCAATGTAGACTGGGAGGGTTTCAAGTGGTCTAGGTGGGCTCTGAGTGGGTTTGTAAATGTCTTTGTACCTCTCCCAAAGCTCACATGGGTGTCATCTAAACTCCACACCATGCAGAGTACAACCAACAATCTAACCTCAAGTAAATCCTCACAGAATTGCTTGAAAATTAATTTTTTGCCTTTTATGGACAGTAAAAAAAAATGTTACTACAAAAAAGGACTTTTTTCATGCAATTTATTTCAGAACAAAACTATGAATTAATAGGTTCCCCAGAACTTCCTAAAATATTTTATTTGTGCTAAAATGAAAACCTGTGACCACAAGGCTGCATATCCATAAAACACACATCATACTGCAGAGGGAGTACACCTGTGCTTGGTGGCATCACTGTTCATGCATACACATGTATTTACAGCCATTACCTTAAGCCAGGGGTGTCAAACTCATTTTGGCCGAGGGCCACATTGGCATATTGGCTGTCCTCCGAGGGCCAGATGTAACTTATAAATGTAATAAAATGTAACCAAATGTAATATATGTAAATGAATGTAATTACTCCTTAATGTTAAATAACTCTCAATATATTATTTATTCAATCAAATATTACAGTTGCATGGAAAAAATGTTTGCTTGTTGCTCTATTAACATAAATCCTTTTAATTTGTCATGTCATGAAATCCAAAAACTCCATCAATCAAGAACCAAACTATTCAAGTGAATAGAAATGACATCAAGTTATATTAACTTTGAAATTATTAACTGAAATAAGGCTTAATAAATATAAAATCAAAAATTGTGAGCTGTTAAGAACATAGCATTTCCTCAGATTTAGCAGTTCCTCATCCAACCACTAGTGGGAGCTGCAGCAGCAGCACCACAAGTCCGCAGTCTTTACTGAGTCAGAGCTACAGCCCAGCCACGGGCTACAGGGCTCAGCTCAGCCAGTCTGGAGCGTTTTTAAAAATTTTAAGTTCTTCTGTGTATGAAATAAAGATTTTTGTAACCGAATAATACAGCTCTCTACAGTTCATCTTTCAGCCCAATCAGCTAACAGCAGCCGTTTAGAGCATGAATCACTGCTGGGATTACATTATAAACAGGTCAGTTATCGCGCTGCTAACCTCAGGATGTTTATAACTACGGAGTTTAGTGGACACACCACGGCTGCAAGGTTAGACTGTTGAAGGCTACTGAAGACTATTAAAGGCTATTGGAGGTTATTGAAAGGGTTATTGAGGGCAGAAATCAGTAAAGGCTGGTTAGATAAGTGATTCACGTCCTCGTACTTTGCTGCGGTGAAACTGCGACTAGCGCTGTCACAGTGATGTTTATTAACGTCATTAAAACAGATTTTGTCAGCTATTGTCTTATAAATATTTACACAGAACTTATATCTCTCCTAAAAAGCGTTTATTTTGGTCAGTAACACTCTTCGTAACACAAAAGGCATACCGGTCTTTCGCTTTGAAGCACAGCCGTCCGTCTGCATCAACTTCTCTTTTTCTGGACATTATGGGATAAACATTTATATGTGTCAATTCCACCCGCGAAGTTACACCTTCCCTTCGGCAGGGTTTCCACATCAATGACTACACTGCCGTGTAGTGGCAGTAAGCCGTAACTTTGCGGGTAATACAATCGACAAGCATTGTGGGAAATGTATTTTTCGGTCAAAGGACGCTTCTGACCTATTTATTATAGACACTAAGATCTTACAAGCTCTCGCGGGCCACATAAAAAGACGTGGCGGGCCACATTTGGCCCGCGGGCCTTGTGTTTGACACATGTGCCTTAAGCTGTTTATTTGGTTATTTGGTTGATGGGTTTAACATTGACTGACCCTATAATAAATCAATTCATGACCATGTCAAACATTTGGTTGGTGATGTACATTCATTTGTCATTAATAGACTCACCAGAACCTTCTTCCACTGCTGCTCGCTCCTTCTGCCATTTCCTTCTTTCCCTCTCTCTCCGACTCTCTTCTTGCCTCTTGAGATCTTCTCTGAATCTCTCATGCTCTCTGGTTGTCTTCTTTGGAAACCAAAGTGAATGTTTCCTAATAAGTTTTCTGTCCACTGCATCAGACCTCATTTTATTACCCACTGAAATCACCTCTATACTTTGACTGCGTGTTAGACAGCCTTTATGTTTTTTCTGCCCTTCCTTTATCTCTGGTATTCTACTATCTACAGGACTGCCCATTGTTAAGGGTATTCTTTGTTCTTCTAGGTTAAAGTTTTCTTTTATTCCCTTTTGATCCTCCTTCTTTCTTCCCCACTCCAGATTTTGCTTCTCTTTCTCTTGGCCCTGTCTTCTTTTGTCATCTACTTTATCTGTGTAGTAGTGTCCACTGTTTTGCTTGACCATTTTTTCAATCTTCTCCAGTAGTTTGGATATCTGGGAGGGATTTACCTCTCTCTTACTATTTATCACAGCATATCTATCTCCAAACTGTTTCTTAAAATGAACAGCCGTTTCTTCAGAAAACTTCTTCCACTGTGAGTTGGTCATTTTTTCTCTTTCTGTGAAGAGCAGCATGGTGAATTTCAGAGCTTCTTCTCCAAAGTTCTCCTGAATCCACTTGACAGTTTTTCTCACATCTTGAGTGAATTTTCCAACTCTGATCACCAGCAGGAACACATGGGGACCAGGAGAAGACAACGAGAGGCATCTTTTTATTACAGTCTTCAGCTGTTCTGAACTGAGGGTGGTGCTGTCGATTCCTGGAGTGTCGATGATGGAGACGTTCCTGTCGTCCACTCTTCCTCTCTGGAGCTCACACTCTGTAGTTTCAGTCTCTTTGAAAGTATCATTACCTAATATGGCATTGCCCATCGCTGTTTTTCCAACACCAGCATTCCCTAACAGCACCATCCTCAGGTCGTCTGACCCTGTGTGCAAAGCAAAAGCAATGAAGTCTGGATATGCCATTGTAGACGTTTGCTTACACACACCACATAATACCTTTGCCACACATAAAACCTGATCACTTTTGACATAATGTATGCTTGCATGCTCTATACTATGCTGATATAATAATACAAGATGTAAAAAATATTTTTTAGAAAGGCTTAATTGTTAAAATGTTACTTACATGATGGAAGGAATGATGCCATTTTTATCCTTCAAATCAATTTTTTTACTTGATTCTCACTAAAGGTTTAACCCTTTTTTTAAGGTGGAAAAAAGAAACATACAGGCAGATTTTATGTTCTGACTGCTTTATTACTATAGACTAGTCATCATATTTGTCTGAACTTCAGCTTATTTTCACACTTGTGCCTTGGCTCTGCAACCATACATAGACTGCCAAAATATATACTGGATGCATGGCACTGTTTAGGTAATCACCTTTATTATGGTGTTGTGAATTAATCACTCAAAGCAAGGGCAAGAAATGACTGGGTACAGTGTGCATGGTCAAAGGAAAAAGTTGCTTGGAAAATAGCTTATAAATAGGTTGGCAGAATAGTGCCCACTGAGGGTTGCTGGTTCCTTGGAAATCCTACACTACATTTATGCTCTGTCTAAGGACTGAGGTGGGAAAGGGTGAGATGGTAAGGGTGGGATGGTAAGGGTGGGTAAGGGTGGGATGGTAAGGGTGGGTAAGGGTGGGATGGTAAGGGTGGGAAAGGGTGGGGTGGTAAGGTTGGGAAAGGGTAGGAAAAGGGTGGGATATTAAGGGTGGAGTGGAAAGGGTGGAGTGGTAAGGGTGGGAAAGGGTGGGGTGGTAAGGGTGGGGTGGGGTGGTAAGGGTGGGGTGGGGTAGTGCTGGGCGATATAACGATATCGATTTGTTTCGCGATAATTTTTCCCTCGATGACGATGATAAGCCTGTGCAATAGAATTCGATAAACATTCATTTCCATTTCCCGTCTAAGTAGCGCCGCAAACGGGCGCAGCACGTGATCACGCTGAACTGCATGCTCAGCCAAGTACCACTGGGGCTGGATCTGATCCAAGTCAGCTGACCAACGAAAACACAAAACGTGTAACCAATCCAGAGGACGCTGGAGCAAATTAATAAATAGTTAAGAAAATTGTAATATCACGCAGTTATTCTCATGCATGCAACAAAAAACCCTAAAGAAAAGTGGAGTATTGACCAACACACGCAAACAACGATAGTGTTTGGACTGTGGGAATAACCGGCCGGACTGTTCAGCGCGTTTTAAATACATTTTAAGTAAATTTTAAGCACTAAATGTAATTAATTCAATTTATATTAGGACCGCGGGGCAGGTGCGGCAAAAATGTGTATGTGGCGGGCGCGGGATTAAAAGAAGAGTTTTTTTGCGGAGCGGTAACAGGACAAAAACACCTTAAGAATGATGTCTAAATTACTTTCCTCTAATCTAATATAATTTAACATGGTTTATGAATATAAAATAATTTCTAAACAAACGAACTTTTTAATATTGAGCTTATGGCCCAAGTGCAAAAACACAAAATCATTTATCATTTAGATTATCTGCCTGAACGCGAACCCGAACCCGAGCTTGAACGCCAGCCTGACTCAGGCGCTGCATGAACTCGGGCCGGTCGAGAACACCGCTTTCCTTGGGCCCTGTCAGGTTATAGGTGAAAGAAAATGGTCTGTTTTTTAATGTAACAAATCACACTGTGATTTTTGTGATATTTCCCCAATTACAGCTCAGCTGCGCGTTTAAAGCTCAACGCATGAATTAATCGGTGCGCTGCGCGCCGCGCGTGCTCTCGGGGCATTTGACGCGTCTGTCAAGCAAGTTAATGCACCGTTTTGGGGGCAGAGATTAAGAAGTACAGCAGCTACATCTCAGATTTGTAGTTTAATGCTCTACTAAATTAGTGGCTTTAAAACTGGCTCATGATATGGTCGGTTCTGGCTGGATTTTTTCCTGCCTACAGGCTGCATTTGACGGAAAGCAGCTCCTCAGTCAGACAACAGTGTCAGCATATAAATCGCGTGTATTTCCTACAGGACAAACCATTTAAAAGTGCAGATGAACTCAATAAAAATCACACAGTGTCTGTCTGGCTTAAAATACTTAGGTACAGCTTTTAAATTAATAAATCAACATTCATTAAAAATCAGTGAAAATTTATTCCCCTTTTACCTCCTTTTATCCCTATCCAATGATGTTTTACCTTTAAACTTATTTTACATTGTACTTGACTATTGTAAGTCGCTTTGGACAAAAGCGTCTGCCAAATGTAATGTAATGTAATGTAAAAAATGACAAGCTAAGCTAATAAACTATTTAATAATAACAGAAAAATAGATATGAATTCGGAAAATAACCAACTAAAGTGAGCTCAAAATGCAATAAGAAATATAATCTAACGAATTTCATAATATAAATTCGAAATATTGAACAGCAGGCAGTAAAAAAAATAAAATAATACTACAAAAAAACGCAAAGTAAATAACCGATAGAACATAACGAACAGAAAAAATAAATGTGAAATTGGAAAAAAAAAAACAAATTATCTAAGTTCAAAATGCTAAAAGAAATAAAATCTAACGAATTTCAAAATATTAAATCGAAATATTGCACTGCAGCAGTACAAAAGCCTAAGTGCTTAAACAAACTGTAAACTGGATCGTGAGATCACAATTTCGTTCCACCTCATGTACCACATAAGATGCGAATGACAATAAAATCTCCTTGAATCCTTGAAACAAACAAAAAAAAACAGCCCATCACATATCATTTTCTTGAGCCCGACCCAGCTGAGGAAAAGGTGGGAAATATATTTTTTTCAGGCCGGGTCCTGGAAAAGTTTTTGGTGAATTAAAGGGGCCGTGAGTTGCATTTTTTGTTTTACTTTAATCAGTTTTTAATCCGTCTTTTTAAAAACGAATATTCGCTGCCAATCAGTGCCGAATATTCTGAGCTCAAAAAACGCTATTCGGGCCTGCCCTACTAATCTAATATAATTTAACATGGTTTAAGAATATAAAATAATTTCTAAACAAACGAAATATTTAATATTGAGCTAATAGCCCAAGTTTTTTTTTCTGCCGTGGAAAATTTTTGCTGTGGATTAATTTGTTTTTAATCCGTCTTTTACGTGATTTGATTTATATCGTGATACATATCGATATCGACTGATATGGAAAACTATATCGTGATAAGATTTTTTTCCATATCGCCCAGCTCTAGGGTGGGGTGTTGCTAAGGGTGGGGTGGTAAGGGTGGGAAAGGGTGGTAAGGGTGGGAAAGGGTGGGGTGGTAAGGGTGGGAAAGGGTAGGAAAAGGGTGGGATGTTAAGGGTGGGAAAGGGTGGGATGGTAACTGTGGGAAAGGGTGGGATGGTAACTGTGGGAAAGGGTGGGATGGTAAGGGAGGGATGGAAACTGTGGGAAAGGGTGGGAAAGGGTTGGATATTCTGGGGACAAGGGTGGACAGGTAAAGTAAAAAACGATGGGATGTATGTAGGGAAAAGGGTGGGATGGTAAAAGAGAAGGAAAGGTTTGATGTATGGGACAGAAAAAGGGTGGCATTGGGCCAAAAAATGGAATGATACAGTAGACAAACATATTAGTAAATGTTGAAGGAAAAGAAAAGAAACAGAAAAGTGTGATGAGTGTGCATATATGATAGTGTATCAAGAAGATGTGTGTCAGTGTAGTTAAGACATCCGGTGGCAGACAGCAGTTGTGTTCACCCCAAACACCTTAGACGTTCATACAATGTTCTTTACAATAATACACTGCAAAAAAATCTATCAAATCTCAAGTAGACAATCATATAAACTCATTAATGTTTTAAAGTCTTGCCAGTCTTGCAATAAACTTATTTGCCATTGTAAACTGTTAACAGTCTGTACAGTCAGCATCAAATGCAGGGTTACAGGAAACTGTGGGCAGTGGTTACTTAGCAACCATGCTCTCAAGATCTATAGCCCGACAAATAACATTTTTGTACCGTGAGAAAAGAGTTTTGGATACAAGCCAAATAGATTTCACTGATATGAAATAATTGTAATTTAGTACAGTGATTTACGCTGATTTGCAGATTTTTGTTTTTTACAATTATTACATTTTCTCTGCAATTTCTCAAAAAGGTGCTCCTTAATGAACATATATTCTTAGTTGGAAGCATAATGAGTTTAAAAAAGAGTTTAGTAAAGGATTGTTTGCAACATAATTATGCAAGAAAAATTACATTTTTTA
This sequence comes from Astyanax mexicanus, assembly GCF_023375975.1. NCBI lineage: Eukaryota > Metazoa > Chordata > Actinopteri > Characiformes > Acestrorhamphidae > Astyanax > Astyanax mexicanus. Next base: position 37,260,506 of record NC_064428.1, on the reverse strand, counting down.
AATGTTTCTATATATTTGCAAAATGTGCTTTTCTTCGTTGCATTTAAAAGTAAAATACAAAGTTCAAAGATAAAAAGATATATAAAATTGGAAAGATAAATATTTGTCAAAATCACAAGTTCAGTCAGTCTTTAGTAAAATTAAAATTATGAATAAGATTATTGCTTCTGTTTTAAAATAATAAGAGCTTCAAAGTGTTACATAAAAAAATAATGTATTAAATCATTTATAAAACCTTACCTGAATGCTCAGATGCTGCTACAGACATTGTCCCCTCGCTCTTGTGATAAGGAGGAAGTGAGATAGACACTCCTACAATGCTTTATGATATTGTATGTGTTGTATATCCAATATATTTTTGTATACATATATATATATATATATATATATATATATATATATATATATATATATATATATATATTCAAATTTACTTTAAATAAACATATGATTTTATTCAATTAGACATTTCTTTGATGCAAAAAAACAATACAATGTTTTATTACAATTTCAATAGCAAGAAAATTAGAAGGGTTAAAAGTGAAAAACAATTGAATGAATGAGCTAGCTAACTCTGAATATAGATCTGCCAAGGTAAGAAGGTGAATTTCAAACCCAAAACTAGTACATGGAATGCATTAATGTTGTGAGAGACAGATCAATCCACTATCATGCACAGGATCCATCTCTGAAAGAGGGTGATCAAACAGTGGCAAACAGTTTTGAGCAGTAAACTGGGTTACAGGAAATTGTGGGCACTGGTTAGTGAGCAGCTGCATGTTGAAGAGCTTTTAAGTATGCAGTGACGCATTTCCTGCAAAACAACATGCAGAAAGAGTTGAAAAGGTTTAAATGCCAGCTGTAAATCAGAACAAATTGTAATAAACTGTTCTTCTATAACTGACTACGGTGTTTTCACCTGAACGTCTGTATTATGTTCTGTATTTAGCCCTGTTAGTTTTGGTTTCTCACTGCAGTTTAGTGACCGAGCACACTAAACAACTTTACTACATCCTCTCATCACCACCTATGGATTAATTATGTGCATTGCCTTTTCAGGAGTTGTGCCTTATTTTGCCTCCCAGCTACAATAGATACAGAATCACCAGCACCGAAATCTGAGGTACAAATACTGCTCTGTAATTAATCTACAGTTACAGTAGATACAGAATCTCCAGCACCGTAATCTGTTGTACCCATACTGCTCTGTAATTAATCTACAGTTACAGTAGATACAGAATCACCAGCACTGTAATCTGTTGTACCCATACTGCTCTTTAATTAATCTACAGTTACAGTAGATACAAAATCACCAGCACCGTAATCTGTTGTACCCATACTGCTCTGTAATTAATCTACAGTTACAGTAGATACAGAATCACCAGCACCGTAATCTGTCGTACCCATACTGCTCTATAATTAATCTACAGTTACAGTAGATACAGAATCACCAGCACTGTAATCTGTTGTACCCGTACTGCACTGTAATTAATCAACAGTTACAGTAGATACAGAATCACCAGTACCGTAATCTGTCGTACCCATACTGCTCTATAATTAATCTACAGTTACAGTAGATACAGAATCACCAGCACCGAAATCTGAGGTACCCATACTGCTCTGTAATTAATCAACAGTTACAGTAGATACAGAATCACCAGTACCGTAATCTGTTGTACCCATACTGCTCTGTAATTAATCTACAGTTGCAGTAGATACAGAATCACCAGCACTGTAATCTGTTGTACCCATACTGCTGGCTAATTAATCTACAGTTACAGTAGATACAGTATCACCAGCACTGTAATCTGTTGTACCCATACTGCTCTGTAATTAATCTACAGTAACAGTAGATACAGAATCACCAGCACTGTAATCTGTTGTACCCGTACTGCTCTGTAATTAATCTACAGTTACAGTAGATACAGAATCACCAGCACTGTAATCTGTTGTACCCGTACTGCTCTGTAATTAATCTACAGTTACAGTAGACACAGAATCACCAGCACCGAAATCTGAGGTACCCATACTGCTCTGTAATTAATCTACAGTTACAATCTACAGTTAGATACAGAATCACCAGCACCGTAATCTGTTGTACCCATACTGCTCTGTAATTAATCAACAGTTACAGTAGATACAGAATCACCAGTACCGTAATCTGTTGTACCCATACTGCTCTGTAATTAATCTACAGTTACAGTAGATACAGAATCATCAGCACTGTAATCTGTTGTACCCATACTGCTCGCTAATTAATCTACAGTTACAGTAGATACAGTATCACCAGCACTGTAATCTGTTGTACCCATACTGCTCTGTAATTAATCTACAGTTACAGTAGATACAGAATCACCAGCACTGTAATCTGTTGTACCCATACTGCTCTGTAATTAATCTACAGTTACAGTAGATACAGAATCACCAGCACCGTAATCTGTTGTACCCGTACTGCTCTGTAATGAATCTACAGTTACAATCTACAGTTAGATACAGAATCACCAGCACCGTAATCTGTTGTACCCGTACTTCTCTGTAATTAATCAACAGTTACAGTAGATACAGAATCACCAGTACCGTAATCTGTTGTACCCATACTGCTCGCTAATTAATCTACAGTTACAGTAGATACAGTATCACCAGCACTGTAATCTGTTGTACCCATACTGCTCTGTAATTAATCTACAGTAACAGTAGATACAGAATCACCAGCACTGTAATCTGTTGTACCCATACTGCTCTGTAATTAATCTACAGTAACAGTAGATACAGAATCACCAGCACTGTAATCTGTTGTACCCGTACTGCTCTGATAGATAGATAGATAGATAGATAGATAGATAGATAGATAGATAGATAGATAGATAGATAGATAGATAGATAGATAGATAGATAGATAGATAGATAGATAGATAGATACTTTATTGATCCCCGGGGGGAAATTCTTGGCATCCAGCAGCAGGTTACACAATACACAAAGTTAAAAAAGATAAAATATAAAATATAAAGATACATATAAATACAATCAAATAAGAAATAGAATATACAGTGTAAATGTACAGTCTTCGTGTGTGTGTGTGTGTAATGGAGATGGAGAATGGAGGTAGTGCAGTTGAACACAATAGACAGTGAACACCAGTTGATGTGCATAATGTGAGGATAACTGATGTCAGCCAAACAGAAAGTGCAAATACACAGTTATATAATAATTTAAATTAAATTAAGCAGTGCAAAAGATACGTAAACCGTGCAAAAGATACGTAAACAGTAGATGAATTAACTAGTGAATGAACTACTAGTGCAAAATATGGTAGAACTATAAAAAGTGTTCTAGGCATCAGCAAGTCTGAGAGTGTGTCCATAGCTGGGGGTGTGTCCATGGTGTGGCCAGAGTGGCCGGAATGAAAAAGTTTCACAGAGTCTTTAGTTTGCTGTGCTGAGAGGAGTTGAACAGTCTTATGGCCTGAGGAACAAAAGACTTTCGGAGTCTGTCTGTGGAGCAGGACTGGGACAGCAGTCTGCCGCTGAATGAGCTCCTCTGCCTGGTGATGGTGCTGTACAGAGGGTGGTGAACATTGTCCATGATGTTCAGCAGCTTACTGAGGGCTCTCCTCTCTGCCAGTGGTGTTAAGGACTCCAGCTCTAATCCCAGCACAGAACCAGCTTTCCTCACCAGCCTGTCCAGTCGTCCAGCATCCCTCTTGCTGATGCTGCCTCCCCAACACACAACAGTGTAAAAGAGGATGCTGGCTACCACAGACTGGTAGAACATCAGGAGGAGTTTCTGGCAGATGTTGAAAGCCCTGAGCCTTCTGAGGAAGTACAGTCTGCTCTGAGCCTTCCTGTAGAGGGAGTCAGTGTTCACTGACCAGTCCAGCCTGTCGTCCAGGTGCACACCAAGGTATTTGTAGGATTTGACCACCTCCACGTCGACCCCCTCGATGGAGATTGGCCGCTGAGCAGAGGGCCTGGACCTCCTGAAGTCTATGCACATCTCCTTGGTTTTGGAGATGTTCAGCTGCAGATGGTTCATCTTGCACCACATCACAAATTCCTCAACCAGGCTTCTGTACTCCCTCTCATCATCATTACGCACACACCCCACAATTGCAGTGTCGTCAGAGAACTTCTGCATGTGGCATGACTCTGAGTGGTATTTGAAGTCTGATGTGTACAGTGTGAACAGGACTGGAGAGAGAACAGTCCCCTGTGGTGCTGTATCAGAGGAGCAGTCCCTGATCCTGACATGTTGTGGTCTCCCAGTAAGGTAGTCAGTGATCCAGGTGACCAGGTGCATATCCACCTCCATCTCCATCAGCTTGTCTCTCAGTAGTAGGGGCTGGATGGTGTTGAAGGCACTGGAGAAGTCGAAGAACATGACCCTCACAGCACCTCCCCCCTTGTCCAGATGAGAGTGAGCTCTGTGCAGGAGATAGAGGATGGCATCTTCCACTCCCACCTTTTCCCGGTACGCAAACTGCAGTGGGTCCTCAGCATGGTGGACCTGAGGTCTGAGTTGGTCCAGCAGCAGTCGCTCCATGGTCTTCATCACATGAGATGTCAAAGCAACAGGCCTGTAGTCATTCAGCTCCTTCGGGTGTGCCTTCTTGGGAACAGGAATGAGACAGGTTGTCTTCCACGTGGCAGGAACTCTCCCTATACGCAGACTCAGGTTAAAAACATGTTGGAGGGGCTCACCCAGTTGAACAGCACAAGCCTTGAGCATTCCGGGGCACACTCTGTCCGGGCCAGCTGCCTTCCTGGGGTGAAGTCTCCTCAGCTGTCTCCTGACCTGGTCAGCAGTAAAGGTTGGTGGACTGGAGGAGATGATTTGTCTGCCAGTTGATAGTGTTGATGGTGGTGATGATGAAGATGGTGGAGGTGAGGGTGATGATGGTGCTGATGAAGATGGTGGAGGTGAGGGTGATTGTGCTGATGGTGATGAAGATGATGATGGAGGAGGTGAGGGTGGTGGTGGTGGTGGTGATGATGATGACGGTGATGATGTTGATGAAGATGTAGGTGAGGGTAATGGTGGTGGTGATGAAGATGGTGGAGTTGGAGTTGAAGGTGATGGAGATGGTGGTGATGATGGTAGAGATGGAGAAGATGTTGGTGATGCTGCAGGAGGGTAGGAGGAGGGGGCAGCAGGACAGTCAAACCTGTTGTAAAAGTTGTTGAACTGGTTTGCTCTGTCCACACCGCCGTCTACTGGGTTGCCGTTGTTGTTCTTGCACCCAGTGATGGTTTTCATTGCACCCCAGACTTCCTTCATGTTGTTGTCTTGCAGCTTTCTTTCCACCTTCTTCCTGTAAGACTCCTTGGCCTCTTTAAGACGTACCTTGAGTTCCCCCTGTACGCGCTTCAGCTCTACCAAGTTTCCGTCTTTGAACGCCCTCTTCTTTTGGTTGAGGAGGTCCTTGACGGAGCTGGTAATCCAGGGTTTGTTGTTTGGAAAGCAGCGTACAGTCTTTGTGGGAACAGCAACATCCATACAGAAATTCAAGTAGTCCTTAACACAGTGAGTCACCCCCTCAATGTCCTCACCATGTGGGTGCAGCAGCACGCTCCAGTCAGTGGTGTCATAGCAGTCCCTTAGGGCTTCTTCTGCTTCAGGAGACCAGACTCTGAATGAGCGTGTGGTAGTGGGCTGCCTCAGTACCAGTGGTTTGTACTGAGGCTGCAGGAACACCAGATTGTGATCTGATTTCCCCAGCGGTGGTAGTGGAATAGCCCTGTATGCATCCTTCACATTAGCATACAGCAAGTCTATGGTCCTGTTTTTCCTGGTGGGACAGTCCACAAACTGGAAAAAGGCAGGCAGGGTAGAGTCCAGCGTTACGTGATTAAAGTCACCAGTGATCACATAGAAGGCGTCAGGGTGCTGTGTCTGCAGCGCTGCGAGGGTGGAGTGGATGACGTCACACGCCGCCTGCACGTCCGCTCTCGGCTGGATGTAAACACACACGAGGATCGCGTGAGAGAGCTCCCGCGTCATGTAATAAGGTCGGAGACTCACCGCTAACAGTTCAATATCCCGACAGCAGATCACCTCCTTCACGTACACATGTCCAGGGTTGCACCATCTGTTGTTAATAAACAGCGCGATTCCTCCACCTTTCCGCTTCCCGCAAAGCACCGGGTCCCGATCCGCCCTCACTGAAGAAAAGCCGGGTAGCTGCACGTTAGCATCCGGCGTGTCGGGGGTGAGCCAGGTCTCGGTGAAACACAGCATGCTACACTCCCTGTAGAGCTTCTGATTCTTCACCAGACAGGCTAGCTCGTCGGTTTTGTTGGTCAGTGAGTTAACATTCCCCATAACCACCGACGGAACTGAGGGTTTGTACCTCCAGCGCTGCTCCGACTTCTTAGCCTTTAGCTTAGCCTTTAGCATAGCGCCGGCCCTGCAACCTCGGTACCTCCTTCTCAGATCATCCGGTATTGTGTGGACAATGCCCCCACGTCCCGCGGGTCGGAGGGCTAGCAGTTCTTCCCGGGAATAAACACGGTATTCCTCGCTGCCCCGCATATTTACACCAAAAATATCCTTAGGATATAAATAAGATGCACACTAGACGTGTGTAGTAGCACAGAGACGATAAAAAAACGTAAAAAAACTCAGAAAAACACACAAAGAGACGGAGCTACTGGAACAGGCAGCCACTCGCGTCGGCGCTGTAATTAATCTACAGTTACAGTAGATACAGAATCACCAGCACTGTAATCTGTTGTACCCGTACTGCTCTGTAATTAATCTACAGTTACAGTAGAAACAGAATCACCAGCACTGTAATCTGTTGTACCTGTACTGCTCTGTAATTAATCTACTGCTCTGTAATTAATCTACAGTTACAGTAGATACAGAATCACCAGCAATGTAATCTGCTGTACCCATACTGCTGCATGGCATGCCAGGCACAACACCTCTTCTTTTTCTTCTTCTATTGTTTAATGGGTGATGATAGCCTGCCTCAACTCCCTGTAATTTGTCTGAAACTCTGAACCATCTGGAATAGTAATTTAGTACTATGGACTACAGATAGGGAGGGTTTTTAGCTTTTTACATCTGAGTGTTCAGGAGTCCCTTGCTGCTTTATGTCCATTTCTCTGTTCACTGATCTTAACAGCAAAACAACAATGACTGACCTCCTCAAAGGTGCAGTGGGCAAAGCAGTACAGAGCAAAAACGGACGCTTGGACTTTTTCCTTCGTTTTCCTCTGGGTCTTTCACTGGAGTCTACAAAGCATTCTGACACAGGCAGACAGGAGCGCTCACAGCAATGGAGAAACAGTCAAATACAGGTGAAAATCTCTCAAGAGAAATCCGTCAACATGTTCCAATGTTTGAATTAACTGAATGATCAATCTCTAGCGCAGAAGATAGAAATATAGCTAAGCTGAAATTAGACGTTCCGTCTCCATCTTGAAGGGATCTCTCCTGCTCATTGGTCAGCTCTGGTGTTTGTCTTGCTGAAACAGTTTACAATAAATACAGTAAACAAAGAACGTAACTATTTTGTGATACTCAACCCTAAATTCTCTATAGTCTGGAAGACATAATGCTTCTGTGTTGTTCTGAAATGATTATTTTCTTGTACAATAATGAGTTACAGGGTGATATATAAGTGAGCACTCTTTTACATTTACATTAAAATGCATCTGCATTTAGTTAACATTTAGCTTAATGTCAAATAAATACATCCTAATCTCCAACCAAATATTCCAAAGTATTTCTAAGGTCTTAGCAAATCAATTTTACTGGAAAACTCTTCTCTGAAATATCTGGACCTCAATTACAATGATTTGCGAGATTCAAGTTAGCTGTTTGAATTCAGAGTTAAGCTGCTCTCTGGTGGACTGAAGAGTTCACATTGTAAACTGCAGCTTCTTGGGTCAGACTTTCTGAGAGTTCAACCAGGTTGATACAGGTTTAGCTGTGATGTTTTTGTAGATGTAGTTGCACCTAAAATACACAGTATCAGTTATTGTCCTCTGATCTTCTCTGGCTTTATCTCTAAGTTCAAACCCCTCACACCTTGAGAAATTGGATCTGACCTATAACCACCCACACAAATTTTGCATTTCAAAGCATGCAACTGGATTAACGGTCTGGTCTTACAATGACCATTTAAGAAATTGTTAGGACATTTAAATCAAATATCCATGTGTTACTTTAAACTGTAAATATGGTTTACATAGTTGTATAGTGTCTAGATAATAGATAATGTATATATAAATCAATCAATATGTTTTCAAAAACTACTAAAAAGCTCAACTAAGCTAAGTTAAATAAAGAAAACACTGACACATGGAAATGTGGTGAAGTGTTGGAGCTGCACTGAGTAGTAAAATTAAATATTCATGGACATAAATAATTCACATATATGTTTTTTTTTTTGCATTTTGGATATTGAAATACATAGTTTAGGTTGTTATATGTGTAGGTTTGTGTGAGCCAGACAGCTATTAATTAAAAAAAGGATATTAGTGTTCTGATTTGTGTGTATGTGTGCGATGCACACTTAATCAATGCACTATAGATCTCTAAAATAGGACCCCATGAATAAATATGATAGCACTTTTTTTACATTTACCTTAAAATTCAGCTGCATTTAGTCAAAACTAGTTAGAATTTTTTCATAATAAAATATTTCAAACTGTTACCAAATCTTCAGCATTTTAAGTTCTGTTCAATTTGTTTGTCATGTTACTGGAAAACTCTGACTGTAAAAAAATGAAACATCTGAACCTTAGAAACAAAGATTTGCAAGATTCAAGTGTTAAGCTGTTCCCTGGTGGACTGAAGAGTTCAAAGTGTAAACTGCGGATTCTCAGGTCAGTGTTTCTGACAGTTTAAGGAGGAATGATAAAGACACAGCTATGTCACATGTTTTCTGCCAGGGTTCTGCTTGTCACATTATCAAAGATGAACCAAGATGAGGTGTAGTTATGGCCGTGGAAACAATGATTTACCCATTGCTCTGTGGAAGCAGCAAACTGCTCTGGTGTGGAATAAACAATTGAACCCAATGGCGGTTAATGCACATGTTTTACTAAATATTTCAATATTTGACACCACATTTTGTCCCATATTTGTCCCCTAACATCAACCCTGTTAAACCTATAGTTAACTCAGTCATCAAGGAGAGGTTTGATAGCTTGTTGCAGGTGATGAGTAGAGAGAGTCTGACTGGACGATGGCTGAGTGGAGTGGGAGGAGAGCTGCTATAGCTTATATAGACTTATAAAACCAGGTAAGAAGAGGATGGAGACTGTGATTTTGGATGGAATGACAAGTCCTGGAGTCTGATCTGCTCAGGCAACAGGTACACTGTTTATCACAACTGTACCACAACTGATCTCCATTCTCCTTTTTCTCTGAACCCCTCTATGCTGGGTTTTGACTTGAATTCAATTCCTGTGTCCCTATAATAGAATAGCCTTGAGTGTACATTTTCTGAAGTTTATGGTGAGGGTGCATTTTCTGTGGGTGTGTGATATATATTTTGTACAATCGTACCACTATGAGACTCAGAAACAAAAAACAAAATTATTTTTAAGCATAACACCCAGTATCTACTTTTATGCACTGCTACAAGAACAGTTCAACCTTCACAAATAACCAACTATATCAACAACCCTGTAATGTTCATGCTGTGAAATGTCCACAAGATGGCACTACAACAATGTTTATGCTCTGTTGTGCATTTCTGTTCTATGCCATGTTATTGTCTCAGCTCAGTAATATTTTATGAGAAAATCATACACTATTCAAATAGTAAAAGTAAATACAATATCTACATTTACCAAGCTAATACGACAATTTTTGTTCTGTGATGGCTGTATTTCTGTTTCAGACATATCTGATTCAGAATGTTACAAAGGCTTATAGCCCATCTTAGGCACTAGGGAGTTTTGTGGTTGCTCCTGTTATAAACGTTTAGTTGAACTGAATACAAATGGAGGTACCCCATGAAAATATGTGTGCAAACTTTTTTGCTTTATGTTAAGTCATGTTTTGTTACCTCCAACGTTGGGTTTCTTTATAAAATACACAATTGCATCATATGATGTTCCTAAAAACTAAATCCCTGTTTGTAATGGTTTTCAAACAGAGTTGCTTCTGCAGTGAATCTGTGTAAAGAGAGTAAATCTAATATAAAAATACTACAGGTAAGTCTACTCAGCCTAAACATATACAAATATAAGAATTATATAATAAAACAAAATGCACTTTTCATACTTTTGTTATCTTTTATAAATTTGTTTATAATGTTATTGCTTTTTTTATTAGTTGTTTGTATTGATTGTCCTAGTAAATTTTCTGCAATAAAAGTTTGGTAAAACATTTAAAATCTGCATAACTATTATATGGGTGGTCTGAGATTAAACCAGTAGAAGCAAACTAGAGCTGAACTTACAGTATCAAGCCAATGGACCAATATATGCTTGCTTTTGGATAATAAATCACTTTAAATAACTCTTTTCTGTTTAAATTTAGGTTTTAAATTGCAAAAAGATGCATTAATAAAACCAAGCTACTACTACAAAACACAGTACCAAGGTCCTGAGATAAAAACAGAAAGTGTGTTTTGGGAAGGGAAAGTAAAAGTACATTCAGTCAAATTAATAGATATATGGGTTCAGACATATTTGTTAGCTAGTTATGTAACCAGAGAACATTCTCTGCATGTTTCTATTTGTTCACAAAGGGAACACATATAGGAAAAACAAGCCAAACATTCCAATAAAGCCAATTTCTATTTTTTCAGCTATTTAAAATAGAGGATTTAGTTATAAATTCACAAAATCTGAATAATTCCGTGTAAAATTACATTTACAAAGACAATTCTGAAAATTATAACATTTAAACTAAGCTAATACCACAAAAGATTGCAGCAGGGCTCTGGAATAAAAATAGAAAGTGAAATAAACAGGTTACACATTGATTTATCTCATTATTTCTGCCAATATTTACAGCACCTATTCATGCACGTGTGCTGATCCACATCACCCTAGGAGTGATGAGGGGAAAGAGCTCCATCTACTGTACTGTACCCACCCAGAGAGAGAGCAAGGTCAATTGTGCTCTCTCAGGGCTCTGGCTGATGGCAAGCTGCATGACCGGGATTCGACCCAGTGATCTCCCGATCATAGTGGCAGCACTTTAGACCGCTGGACCACTCAGAGCCCAGTACTAAGGAATTTCTCATGGATTCTAAAATATTTATAATATTACACAGTATATTGTGTTAATAAGAGAACCACAATGTAAAATGTTGCTTAAAGCCTACTTTAATGTTACCTCAATGATTAAACTGGTACAAAGAGAAAAAAAACTGCAAGAACCTCCACAATAAGCACAACTACATGACATAATGTACTTTTATTAGAATGCAAAGCTGAAAATTTGATTTAAAAAAGTTCAACAGTTTTGATAAAAAAATGCAATGCAAACACTAAATAGTACAATTTCTATTGATCAACATTAAATTACCCTTAAAGTCCCTCATACCTAAAATATACAAACTCAGAAAGTAAAGTTTTTTGTTTTTAACTGAAGTGGATTATAGAAGATTTTTCGCAATAAATCAATATCAGTAAATTTATAATAACATATATAATATAATAATGTAAAATGTATAGAAATTTTTCTGTTTGTGTCCTGTAGAGCCTGATCCACAGAAAATAAAAAAGTTGTTCTGATTTGTAATTTGTAGAGTGATTTAACCTTATCTTTAATTCTTTTTATGAGTATAAATTCAGACAGTGTTTTATTCTATGCTTTTTTATGCAATGTGACAGACTAACCTTCTTAAAAAATTTCTTCAACAGAAACAGTGTGTATTCACAGCTGTTTACACTAGAGGGTGACATTGATTGCATAAGCAGGTAAAGTATTACATAGAAACTGAAAGTAAAAAATAAAAGCTGCTGTATTTGAGGGGAGAAGAATCTAGACATCAGCCTTCTCAAGTTTTAAAAGATTTTGAAATATATAAAAACTAAAAATGCTGAATTTATTTGCATGCTTTAAAAAGAGCTCCTGGTTGATATATTTTTGATCTTTTACTTTAGTCACTTTAACCAATTTAATGCCTTTGTCCCTATAATGGCAAAAAAATGTCAGCACATCAATCAAAAGTTTATCTGTTGTTTTGTGTCAAAATAACAGCAAATTTAATGGCTAATTTATTTAATTGACACTGATGTTAAAGACATCCATGCTCTGTGTTGTGGATGTTGTGGATTGGTAAATATAGTTGCACAGAAAATACACAGTATTAGGAACACACCTCCCATTATCTCTTTCTATTCTCTTTAAAAAAATAATAACTCATGGATTTGTGGAGGACAAAACCTAGCACGACATTGGGACAGTAGGTACGGAAAGTATTTAGACCCCTTTAAATTTTTCTCTCTCTTTGTTTCTTTGAAGCCATTTGCTAAAATCAAAAATGTTCCATTTATTTCTCATTAATGTACACTCCGCACAGAGTTAGAATTGTGGCAAGGCACAGATCTGGTCATGGTTGCAAAAGAATATCTGTAGCACTCAAGGTTCCTAATTGCTAATCACCTGCCTAATACGACTCCAACAGTGAAACATGGTGGTGGCAGCATCATGCTATGGCTGTGTTTTAGCTGCAGGGACAGGAAGACTGGTTAAAATTGAAGGAAAGATGAATGCGGCCAAGTGCAGAGATATCCTGAAAAAAAAACTTTTCTGGACCTCAGAGTGGGCAAAAGTTTCACCTTCCAACAAGACGATGATCCTAAACACACAGCTAACATAACAACAGAGTGGCTTCAGAAAAACTCTGTGACCATTCTCGACTGCTCCATTCAGAGCCCTGACCTAAACCCAACTGAGCATCTCTGGAGAAACCTGAAAACGGCTCTTTGAGGACAAATGGCGGCGGATCCCCAAATTCAGGTGTGAAAACTTTTTGCATCATTCCTAAAAAGACTCTGGCTGTACAGATCAAAAGGGAGATTATACTTAATATTGAGCAAAGGGTCTGAATACTTATGACCTTTATCTTTTTTAATAAATTTGCAAACATTTCTACATTTCTGTTGTTTTTTTGTTTGCTTAGGGGTCTGAATACTTTTTCGTACTCACTGTATACAACTAGGTCAAAAGATTACAGTATCAATTATTCTGATTCCTTAATTGATTGTTCCTTTTCTTGCTCTTATATTTACCATAAGCCAGCTTTGCCCCTGTTCCCACAGCAAGTGCTCCTCCAGCTGTAATTCCCAATGCAGGCAGCACTAGAAAACCTGTGACTCCAAGAGCTACTCCACCTGCCAAAACTCCTCCAACTCCTGCTGCTGTTGCTGCTCCCAGTGCAACCTCTTTTCTCTTCTCTACTTTTTCCTTTTTTTGACGCCTCTTCTCCTCTGCATGCCTTTTCTTCTCCTCTTTACGCCTCTTTTCCTCCTCTTTACGGCTCTTTTCCTCCTCTTCATGCCTCTTTTCCTCCTCTTTACGCCTCTTTTCCTCCTCTTCACGCTTCTTTTCCTCCTCTTCACGCCTCTTTTCCTCTTTTTCCCTCTGAATGATCTCATGTTGTGCTTTTCGAAACATCTCATTAGTGTAACATTTTTCTTCTTTCCTCTCCACCATCTCATCTATCTTCTTCAGCATCTTTCTGACCTGATCGTTGTCTGGTTGAGCATTGTTAAAGCCAAGATATCTATTACCATATCGTTCAATAAACCTCAAAAGCTCTTTGCTTTCCTGTACATAGGTCTTTAAAGGTTTGCCATTCAGCTGATCAGTGTGTGTGAACAGAATGATGGTGTAGAGAGAAGCATATTCTCCAAAGTTTTCACAGATCCACTCCACTGCATTCTTCTCCTCTTTTGTGAATCTCCCCACTTTAATCACCACCAGGAATGCATGAGGACCAGGAAGGGACAGGCGGACACAGTCCTTGATTAGTTTTTCCTCGATGTTTTGATCTGATGAGCCAAACAGTCCTGGTGTATCAATCACACAGATTTTTCTGCCTCCAATATGTGTAAAATCAGATGCACATTCTTTTGTAATTGATTCGGGTGAAGCTCCTTCTTGAAAGAATTTCTTTTCACCCAGGATAGTGTTTCCTGTTGCACTCTTCCCTGCTCCAGTTTTACCCACCAGGATAATCCTTATATCAGAGTCTGTGAACCAACAAAAATCTTATAGCTTCTACACCCTCAGAAAATGTTAACATTTTAAACAGTTAAAAAAAACTTATATAAAACACTTGTTGATTATGTGTCCATTTATGAATTTTGAGTGGGGTCCAAAATTCTGAGAACATCACTGAAAATTATTGGAATGAAAATGTTTTTTTAATATATTTTTAATTATGCGTTATGTTATACAAAAGGCAGAATATTGAAAGAAAAAAAAAGTGTTGTCCATGTAGTCTATGGTTACCTGCTACTTGGACTCGGATAAAGAAATGTATTAGTATTTTGGTAATTAGAATGTTATTGATCTGTTTCCTTACATCAACACCATGTTTAAATGTCTGAAACATATATTTTGTTGTGAGGTGCAAACTTTCTATTCAGAGGCAAAACTGATCAATGTAAACAGGAGTGCATGCTGTTTTCTGTCTACCTAAAAGTACTGCACTTTTATTTATCTTGATGTCTCAAAACACCTGAATTCATCAGTGATTTTTCTGTCCTTCTGTTTATATGCCTATTTACTCTGCACTATGTCCTTTGCTGCTGCACCCAGCACTTTATTATATATACTATTGTGCACATGTAAGTTTACAGGTGTGTGTGTGTATCTAGATGGGGTACCTGTCAATTTGTAATGTTGTCATGTGTTACTGTGCACTTTGAACTACTGTAACCAAACACAAATTCCTTGTATGAATGAGCATAATTGGCGAATAAAGCCTGATTCTGATACTATTTATGATCACTGATGAATCTAAAGATTAATTATATTTTTATCAGAAGAAAGATTACTCACCAGAAGACTTATCAGGACTGTTGTTTTCTTCAGAGGGCCCTGCAAAGAAACCAAATCAAGATTATTTAAAAACATTTCCTAGTAAAGACAAATGAAATAAAAAAGCATTTAGTTCCTTCACATTATATTCAGAAAGGAAGTAAGCTGTGATAGTGGTAGTGGAGGCTTGGATGCTCCGGGTATCTTCTGCCGGACAGCATTAGAGCGAAGAGTCCAGGTAAGGGGTGGGTGGGGTCGTCCACAATGCTTGAAGTTGATGAACAGCATTTGAATGTAGCAGTCTTTGTTGTCCAGGTGGGTAAGAGCCAGGTGGAGAGCAGTTGAGATGGCATCGTCTGTTGATCTGTTTGGATGATACGCAAACTGCAGAGGATCCAGTGAGGAGGGGAGCTGGTTTTTGATTTGCCTTATAACCAGCCTCTTAAAGCATTTCATGGCGAAGCACATTGGTATGACCACACTGCTCAGAGAAATGTTGAACGTGTCCGTGAGAACATCCGTGAGTTGTTCTGCACATCCTCTGAGCACTCTGCCAGGTATGCTGTCTGGTCCTGGGGCTTTCCGTGGGTTGACTCTGAGTAGAGTTTTCCGCACATCAGCTGAGGACAGGCACAGTACCTGATCGTTTGGAGGAGGTGTAGTCTTCCATGCTGTCGTGTAGTTCTGTGCTTCGAACCTTGCGTAGAAGGAGTTCAGTGCATCTGGAAGGGAGGCATCACTGTTACAAGCAGGGGGGGGGTGACTTGTAGTTGGTGATGGTCTGGATGCCCTGCCACATGCGCCGAGTGTCAGTAGTGTCCTGGAAGTGGGCGTGGATTTTCTTTGTGTAGGTGCGCTTTGCCTCTCTGATCCCCCGGGAGAGCTTGGCTCTAGCTGTTCGGAGGCCAGCCCTGTCCCCTGACTTAAAGGCCTTGTCTCGGGATCTCAGCAGCACACGCACCTCTGCAGTCATCCACGGCTTCTGGTTGGGGCGGGATGTGATGGTTTTGGAGACAGTAACATCCTCAATGCACTTGCTGATGTAGCCAGTCACTGAGTCTGTGTACTCCTCCAGGTTGATGGAGTCATCAGATGTTACGAAATTAACTTCATAAACTATATGCTGATTTATATTGATCATTACTTATTCTCAAGAGAGAAGCTGTCTGTGTATTTAGTTTGTTAACATTATAATACCTCACAAAAATACTTTATGGAGTTAATTTTGTGCCAAAAGGTAAAAAAACATCTAAATACATATAGAAGCAAAAAGCAGAAGCAAACTAGAGATGTTATATACAACATTCTTTAGCAGCAAAATGTGTTCATCCTTTATTAAATTTACTGTATACAGTATTGTGCAAATGTTTTAGAAACCTGTGGGAATTTCAGTAAGGAAAAATCTTCTTATCTGTGCCGTAAGTGTTTATTAGCTCAGTAAAACACGTTACAGCATTACAATAAATACAAACAGCAATTTTACAAAAAGCAGAGCTTTTACAGCCCTGTTTTCCTTAAAACATCTCCTAATCTCTCCTCCTCATCTGAGTTTAATAGAGTTATTTCTAGTTCTCATTATTTTAATCAACATCTGGTTTGGTAAATCAGAGCTTACTGATGTTAAATCAGGAGAAATCTGAAATCTCTACACTTTGTTCTACAGCTCAGCTCACAGGAAATAACATACTTAGTTAAAAACGAGAAATTATTCTTACTATTTTACTGTATGTGTGTGTATTTACATCTGTTCAAATTATATGTGGTGCTTTTTCAGGTAAAAACACCCGTATTGCTGAGTTAAATGAATTAGTGTAATTTGCTTAGGTGCCTAAAACTTTTGCACTGTACTGTATGTAAATAAGGACCACCACATTTTTTTTATATAAAATAGCATGTAATTGAAGTAAATGATAAGACCTGTGAGCTTTAAACGTAAACATGCTAAAAGGAGTGTTTTTCGAGTTACTGCTGAAATGCTGACATGAATGTAACAGACAGAGGGTCTTGTGGTTAAGCTTGAGATGCACCTTAGAACCCCCATAAAAGGCTATGCACAGATGCACAGACTCTGATTGGTCAAGAACAAACAGAAAGGAACCAGGGCTACATGACTTTGAGCAAAATTTACAAAAAACACAAAAATAAAATCAAGGAATCAAAGAATCCAAACGGAAATTATTTCCAAATAACTACAAATAATAAATTAGTAACTTTTATTTATTTATTTTTTTAAATACATATTTTTCTGTTTTAAATTTAGATCATACACTTTTTCCTTTTGATTCCTAAAACTCTGCTTAAAAGTCCAGCTCATGACAAGCACACCCTATGCTGGAGAAGTGCTAATTATTGAGCTAATCCCCCAGCATAGAGTATTTTTTTTCTGGATTAAGTTTTCAGCAGACAATTTTGATTTAGAGTTTTTTTTTTTTTTGTTAATAAATCCATATATTTCACTGTGTAGGATTTGTAAATTTACATTTATATATAATTAATCATACTTGGCCCCTCTGTATATATTTTGCTTGCCCTTTTTTAAGAACTTTAAGAAGTGACTGTTAAGTTGCTTCCTAATATATCCACCTCTCAACAGGTACCACCAAAACCAGATCATCAGCATTATTCACTGTCAGTGCTTTTAATAGTATCAGTAATTAGTACTTATTAAAACCTTTATAACACAAGTGTTATCGTACACCTTTCACATTTTATATTAAATTAATTATTATTTGTTTAATATATATTATTTGGAGTGGGCAACAGCTGGATTCCACAGCGCTAAAGTGACAACAATTCTTTTTTGTACTGATGTCATAAATTATGTTAAAACTTAAAACTATAATTTTAACCCCTCATGTCTTTTGTTTATATAAAACTTGTGAACACACCTGTCATATCATATATAAAATAAATAAAATATAAAATAAAAACCCATCATGCTCACCTTCTGCACTCATTTTCCTTTTCTTCTTCTTCTTCTTAATTAAAGTGATGAGTGGCTGCAGCCTGGGTTAATACCCTGTGTTTGAAATCTTTCTCAGATGTCTGAGCAGTAATGATTTATGGAGATATATAAGGATGTATATGAAGAAAGCATCCTCATATAAAGTCTCAGAGCACAGCTGTTTCCAAAACCACCATCGGTTCACACGTCAGAAATGACTTTATGACCCTTCAGCTAACCTCAAACTTCCTTTTCACAAGTTCAAACACAGCTATAGTGTTATAGTGTACACACACACACAGACATATATATACACATAAACACTACAGAATGAGCTGCTTTTTTTTGTTTGCCTTAAATTATTCAAACTGAATCATATTTTTAGGATTATTTTTCATTTTAAACACCTTTTTAAGATCTTTACATTTTGCTTAGAAATTGATGTTGTGTGTTCATCCTTTAATATATTTACTGTTTATATACTATACGTAAATAAAAATAAAAAACAAGATGTAAACATGCTAAAAGGTGCTTTTTAGGTCACTGCTGAAATGCTGACATGAATGTAACAGACAGAGGGTCTTGTGGTTAAGCTTGAGATGCACCTTAGAACCTCCATAAAAGGACAACCAATAAAGCACAGGCTCTGATTGGTCAGGAACACACAGACAGGAACCTGTGCTACGTGACTTTGAGGTAGACTGTGAAGAAGAGGTGTGAAAATGAAAGTATTCACAGATGGAGGACTGCAGGGGATTTTTATCAGCATGAACTGTTTACAGTTCTGCAATAAAATAAACTAACTGTCTTTACAATACAAGTAAAACATAAGTGACAATGGACCCTATCAATGGATCCTATCAATGGACCCTATCTTACACCCTGCACAAGGTCCATCGTGATACTCATTGCTATCTTACACCCCACCAACAGTATATTTTCACTCCTTTCACTTGTATAGTTTAAACAGCAGCAGATCTTCTGAATATATCTACACTGATGGGCGTGGTGTTCTGGAAATGAGGTGTGTTCAGGTACATTTCTAGAGTTTTTCTTGGTAACAGAAAACACAGGAGCTCCACTGACTGAATACAACCTAGACAGACGCCAACAGTCAGACGTTCATCGCTATCTCGGCAACCCAACTTTAACATCAACAATAAACAGAAACTACTAAATAGTAAATAAAGTATCATTGCTGTTCCCGTAAATGAGCTGCTGGAGCTCCTTCACAGCGTCAACCAGCAGCTCAGTTTCCTCTGCTGAGAAGAGTTTGTTGAACACGTCCAGGTAGCTGCACCGTTACAATAGCAATCCACCAAAGTCAGAGCTCACCTGGTTCTACTCTTAAAGAGAATGATGAGCAAGAGACGCTCTGATTGGTTTATTTCACGTTACGCCCAAAATTAATCACACCCATGATTAATTAAGGGAATTAGTACATGCATTTTTGTGTGTTTCGAACTAATCAAGGTGTAATTTTTTCCGTCGTTACAATAGCAAAGACACACTGACAGTCCCTAAATCAAGCCGCACAGTGCACGGTTTCCAAGTCTACAGTAAGCAGTTTACTGTTCTACAGTGGTTCTTAAAAGTTTGTGAAACCTTTAGATTTGTTTCTATTTCTGCATGAATATGACATCATGAGCTAAAACATCATCAATTTTTTTAAAAAACAAGTCTTAATAGTAGATAAAGAGAACCCAGTTAAACAAATGAAAGAAAATGATTATATGAGGTCATTCATTTATTGGGAAAAATGATCAAATATTACATCTGAGAATTTGTGGTAAAGTTGATGAATGTTGGGTTTAACATCAATTCATTACCAATTAACAATGAACGTCCAACTGATGACTGTTGTCAGGGTTTTAATCTGTCAGTGGCGTACCTGTCTTATGTTGTTCTGTTGCCAAGATAGCAATACTCCAGAAATGTACCTGAACACACAGACCACCATGCCCATCAGTGTAGATATATATTCAGAAGCTCTGCTGCTATGTTCTCCTCCACCAGTCTTACACACTGCTTTTGGATAACTTTATGCTGCTTTACTCCTGGTGCAAAAATTCAAGCAGTTCAGTTTGGTTTGATGGCTTTTGATCATCTTGATTATATTCCAGAGGCTTTTTATTTGGTAAAATCAAAGAAACTCTTCATTTTTAAAGTGTTCTCTTATTTTTTTTTTCCAGAGCTGTATAATTAGTGTGTAGTTAAAAAGCTTAAATGCCCTCTTGTGTGAACTGAATAAGATATTTAATAGAAAAACTTAAAAAAATAACAACAATTATCCTCAATTCAACACATCATTTAATTCACTTTAGAGTCAATCACATAAATTGAAAAAATAATATTCACATCTTTAAACTGAGCATTACATTTGTTACATTATGATATTAAAAGCACAAATATGTAGATATAAAAGAAGAAATAAAATCTGTTTTTTGAAGATTTCCTGTGATCAGCAGTTACAGGTTCTTCACAGTTTTCTGGGCTTTTTTAAAGAACCTGTTAACAGAACCCGCAGCATCTTCTACACCTTTAGTAACGACTCCAGTTATCTCCTCAGAACCCTCCGCTATCACCTTTGCCGCTTTCGCTGTTCCACTGGTGACGTTCACCACGTCCGACGCTGCTTTCTTCACTTTCTTTATAAAATCCATTTTTATTAGAATACTGTGGAGAAAAAACACAGTTTTAATTATTTTATTAAGGTAAGAACTAAACCTGTAACATATAGCAGCAGCATCAACTCAAATACATATTTTTACAACATTTAATAATATGAGAAAAATTTGAAAATTACAACTTTAATGTAGTTACTTATTTAGTTCAGGTTTTTTCTAAGCAGTAATGGGCATATCACTGTTCAGCTGCCAATTAAAACAGTTAAACTCTAATATTATACAAAAATTAAACCATCAAATGACAACTAATGTTCATCTAACTCAAAATAGTAGTAATAATTAATATGACAAAATGCTTATGTACAGACAGAGCTTAAAATCACAGCTTAACCCGCTCTAAATATCAAACTTCATTGAATTAACTTGAAAAAACTTAAAAAAAAAATGGAATGCTGAAAACTGAAAATGTTTCTGTTTTATGTATTTACAGTGTTAAGCGCATTTTTTAGACATAAAAAATAAGTAATTATCAAATTACAATCCACAAATATCTACCATGAACACAAAGGCCTTCAAACTGACGTTTAAAATTTTACTTTCACTTTCGTTTTGGTTCAAAAGACATAAAACATTTGCTAAAGAGCGCCCTCTAGTGATGCTCATAAACACTGCAATAATAAACACTCTGGTATAAACTGTTCATAAACTCTTCCGGCTAAAAGCTGTTTAAGCTGTTCTGGTTTGAGCTTTTAACCAGATTAAACCTTTTATTTGAAACCACAAGCTACCTGCAAAAGCTGGTCTTAATCTGGATTATTCAGCAGTTTTTAAATATATTTAAATAGTGTATTATGTTAAATATGTTCTACATTCATGTAAATCTTAAATGAAATGTAAGAATCTTCTGGATTCTGCTTACAGAAATTTGCAGTTTTCCTCCTGAACTGTGGATCTGATATCACTCGCTCTGTGGATCGTGGTGCTGGTCTCTCCTGATCTTCTCCTGTAGAGTAAAGTGTTTAAATATGTAGAATTTAATGGGTTTATGTATCAAAGTTAGTATCAAAATAAGTTATTGTCAAATACATGTAGAAAATAAAGATATAAGAACATCAATAGAACAATTCTAAAGCAATTATAAACTAAACTTCATTACCATAATGACTAAAAATAGTGAAAACTTGTGGTATATTTAAAAATAAATTATTATTTTTTATTTATTAAGATTTGCGCAATCAGTCTTTTATTGATTTTCTGTTTCTTATGTTGTAATCCAATCTAGAATCTAAGATTTGAGAACTGAATAAAATATAGATTTGTTCTATTTTCCCTGAAGTTTCCCATTGTGCAGGGTAGAAATTGACAAATAATAAGAAAAAAGGGGAAAAAAACATATAAAACCCATTTCTTTTTTACTAAACCCAATTGAAAATAATTTAAATTCATGCCCAAATCAATTTAATGATTTTTCATATTAATAAGACATTAGCATTTTAAAAATATATCTTGAAATAAGACATTTTATTCATTAAATGTATTAAAAGTTAACATTCAGGGGTGGATTTTTACATTTTTAAAAAATAACTCATTATTCAAAGTGAGGATCATCTTAGTTTTAAGAGCCAAATATGAAAAATTAGACAATTGAGTAGAGATTTTTTAATTTCCATCTTAAATTCAAAATGCAAGGGGTGGAAAATAAAAATTAGAAAATACAGACAAAAAACAACAACAACAAAAAAAAAACAATTTCTTCTTCACTACACCAAATAAAAATAAAGAGTGAAGTACATCCCCAATGTTCTATTTTGCTTTTAGTCCCAAATAAGCAGAAAATTTGACGGATGAATTTTACACTGACTAAAGGCAATCTCTGACTAGAATCTATATGTTATACAGATGTTACTACACTGTTATAAGTAGATAAATAGATAAAAGTATAAATTATAAGTAAAAAAGTAAGTTCCTTGAGGAACTTTTAGATGTTCTTCTATTTAAAATTGTAGAGGAACCCTAAACGTGCATTGATTTTATCTGGGTTTTTAGAAAATTAAACTAAAAGTGGTTCTTCTCTACACTGTAACCCATACGTTGTTTGGACTCAAATAAATTAAGTCTGTTTTACATAAATTTGATATTTCTAAACAATAATCAACTATTTTGAGTTAGTTGAACTGAATTTGTGGGCACATAAACTGTACTATTCAAACTGAGATCTTTGAGTTGAACCGACTTATATATAACAATATCAGAGTTTAGTCTGTTGCCATTAACAGCTTCTTTTCTATTGGCTTCTGTCACAATCTATTTGCATACTGGGCGTGTCCAACAGTTTCTGACTAACACTCACCATCAGTGTGTAGTGATTCCCCCCCTGGGCTCCCTTACAAATAAATCAACTTCCCCTTTAGTTGTAATAACTTGATGTGTTAATTTATATTAATGCTAACTCACGTTTTCATTCCCCATTACTTAAAATAATTGAGCAAACCGGCTGCCTTAAAAAAGTTAACTCAACTTATCTGTTCTTACAGTATAACTAAGATAAAAAAGTTAAATCAACTTCCCCTTTAGTTGTAATAACTTGATGTTCTAAGTTATGCGTACTTAAGTTTTTATTACCCATTACTTAACTTTTATACTCATTTTTTTAGTAAGTAAATTCAACATATCCAGGCTTACATTGTAGCATATTATTTTTAAAATAGTTTTTGCTTCAGTTTTAAGAGTATTTTTTTACTGTTTAAATTGGTTTAAACTTAAAATTTGTAAAGAATTAAATTCATTCGAAGGTTAAAAACTCATAAATACCTGATGGATTGAGCTGCTGTGTTCAGCTGGTCAGTGATGATGATGGTGATGATGATGGTGATGGTGATGATGGTGAGCTGTGTTCTGATGCTGCTCTCCTGCCTGTATTTATATATATATAAGCTGGATATATAAGATTTGGGGGGGTTTGAGGGGTTTTTGGAGATAAAGATCCTCCTCACCTACAGAAAAACAGCAGAGAAACTTCCAGAGAATCCTGATTCTCCTGATTATTTCCTCCTCATGAAGATAAAATTCTCAGGAGTAAAATCAGATAAATGATACTAAAATATCAGATACTTCTCCTCAAATCCTCACATGTTCCAACAGAAACTCACAACAAACACCAGAGCTTCCAGAACTTTCCTCACATTATAGATACTGTATAAAATAATATTTTTTTTTATCTAAAAGCCTCTAAAACAGGGTTCCTCAAATATTCTCTCCTCTCATAAAGGTGGGATGTGGGGTGGATTTTAACATAAAAAAGCTAAACTATTTAAATTTAAAATAGATAAAAGTATGTTATAATCACTGTTGGGATTTTTCAAGGTAAGCATTTTTTAAATTAGAAGTTTAATTTAATATTTATTGTTTCTCCATTTTTGCATATTTAATTTAGTTTTCCATTATGAATGGACCAATAGAATGTTTAAGAATTGTTAAAACATGGACTGAGAAACATTTGCGTGTCCTATAGTTTTTTTAGTTTTTATTTTTTCATAATTTTTGTATTTCTTACAGTGCGTTTCAAAAACGAAGCCTTTGATGCAACTGGTGAGCACCACATAAGTTATACTAATTTGGAAAGCCCAAAAAAATTGGACTAAAATCTTTAAATTTAAAATAATTAAAATGATGTTATAATCACTGTAAGGATTTTTCAAATTAAGCATTTTTTAACAAGAATTTAAAAGATTTAAACATAAAAAATTACTAAAATCTTTCAATTTAAAATCATTCGAATTGTGGTAAAATCACTGTTTCCAATTAAAATCATCTCACAATCATGTAATTATTGTATTTAACCAGATTTTTAAAGTTTCAAGAAATATCTTAAAAACACAAATTTAATTTGTTAAATGTGTAAATTTGTAAAACATGTAGGAAAACGTTTAGGGGTAGATATTTATAATCGATAAAACAAAGCCATAAATAATGAGTCAGTGAAAATGTATTATTATTATTTTATCCCATTATTATTTATATGTAAATGTATATTTAAGTGTATATATTTCAGCAGGTGTCTGGGATGTGTACGTGGAGTTGTTCTCATTCTCTGGTTGATTTTGCTGATCTATCAGTTTTAGTTCTGTATTGAGGAAGACGATAATCAGCAATATTTACTTTCACTTTTACATCCAGTGAAATTCAGTTCTGTGTTTTGGGTCACGACCTGTAATTCTGCTGACCTCTGTAGAAATGACCTTCCCACGGCCGCTCTGATTGGTCAGAGACATATCAGCAGTTTCAGCTTCCTTATTAAAAACAGCTAAATTCATCCTGATAAATCAAATCTTATCTAAACTGGTTTGAATGAAGTGCTTTTTACTTCTTAACAACATTATCCCACATAATCAGAGATTAAAGCTCTAAATCAGCGGCAGAAAAATGGGGGACTATGGTGAGTGTTTAATATTACATTTAATATTTTTAAACTGTAATATAATTATAAGTATTAGTTTAGAACGCATTAAATTTTGTTTAAATTGAATGTGATTGATGCATGTTTAATTATTTGTTTTTTATCTTTATTGGTTTCATCTAATTTAAATATCATCTAAACACAAAACCCCATAAGGGGAAAAAAACAATAGAAAAGGATGAAAGAAAGAAAAAAATGCTTTAATTCTTGTTTTATGGTTCTCATTTCTTGCATTATTACTATTATACTCTGAGCATTAAGAGGGGAAAATGATTTATTTTTTTATTAAAATCTTTGCAGAGGGTTATTGTATATTATATGATCTCATGTTCTTGCAACACATGAGTTAAATCTGTTTTCTCTAGAAAATCAGTGATTGAGCACTAAGCTTTACATTTCGTCACTTTTGGACAAACTTTTTGCTTCAATATCCCCTTCTGAATG
This sequence comes from Astyanax mexicanus, assembly GCF_023375975.1. NCBI lineage: Eukaryota > Metazoa > Chordata > Actinopteri > Characiformes > Acestrorhamphidae > Astyanax > Astyanax mexicanus. The sequence goes on along the minus strand of NC_064428.1, from coordinate 37,235,070 downwards.
GACTAATAATATGTTTAATAATTATTAAAACATGGACTTTTCCACAAATGTTTTTTTTTGTTTTTCTTGCAGTGCATTTCGACAATGGAGCCTGTGATGAATCTGGTGAGCACCAAATAAGTTTTACTTGTTGGAAAGCCAATTTAGCTCAAATATTGTCACAATTGTAAAAAAAAAACCTTGTATCTCCCAAATTTAGGAAAACATTAGGGAAAAGGAAAAGAGACTCACTTAACATATTTTAGAGTATTTTGTAATGTTGGCACATTTTTATTGGTACATTCATTTGGAAATTCTGTTGGAAAATCTTGGGTTTTGTGCTACAATAAAGCACTGGAAAAACATAAGAAAGCACTTAAAATTATAAGTTTCTGAACTGCTTGAATTTTTGCACCAGGAGTATCCAAAAGTTATCCAAAAGCAGTGTGTAAGACTGGTGGAGGAGAACATGATGCCAAGATGCATGAAAAAAAACTGTGATTAAAAACCAGGATTATTCCACCAAATATTGATTTCTGAACTCTTAAAACTTTATGAATATGAACTTGTTTTATTTGCATTATTTGAGGTCTGAAAGCTCTGCATCTTTTTTGTTATTTCAGACATTTCTCATTTTCTGTAAATAAATACTCTAAATGACTAAAATATTTTTATTTGTAATTTAGGAGAAATGTTGTCTGTAGTTTATAGAATAAAACAACAATGTTCATTTTACTCAAACATAAACCTATAAATAGCTAAATCAGAGAAACTGATTCAGAAACTGAAGTGATCTCTTATTTTTTTACAGAGCTGAATGTTTTAGCTTATGAATTACTTTCAATCTCTAAAGAACATATTTATGTCTTTATAAAATGTATAAAATGTCCATTTAAAAGTGCATTCCTTTGCGTGAAACTGCTATAAATGCTATAAATAAACTGCTCTTCTCTGGATGGAACTGGATACGGACTGATCAGGAAGATCTGCATTTAGCCGGAAAACTGTTCTAGTTGATGGTAATCAGGAATTTAGAAATTCCATCAGTTACTACAGTTTAATCATGTTATTTAGAATTAATTTTAGTAGAATAGAAATGTATTTGCTGTTGTTTCTCAATACATCAATGAAAGTGTAACCAGATTGAATCTTTTATTATATTTTCAACATAATAAAATATAATAGCTTTTTTTTTACCCTTTTCTGATATTTTGATACTTATTGTTTATTGGTGCGCCATCATGATATCCGCTGAAGCGTTTGTGCAGCAGTGCTTTATCTCGTTTTTTAAGATCTGTTATCTGTAATGTTGTGGCTAAGAAAGAATGTCTCAGTGTTTATCAGTTTTACCAAGAAAGTTTATGTTTAGAAAGTATGTTTTTATTTCTGTTTACTCTGTTTTTTTACTTGTGCTGTTGTTTTATGCATTTTCAGAAAGTGCTTTCTGAAACCAAATTTATGATCATAATTTTGCTTTTATTTCAGATTGCTTGCTTTTATGTGACAAACAAGATGATTCAACACGTGAGTATGAAACAATATATGTTTTAATTTTCATAATCACAATAAGCATGCTAGGATCTTTTTAGCGATATATATGTAGGTCATTCTTAATTAAGGATGATGTTTTAGTTCATTTTTATGCGTAAAATTACAAAATTCTAAAGATTTTACAAATGTTTAAACACCTCTTTGGACTAAGTCATTATAGGTTTAAAATTTAATTTAGTTTTTAAAAAGTTTAAGGCTTTTTATTAAATGTTCTTAAACACAGCAATGTAAACTCAAAAATGATGATGATACCTCCCAATTTAGACTTTATATAACTTTATATAATCTACGACCTTAAAGAGCTTAAAACTCATCTTTTTTTTTTTTTTAGCTTTGATGTCGAAGGTTATACTCTATTTAGTAAATTCCTATATTATATACTTTATTACAGTGGAAAAAAGCCCAATTATATATTTGATTAGCGAAATTTCCTATTATATTTAATTAGTAAGAACTCTTAATTGTCTCTTTCCGCTAACATCCTCTTTTTCTTGTTGTTTGTGAAATACAGTCGGTCTCTGAGTTGTTTATGATGCTGCACATAAAACTCTTCCTCATTCTCTGCAGCAGCTAGTAAAAGAAAATATTCAGAAAACGAGTCGATCAAGAAAAGCACCGTGTTTACATCAACCCGTCAATTCATGACGGGTATTCATGACCACACCCACCTCGGCTCAGGACCACCCACTGTCTCTTGTCAGATAAAGAGTTTACAGCTTCTGTTTACAAAGTAACTGTAGGTTTAAACTGGATCTCCAGTGAATTCTGCATTTTAGTATTAAATATACACTACACACTATGAAAAGTAAGTACAGATTTGTACCTAAAATTGTATAAAGTCCTTTTTTGTACCCATGTTTTTTGTGCCAGTAAAAATTATAAAAATGATCAACTAAATATGGCTCAAAAACTTGATGATCCAAATTTGTCTGGCTTTCAAATTAAAATATATATAGTTTATTAGTACAGTGATACAGAATACTGAATGTACCCTTTGGCTGGTTAAATGGTACAAATCTGTACTTATTTCTGTTAGAAATGACTTTGTACATCAGAGGGAACAAATCTGACCCTGTAAAGAACAATATTGTACCTTTGAGGGTACAATTATGAAGAGTGTACCTTTGAGTACAAAAAAGTACTCATATCATACCTCTGTTTTTTAGAGTGTAGGGAAGCACTACATTTTGATTGACAAGGTAGTTCTGGCCATTTTGGATTCCTATCAGCCCACTTTGGACCTACCCAGAATCTCAGAGAATGGGACTATTATAGACTCTTTTATAAACAGCTTACCATGATTTTATTGAATGATATTAATTATGATGAACTTCTGTCTGATTTTATAATATTTCTGCTTCTCAGACTCTGAGCTGAGGATTGTTCTCCTGGGTAAAAGTGGAGCTGGAAAGAGTGCCACTGGAAACACCATCCTGGGTAAAAACGTCTTTACGTTTGGGTGTTCGTCTTCAGCGATCACGGAAAAGTGCAGGAAAGGGAGTCAGGACCACGGAGGAAGAACCGTTACCGTGATAGACACCCCCGGAGTCTTCGGAACTCCAAAAGCCCCAAACGCTAAAAAAGCCCCAAACGCTAAAAAAGAATCGACCAAAGACAACTCCAACAAAGAGACCGGCCTGCAAATTAAAGACTGCATCCGCAAGTCTCTTCCTGGACCTCACGCGTTCCTGCTGGTGATCAGCCTCGGCGTGAGATTCACCCCAGAGGAGAAGAACGCTGTGAGGTGGATTCAGGAGAACTTTGGAGAAGAAGCTTCGCTTTACACTGTCGTTCTCTTTACTCACGCCGATCAGCTGAAGGGGAAACCTCTGGATGAGTACGTGGGTGAAAGCACGGATCTCCTGCAGTGCGTGGACGGCTGCGGGGGTCGATACCACGGACTCAACAACGAGGACCCTGCTGACCGAGCTCAGGTCACGGGGCTGCTGGAGAAGATCGACGCAATGGTGAAGAGGAACAAAGGAAAGCACTACACGAACGAGATGTTTCAGAAGATCCAGAGGAAGATTCAGAGGAAGAAAGTGCTTAAAGACGCCACTCTGGGAACAGCGATGGTTGTAGGAGGAGCTGGAGCCCTGGCTGGAGGTGTGTTACTTGCTACCGAAGCTGCGATTCTGCTGCCAGCTGCAGCCGTGGCCGCCGGTACCGCGACGGCTATAGGAACAGGGGCTAAGATGATTTACGATAAATGTAACAAGTATAAAATTAGAGAATTTTACCTGCTGTCCATTCTGTCCATGGAAGGTTTTTGGCTCAATTTTGTAGCATTGCTTTAAAAATTTGATTAATGTAATTTACGAGCTTTGAACACTGTGGCTTATTTAACTTAACTTAACTTAACAAATTTCATGCTCCTAAAACATTTAACTTTGTCACATCTCACCAGTTCAATAATATTCAAAATATTGGGAACCTACAGGGGTTGGACAATGAAACTGAAACACCTGGTTTTAGAGCACAATCATTTATTGTGGTGACGGAGAGTTCTGGTGGAAACAGGAGAGTTGAGGTTCACATTGGATACAATCCGGGTTAGCACCCGAACATCCCTTTCAGACAGCTTCCTCTTACAGCGTCCACAGTTAATCCTGTTGGATGTGGTTGGTTCTTCTTGGTGGTATTGGCTGACATTACCCTGGATACCGTGGCTCTTGATGCATCACAAAGACTTGCTGTCTTGGTCACAGATGCTCCAGGAAGACGTGCACCAACAATTTGTCCTCTTTTGAACTCTGGTATGTCTCCCATAATGTTGTGTGCATTGTAATATTTAGAGCAGAACTGTGCTCTTACCCTGCTAATTGAACCTTCACACTCTGCTCTTACTGGTGCAATAATGTGCAATTAATGAAGATTGAACACCAGGCTGCTCCAATTCATCCATGAAACCTCCCACACTAAAATGATGACAGGTGTTTCAGTTTCATTGTCCATCCCCTGTAAGCATACTGCACATAAAGCGCTTTACTCACCCAAATAAACTGTTTTTAGGAGAGATAATTGTGTAGATCAGGGGTCGGCAGTTAAGTTTGGCCACAGGCCAGATATCTTCCAAGCCATTACATGGTAGGCCACACACATTTTGTAAAATGAAGTGTAATGGGATGAAGTGCTGCTACAGACTAGTAGCTCTCCAGCCCAGAGGGTTGTTGAACCCAATTGCAGAACAGTTTATCTCAAAGCAGGTACACCCAAGAAGAAAGGAATAAATACGCTAAAATCGAGACACAGAATTACAAAATTTTTAAATGATAGTAAAATACTCTGTCATGAGGTGATTTTTCTTTTGCTAGAATAAGGTTTATGTGTTCATCCAAGGCAAGATATAGAGTGTTATTTTCCTTAATGCGATTGGCTATAAGATAGACAACTGCGGCTTATAGTCAAGTGTGGTCTCTATGTGAACAAACTCTTTTTTTTCTTTTTCAAATTAGTTGGTGTAGCTTGTTTCTTTTTTAGTCTGGAAATTATGGTACATTCAGCAACAAGAGCGTTAACAAGTTTCTCACCTCGTTAATCAAGACTTTCAAACTAATTCCATGCAATTCCATGTATTGGATTCAGTTCCATTCCATTCTATTCCATTCCAGAGAACACAGTTCCACTGCTCTACAGCTCAATACCTGTGGCTTTATACCCCTTATTATTATTGGCATGTTCTGTCTGGGTTGGTGCAGTAGAGGGCGCTCTCCTCTCATCACTACCATTGTGATGTTGGGTGGTACTGTAAGGTGTCTGTTGGGGGATCTATCAGAGCTGGGGATCTGGCACTTTCCTCTGAGGTCAATGGTATTGATTGGCGCCAATTGGAAAATTGATTGATTTTACATTTTATTGGAGCAAGCATGCACTCGTTCTTACCTTTCAAGTGTTTGAGGGAGTTTTTACTGTATAAATGGGAAATTGGGTGATTGGCCTTCCAAAATCCCATCTCTCAATCTGATTTTCTGTAGGTACATGTTCTCCAGTGGATGAACCATGTCCCTCTGATGTGAGGATCATCCTCCTTGGAAAAACTGGATCAGGAAAGAGTTCTACAGGAAACACCATCCTCTGCAAAGAGGCGTTTGAAGACGGCATTTCCCCCGAATCCATGACAGTAGATTTTAAACAGGAAGTTGTGAACAGAGGAGGAACCAATCTCACAGTGATCGACACTCCTGGTATCTTCGATACATCACAAACTAACGAAGAACTCAAGATTAAGTTTGAGAAATGCGTCAAAACCAGTGGTTCTGGACCCTGTGTCTTCTTACTGGTCATCAGTTTGGCCTCAAGATTCTCAAAGGAAGACCAAGAAGTCTTGAAGTGGATTCTGGAGAACTTTGGCGCTAAAATTTCGCTCTTTACCATCGTTCTGTTCACCCACGCCGATCAGCTGAAGGATAAAACCGTGGAGGATTACATCGCAGAAAGTTTAGACCTTCGCAAAGTTCTAGATAAGTGTGGAGGGAGATTTCACACGTTGGATAATAAAACCAAAACCAGCAACTCTCAACTCCCAGAGCTGATGAAGAAGATCTATCTGCTGGTGAACAGGAATGGGAAACATGTCTATAACCTAGAGCTCTTCCAGGAGGCTCAACATGAATCCAGAGAGAAGGACGAGAAACAGAGGAGAGAGGAGGAAGAAAGATCTGGTATCGTTGGATGGATTAGAAGAGCAATGGAGAATCCAAGGCAGTTGGTTGAAGATCGAGTCGGTTCATCTCTTTCTAGAGTCGGGTTAGGAACTGCAGCAGCAGGAGTTGGAGGCGTCGTCTTAATGGGAACTTTAGGATATACTCTGTTTTTGGGAGTATTGGCAGTATTTTCTGTGAAACTCTATAAATTTATAAGACGGATTTGAAGGTTAAGTAAACAGAAGGAATTCGGTATATATAGGCAAAATTACTGAGAAAATTTATTCACTGTTTCTTCTGAAATCATGGGTTTGAAAAATAGTTTATCCTAAGATTTGCTGTGAAGATTTGATTGCTTTCAGCAACAAAAATGTTCCAAATCCAAATAAATATAGACCACTTCAGTTTCTGAATCAGTTTCTCTGATTTTGCTATTTATAGGTTTATGTTTGAGTAAAATGAACATTGTTGTTTTATTCTATAAACTACCGACAACATTTCTCCCAAATTACAAATATAAATATTCTCATTTAGAGCATTTATTTGCTGAAAATGAGAAAAGATGCAGATATTTCAGACCTCAAATAATGCCAAGATGATTTTTAATCATAGTTTTTATGCATCTTGGCATCATGTTCTCCTCCACCAGTCTTACACACTGCTTTTGGATAACTTTATGCTGCTTTACTCCTGGTGTAAAAATTCAAGCAGTTCAGTTTGGTGGTTTGATGGCTTGTGATCATCCATCTTCCTCTTGATTATATTCCAGAGGTTTTCAATTTGGCAAAATCAAAGAAACTCATCATTTTAAAGTGCTCTCTTTTTTTTCTAGAGCTGTATTGTTGATTTCACTTTTTTAAACTATTGTTCCTAGATCTTTAAACTTAACAGAAAATAACAGGAGGATTAAAGGGTTAATCTTCAGATTTAAGCATTGCTCATGCAATGTGGATGTTTACGGACCCTTTGTGGTACCTTTATTTTTAAGAGTGCATAATAAAAGGACTAACAATACACTGTGAGTTCATTGATTATATAGTGTTACTAACTAAAAGTGAATTATAACAATGCATTAATTGCTTGTCAGTTTGGTGTCAGTATGTGAAGAGTTTTCTGATGTATTTATCATATGAATTAGACTGAATGGATGTAGATAAACCAAATGATTTTGTGTGGAATCATTACAATAAATGACACAGTTTGTTTACCAAGTGTTTTGTTGTTATTTTTATTTATTTACCAAAGAAAAGCTGTTTTACAGTCTCTTGATGTAAGTTTTACAGAAATGTCTTCTTGAATTAATCGAGTTAATCGAGTACTGCCTTCACACCCTCATGAACTCCACTGACCACTTTCACTGGAGCTTTCACAATGCGATTACACCCTGCTGTGAGGCCTCCAGCCAGTGGCTTTATCACATTATTAACATCACCAGTCATGGCGCCCTCAACTCCCCCCACAATCCCTTTGCTGACGTCCACGGTGGTCTCGACCACGGCTTTCGTTAATTCCACAGCACCCCCAGCAACTCCGGCGGAGATGGCGCCAACGGCCTTGAAGAAATCCATGTTCACTGTGGAGAAACAGAAATTTTAGTGTTAGAAGAACAGTTGCATCTTAAAACAAGAAAGAACCAATCAATTCCACGTCCTGTTATTCCAATTCAAATTCAGTTAAACATCCTGTAGGGTGGATTCTATTCAAATTCATCCATTGAAATTCAGCATTTTGCACAGCCCGGCTTTGTATAATTTGTGTTAAACATCCAGAATATGTTTTATACTCTTATACAAACTTTTTACTGGCACTGTTTTTTACTTTTAAGTCTCAATAAACTTATATAAATTATGATTTCCGAAACAAAAAAAAACTATTATACCACAGTTAGTTCTAATCCTGCAATATAATTGGCTGAGATAAGTTCTATGCACTTATCTGCACTATGCAGTTCTAAACAGCCTGTTCATTAAAATCTATTGACTTTAAAAGCTTTTGTTTCTATTTAAAATTGGAGGTTGATATAAGAAGGCAGCCAATACTGCCAACCACCTGCAAAGGGCATTGGGCGCTACAGTAGAAAAACTGATGGTTGAAAAACTACAAGTCCCAGAATCCATTGCGGTAATCAGCACTGACCAAGCTCAGCTGGCTCAGCAGTCAAACCTCAGTTCTCTGTCGCACCTTTGTAGAGGGGTGACCGGTAACAATGGGTAACAAGAAAAGAGAAAAGAGGAAAAAAGAACACAGAAGAAAATAAAAGATCCCAAAAAAGAGAGATCTCAAAAGAAAGCAAAATGATCTTAAAAGAAAGCCACAAATAGAAAAAACTACTTTTCTAAGTTCCTTTTTGAGTTTGTTTGTTAGTTCTTTGTTTAAGCGATACAATGTGGCATTTCTTTTGTTTGCCTTTACTGCCTTTTTTCTACCTGATATTTTTAAGGCTATGCTTCACAGCCTCTGTCCACCAAATTGGAGGTTGATGTAAAAAGGCAGAGGGTGAAAAAAAAACTCAGGCTCAGCTGTAAGACCCAGCATAAAAACCCCAGTCAAACCTCAGTTCTCTGTCGCACCTTTGTAGGATCGGCTTAAAAACTGTTTTTACCCCACTGCATCACGAGCACTAAATAGCACAATACTGGACTTACATGGGACAAATACAACACGGGACTGTTAAATATTTGTAATATTTGCTCATTTTAAATAAGTGCAATAGTTTTCATTTTAAGCAGGGCAGTGTGTAATTCCGCATCATTTGTATAGTGTTTTTTGTGTGTATTATTGTTTTTTTTGGTTTCCTGGAGAGGATTGCACTTCACATTTTGTTATACTTGGTGTAATGACAAATAAAGATAGTATACTCTATTCTAACTGTGGGTAACAGAGAAAAGAGAAAAGTGAAAAGAAAACATCTCAAAAGAAAGCAAAGAAATCTTAAATGAAAGCCACAAAAAAGAAAAGATCCAAAAACACAGTGCACAAATCACTAATGTAATCCTATATAATCAATAAACAAAATATGTATAGTATATAATAATACAAATATATAAATAATACAAATAAATACTACATTTTAAACCACTTCATTGTAACAGATATAGCTTTATCTGTTACAATGTAGTGGTTTTGAAATGTAGTATTTATTTTTATTAATGACCAGCCAGATACTTCCAAAGAACAAACATTTTTTTTTTTTAACCCAATATCTTCAATACAATAGTTGTATTTGTGTATGTTTACCTCTTTAATAATAATAATAATTATTGGGTAATGATGTATATCTACTGTTATAGTGTTGTATTTTAACAGCAGGTCATTAAATGGACTTATTTTACATGGCAGAGTGTTGATAACCAAACATAGATCCTATTTTTTTTTGTTTAACTCAAGATCTTTTAATAAACAGTGATAATAGAACTATCGCAATATATAATTCCAATAATTTACTGACCTACAACCTATTATACACATTATAGCGCCAAAGTTAAGTGTATTACTGCTTATAATTAAGAGTCCTTACCTTTATTTTGTCTTTCTTCAAAGTTTTCTTGAAGTAAACTTGGCCTCAGGTCTGTAAACCAAATAAAGACGTTTATATTAAATCCATCATAATCCGTATAATAATAATAATCAGTAATATATTATCAGTATTAATTACAGGACTGTTCTGAATTCAGTACTCACTGGTATCAGCGGGTGGTGGAGTCGGTGGTCTGGCAGATCTGTAGATGGTCTGAGGGTGCAGTAGATGGGGTGAGGGTGCAGACTGTAGATATTAGAGGAATAAAGTGGGAGGAGTTTAGAGAAAGAGGAGGTTAAAAATACTCTAAACCCGTTACTCCTCTCAGGTACTTTTCCACAGCGCCTGATGATGTGCAGTTCAACAGTCAGAGTGAAACTGAAATCAGATTGTTTTCAGTGCAGAAAGATAAGATCTGACCCATAACTGTTTACACAGTCAGGGTTCAACATGCATGTATTGATTGTGAAGAGCCACTGTGTTTTTACACAGTAAAAAAAGTAATGTACTGTAAATAAAATGTTTACTGAATATAGAATTTATAGTTTGCAACTGTATTGTCTTAATTGTCATAAATTTTGCATAGCAATTTAATCTGCTTCCCAATGTTTTTTTTTGTATTTTACGTTTTCAGTGAACATCAAAACTGTCAGAAGGAATACATATAGATGTATGCAGTAAAAAGTTTTGTTGTGAGTTGGGGATGAGTTGGGAATAAGCTTGGCGTTAGTTTAGGATGAGTTTGGGGTGAGGTTAGGATGAGTAAGGGATGATTTTAGTGTGAGTTTGGGGTAAGTATGGAATAAGTTTTGGGTATATTTGGGATCAGTTTGAAGTGAGTTTGAGTTTGGTCAGGATTATTGAATTTAGAGTGAGTTGATTTTGGTGTGAGTTGGGGATGAGTTTGGTGTAAGTTAGGGACGAGTTAAGTGTCTTTGAGATGAGTTTGGTTTGAGTTGGGGATGAGTTGGGTGTAAGTTTGGGGTGGGGTGGGGTTAATATCAGTTTGGGAATAAGTTTAGTGTGAGTTTGGATGATTTTGGTGTTACTTGGGGATGAGTTCAGTATTAGTTATGGATCAGTTTGGTGTGAGTTGGGGATGAGTTTGGTGTGATCTTGGTGTCAGTTTGATATGAGTTGGGGATGAGTTTGATGTGAGTTGGAGATGAGTTTAGAGTGAGTTGGGGATGATTTTAGTGTGAGTTTGGGGTAAGTATGGAATAAGTTTTGGGTGTGTTTGGGATCAGTTTGAAGTGAGTTTGAGTTTGGTCAGGATTGTTGAATTTAGAGTGAGTTTGGGATGAATTTGGTGTTCTTGAGATGAGTTTGGGATGAGTTTGGTGTAAGTTTGGTGTGGGTTGGGGTTATGTTTGATATCAGTTTGGGGATAAGTTTAGTGTGAGTTTGGATGATTTTATTGTTACTTGGGAAAGAGTGTGATGTGAGTTTAGGGGTGAGTTTTGGGTGAGTTTATAATGATTTTACTGTAAGTTGGGGATAAGTTTGGTGTGAGTTTATAATGATTTTACTGTGAGTTGGGGATGAGTTTAGTGTGAGTTGGGGATGAGTTTGGTGTGAGTTTATAATGATTTTACTGTGAGTTGGGGATGAGTTTGGTGTGAGTTTATAATGATTTTACTGAGAGTTGGGGATGAGTTTAGTGTAAGTTTATAATGATTTTACTGTGAGTTGGGGGTGAGTTTAGTGTAAGTTTATAATGATTTTACTGTGAGTTGGGGATGAGTTTAGTGTAAGTTTATAATGATTTTACTGTGAGTTGGGTATGAGTTTAGTGTGAGTTTATAATAATTGTACTGTGAGTTGGGGATGAGTTTGGTGTGAGTTGGGGATGAGTTTGGTGTGAGTTTATAATGATTTTACTGTGAGTTGGGGATGAGTTTGGTGTAAGTTTATAATGATTTTATTTGGGGATGAGTTTAGTGTAAGTTTATAATGATTTTACTGTGAGTTGGGATGAGTTTAGTGTAAGTTTATAATGATTTTACTGTGAGTTGGGGATGAGTTTGGTGTGAGTTTATAATAATTGTACTGTGAGTTGGGGATGAGTTTGGTGTGAGTTGGGGATGAGTTTAGTGTGAGTTTATAATGATTTTACTGTGAGTTGGGGATGAGTTTAGTGTAAGTTTATAATGATTGTACTGTGAGTTGGGGATGAGTTTGGTGTGTGTTGGGGATGAGTTTAGTGTGAGTTTATAATGATTTTACTGTGAGTTGGGGATGAGTTTAGTGTAAGTTTATAATGATTTTATTTGGGGATGAGTTTAGTGTAAGGTTATAATGATTTTACTGTGAGTTGGTGTGAGTTTAGTGTAAGTTTATAATGATTTTACTGTGAGTTGGGGATGAGTTTATTGTAAGTTTATAATGATTTTACTGTGAGTTGGGGATGAGTTTGGTGTGAGTTTATAATAATTGTACTGTGAGTTGGGGATGAGTTTGGTGTGAGTTGGGGATGAGTTTAGTGTGAGTTTATAATGATTTTACTGTGAGTTGGGGATGAGTTTAGTGTAAGTTTATAATAATTGTACTGTGAGTTTATAATGATTTTACTGTGAGTTGGGGATGAGTTTAGTGTAAGTTTATAATGATTTTACTGTGAGTTGGGGATGAGTTTAGTGTAAGTTTATAATGATTGTACTGTGAGTTGGGGATGAGTTTGGTGTGTGTTGGGGATGAGTTTAGTGTGAGTTTATAATGATTTTACTGTGAGTTGGGGATGAGTTTAGTGTAAGTTTATAATGATTTTATTTGGGGATGAGTTTAGTGTAAGTTTATAATGATTTTACTGTCAGTTGGGGATGAGTTTGGTGTGAGTTTATAATGATTTTACTGAGAGTTGGGGATGAGTTTAGTGTAAGTTTATAATGATTTTATTTGGGGATGAGTTTAGTGTAAGTTTATAATGGTTTTACTGTCAGTTGGGGATGAGTTTGGTGTGAGTTTATAATGATTTTACTGTGAGTTGGGGATGAGTTTAGTGTAAGTTTATAATGATTTTACTGTGAGTTGGGGATGAGTTTAGTGTGAGTTTATAATGATTTTACTGTGAGTTGGGGATGAGTTTAGTGTAAGTTTATAATGATTTTATTTGGGGATGAGTTTAGTGTAAGTTTATAATGATTTTACTGTGAGTTGGGGTGAGTTTAGTGTAAGTTTATAATGATTTTACTGTGAGTTGGGGATGAGTTTAGTGTAAGTTTATAATGATTTTACTGTGAGTTGGGGATGAGTTTGGTGTGAGTTTATAATAATTGTACTGTGAGTTGGGGATGAGTTTGGTGTGAGTTGGGGATGAGTTTAGTGTGAGTTTATAATGATTTTACTGTGAGTTGGGGATGAGTTTAGTGTAAGTTTATAATGATTGTACTGTGAGTTGGGGATGAGTTTGGTGTGTGTTGGGGATGAGTTTAGTGTGAGTTTATAATGATTTTACTGTGAGTTGGGGATGAGTTTAGTGTAAGTTTATAATGATTTTATTTGGGGATGAGTTTAGTGTAAGTTTATAATGATTTTACTGTCAGTTGGGGATGAGTTTGGTGTGAGTTTATAATGATTTTACTGAGAGTTGGGGATGAGTTTAGTGTAAGTTTATAATGATTTTATTTGGGGATGAGTTTAGTGTAAGTTTATAATGGTTTTACTGTCAGTTGGGGATGAGTTTGGTGTGAGTTTATAATGATTTTACTGTGAGTTGGGGATGAGTTTAGTGTAAGTTTATAATGATTTTACTGTGAGTTGGGGATGAGTTTAGTGTGAGTTTATAATAATTGTACTGTGAGTTGGGGATGAGTTTGGTGTGAGTTGGGGATGAGTTTGGTGTGAGTTTATAATGATTTTACTGTGAGTTGGGGATGAGTTTAGTGTAAGTTTATAATGATTTTATTTGGGGATGAGTTTAGTGTAAGTTTATAATGATTTTACTGTGAGTTGGGGGTGAGTTTAGTATAAGTTTATAATGATTTTACTGTGAGTTGGGGATGAGTTTAGTGTAAGTTTATAATGATTTTACTGTCAGTTGGGGATGAGTTTGGTGTGAGTTTATAATGATATTTCTGTGAGTTGGGGATGAGTTTAGTGTAAGTTTATAATGATTTTACTGTGAGTTGGGGATGAGTTTAGTGTGAGTTTATAATAATTGTACTGTGAGTTGGGGATGAGTTTGGTGTGAGTTGGGGATGAGTTTGGTGTGAGTTTATAATGATTTTATTTGGGGATGAGTTTGGTGTAAGTTTATAATGATTTTACTGTGAGTTGGGGGTGAGTTTAGTGTAAGTTTATAATGATTTTACTGTGAGTTGGGGATGAGTTTAGTGTAAGTTTATAATGATTTTACTGTGAGTTGGGGATGAGTTTAGTGTGAGTTTATAATAATTGTACTGTGAGTTGGGGATGAGTTTGGTGTGAGTTGGGGATGAGTTTAGTGTAAGTTTATAATGATTTTACTGTGAGTTGGGGGTGAGTTAAGTGTAAGTTTATAATGATTTTACTGTGAGTTGGGGATGAGTTTAGTGTAAGTTTATAATGATTTTACTGTCAGTTGGGGATGAGTTTGGTGTGAGTTTATAATGATTTTACTGTGAGTTGGGGATGAGTTTAGTGTAAGTTTATAATGATTTTACTGTGAGTTGGGGATGAGTTTAGTGTGAGTTTATAATAATTGTACTGTGAGTTGGGGATGAGTTTGGTGTGAGTTGGGGATGAGTTTGGTGTGAGTTTATAATGATTTTACTGTGAGTTGGGGATGAGTTTAGTGTAAGTTTATAATGATTTTATTTGGGGATGAGTTTAGTGTAAGTTTATAATGATTTTACTGTGAGTTGGGGATGAGTTTAGTGTAAGTTTATAATGATTTTACTGTGAGTTGGGGATGAGTTTGGTGTGAGTTTATAATAATTGAACTGTGAGTTGGGGATGAGTTTGGTGTGAGTTGGGGATGAGTTTAGTGTGAGTTTATAATGATTTTACTGTGAGTTGGGGATGAGTTTAGTGTAAGTTTATAATGATTTTACTGTGAGTTGGGGATGAGTTTGGTGTGAGTTGGGGATGAGTTTAGTGTGAGTTTATAATGATTTTACTGTGAGCTGGGGATGAGTTTAGTGTGAGTTTATAATGATTTTACTGTGAGTTGGGGATGAGTTTGGTGTGAGTTTATAATAATTGTACTGTGAGTTGGGGATGAGTTTAGTGTATGTTTATAATGATTTTACTGTGAGTTGGGGATGAGTTTAGTGTATGTTTATAATGATTTTACTTTGAGTTGGGGATGAGTAGTGTAAGTTTATAATAATTGTACTGTGAGTTGGGGATGAGTTTAGTGTATGTTTATAATGATTTTACTGTGAGTTGGGGATGAGTTTAGTGTATGTTTATAATGATTTTACTTTGAGTTGGGGATGAGTAGTGTAAGTTTATAATAATTGTACTGTGTGTTGGGGATGAGTTTGGTGTGAGTTTATAATGATTTTACTTTGAGTTGGGGATGAGTAGTGTAAGTTTATAATAATTGTACTGTGAGTTGGGGATGAATTTAGTGTAAGTTTATAATAATTGTACTGTGAGTTGGGGATGAGTTTGATATGAGTTCTTAAATTATTCTTTTTTATTGAATCCCTGGTGAAATTCTTGTCTGAAAATGGTAAATTTGTCAAAAGCGGGCAAAAAATGCTACTCTGAAGAATCTAAAGTATAAAATATATTTACACTTTTATGCTTTACTACATAATTCCATATGGGGTCCTTTAATAGTTTGATGGTTTTATTAGTAGTGCATAAAGTTTCTTTATGATGATTGGTAGAGTGCATTAGTCTGAGTAAAATCAGAGATGTACTAAATGGGGTTTCTGGTAATTAAGGGATTTACCATACAAGCTTTTCTCAACTTTTACTTTCAGTTTTGCCACAGCATGAACTCACTGAAGAGCTTTTATCTCTTCTTATCTTCTGTCAACAGGAAACATGAAAAGAAAAGTGAAAGACCTTGGCGAATGCTGTCCAACTGATCTAGGCTTACATACAAATTTACAGCTCAAATCAGATCAAATGTACAGCTTCCATTACTGTTTTCAACATATAATTGAATGGGGCAATTTATGGAAATAATGGTTTTAATTAAAGTAGTAACAGTATAAACATAATACATGAAATGAGAATGAAAGAAACGTTTATTTTTGTTAAATGTTTCTTTCGGACTGGAAGACAGTGTACAACACTGCTGTGTTCTTGAGAATCAATACAGCATTTCTGAACTAAATATTGTGATACTTTGATATATCAATATTTAAATACACCCCTATTTCCCATTAGTCATTTTGAATAATTACCACTTTGCAGAATTCTGAGGGTTTTTTTTCTGAGCTGGATTACTCACTGATAGTTGATGGCAGGTGAGGGAACTGCACTGGTTAGGATAAGTTTTAAATATAGTCACTAAATTTTAAATATAGTCACTTTTGGACAAAAATATTGTCTCTCAATTTTTGAAATTTTGATTCAATATTCCATTATTAACGGACCAATAGAATGCTTACTAATTGTTAAAACATGGACTTGGACAAACAGTTGCGTTTTCACAAATTTTGAATGTACACAATTTTTATTTTTGTATTTTTCGCAGAGCGTTTCACCAATGAAGCCTGTGATGCAACTGGTGAGCACCACATAAGTTATACTTATTGGAAAGCCAATATAACTTATAAAGCTTATAATTTAATAAGTTTTACTTGTTGGCAAGTTAATCCAATTTAACTAAAATATTGTCATTATTGTACGGAAATCCAAAATTTAGGAAAACATAAGAGAAAAGGAGTCACTTTTTTATTTTTAAATCATTTTAGAGCATTTTTATTGGTACATTCATTAGAATGTAAAAAATAACTGTCAGAATGTATATTATATCAGAAAGCAAAATATGGGGACAAAAATGATGCAAGATCTTAGGTTTTGTGCATTAACTACTATATATATATATTAGCTCATTAATTACTTAACAATTCTAAAGAATTTCTATATGTCTTTATAAATTTAAGATAATAAAATAAAACATGCATTTAAAAGTGCATTCCTTTGTTTAAAAGACTTAGTGTTATAATAAACTGCTCTTCTCTGGATGAAACTGATAAGGACTGATCTGGAAGATCTGCATTTAGCCGGAAAACTGTTCTAGTTGATGGTAATCAGAAATTCAGAGATTTCATCAGTAACTGCAGTTTAATCAATTTAGAATAAATTTTAGTAGAATAGAAATGCATTTGCTGTTGTTTCTCATTAGACTTGACTACTGCAACTCTCTACTGGCTGGTCTTCCACTGCGAGCCACCAAACCACTACAATTAATTCAGAACGCGGCAGCACGACTCGTCTTCAATCTTCCGAAGTTCAGTCATGTGACTCCTTTGCTGCGTTCCCTCCACTGGCTTCCTGTTGCCGCCCGCATCCGATTCAAAACCATGACGCTGGCCTACAAGGCAAAAAGCGGACCAGCACCTTCATACCTGATGGCGATGGTCAAAGCCAGATCTGCACCAAGAGCTCTTAGAGCTTCCAGTACGGCTCGGCTCGAACCTCCATCACTCAAAACACACAGAAAACAGACATCCAGACTCTTCTCTGTGCTGGCACCAAGGTGGTGGAATGAACTTCCACTGGATGTCAGAGCAGCAGAGTCACTCACGGTCTTCAAACGTCGACTGAAGACACATCTTTTCAAAGAGTTCCTAAACTAATAATAAAAAAATAAATAAAAAAAAGGTTCCTAGGGTTCTTAACATGATTAAGTTCTATGTATCTCTTGATCCTAGTCTACAAACTAGCTTTGGATATCTTAAGTAACTTTGAAGCACTGTTGTAAGTCGCTCTGGATAAGAGCGTCTGCTAAATACCATAAATGTAAATGTAAATGTAATGTCAATACATTAATCAAAGTGTAACTGAAAATGTGGCTGAATATTTTATTGTATTGAAAGTGTGTAAAGACGTCGCTCTGGGAGCAGGAATGGTGGTAGGAGGAGCTGGAGCCGTGGCTGGAGGTGTGTTGCTTGCTACCGAAGCTGAGATTCTGCTGCCGGCTGCAGCCGTGGCCGCCGGTACCGCGGCGGCTATAGGAACAGGGGCGAAGATAATTTACGATAAAGTTACGAAAAAAGACAAACAAGCATAATGCCCAAAGTTGAAGCATTTATCCTTCTGTACATTCTCTCCAGGGAAGGTTGCTTTAAAGATTTGATTAACGTAATTTACAAACTATAAGGCGGTACTTTTTTCACATGCTTTGAACACTGTGGCTTATTTAACGTTTTTAACTAAACGGGGCTAACAAGCTTTATGCTCCTAAAACATTTAGCCTTGTCACAGCTCGCCAGTTCAATCAAAATATTGGAAATCTAAGCATACTGTGCACAAATGAAAGGTTTTACTCACCAAAATAAACTAGGAGTTTTTATAAGAGATATCTGTGTAGATTATGGGTCGGCAATTCCAAGCCATTACGTGGTGGGCCACAAAAAGTTTGTAAAATGAAGTGTAATGGGATGATGTGCTTTAGACTAGTAGCTCTCCAGCCCAGAGGGTTGTTGAACCCAACTGCAGAACAGTTGATCTCTAAGCAGGTAAACCCAAGAAGAAAGGAATTAAAAAAAATAAAAAAACGCCCTTCTAAGGAGGTAAGGAGCCCAAGAACGAGCGAAAAAAAATCGAGGACTTGCGGAAACTAAAGTCACTCTGAGCGCAACAGAGAGACAGGGGAGGAATGTAAACAAAAGCTCAACAGAGAAACTTTTTTTTGTTTGTTTAATTTTTTTTTCATTATCGTTTATTATAGTTCAAACAAAAATTTAAGTGGATTCTGGAGAACTTTGGTGCCAAAATTTCGCTCTTTACCATCGTTCTGTTCACCCACGCCGATCAGCTGAAGGATAAAACCGTGGAGGATTACATCGCAGAAAGTTTAGACCTTCGCAAAGTTCTAGATAAGTGTGGAGGAAGATTTCACACGTTGGATAATAAAACCAAAACCAGCAACTCTCAACTCCCAGAGCTGATGAAGAAGATCTATCTGCTGGTGAACAGGAATGGGAAACATGAATCCAGAGAGAAGGACGAGAAACGGAGGAGAGAAGACGAGGAAAGATCTGGTATCGTTGGGTGGATTAGAAGAGCAATGGAGAATCCAAGGCAGTTGGTTGAAGATCGAGTCGGTTCATCTCTTTCTAGAGTCGGGTTAGGAACTGCAGCAGCAGGGGTTGGAGGCGTCGTCTTAATGGGAACTTTAGGATGTACTCTGTTTTTGGGAGTATTGGCAGTATTTTCTGTGAAATTCTATAAATTTCTACGACGGATTTGAAGCAAAAGTACTGAGCAACACATTCATTCAGTGTTTATTCAGAAATCAAGGGTTTTAAAAAGAGTTTATCCTGCTTTTTCTGGAGTAACGGTCTTTATGGTCTTCAGTAAAGACTTTCTACTAGATTTTAAAGCATTGATGTGAAGAATTGATTGCTTTCAGCAACAAGACTTCCAAATCCAAAAAAAAAATGAAGAGAGCACTTCAGTTTCTGCATCAGTTTCTCTGATTTTGTTATTTATAGATTTATGTTTGAGTAAAATGAACATTGTTGTTTTATTCTATAAACTACAGACAACATTTCTCTCAATTTCCTAATAAAAAAAGGTCATTTAGAGCATTTATTTGCAGAAAATGAGAAAAGGAGCTTTCAGACCTCAAAAAATGCAAAGAAAACAAGTTCATATTCATAAAGTTTTAAGAGTTCAGAAACCAATATTTGGTGGAATAATCCTGTTTTTTAATCACAGTTTTTTCTTCATGCATCTTGGCATCATGTTCTCCTCCACCAGTCTTACACACTGCTTTTGGATAACTTTATGCTGCTTTACTCCTGGTGCAAAAAATCAAGCAGTTCAGTTTGGTGGTTTGATGGTTTGTGATCATCCATCTTCCTCTTGATTATATTCCAGAGGTTTTTAATTTAGTAAAATCAAAGAAACTCATCATTTTTAAGTGCTCTCTTATTTTTTTTTAGAGCTGTATTGTTGATTACACTTTTTTTTAACTATTGTTCATACATCTTCAAAATTAACAGAACATAACAGGAGGGTTATGTATGCATTGCTCATAACAATGATTATAGACCCTTTGTGGTACCTTTATTTTTAAGATTGCGCAATATAAGGACTAACAATACACAGTGTTCAATGATTATATAGTGTTAATAATCTTTATATAACTGAGTATATAAGTATATAAGTGAATTATAACATTGCATTGATTGAGTTTCTGATGTATGTATCATATGAATTAGACTGAATGGATGTAGATAAACCAAATTATTTTTATGTGGAATCATTACAATAAATTACACAGTTTGTTTACCAAGTGTTTTGTCTTTATTTTCTTTATTTGCCAAAAAAGGTGGTTTACAGTATTTTGATGTAAATTTGACAGAAATGCCTCAGTTACTCAAGTTAACCGAGTTAATCGAGTACTGCCTCCACACCCTCCTTAACGCCGCTGATCATTTTCAATAGCTTTCACTATGCCTTTACACCCTGCTGAGATTCCTCCAGCCAGTGGCTTTGTAAACACATCTACAATGGCGCCCAGCTTTTCGTCGCCAGTGTTGGCTCTCTCAACTCCGGACATGGCATCCCCAACTCCCTCCACGAAGCCTTTGCTGATGTCCACAGTGGTCTCGGCCACGGCTTTTACTATTCCCCAAGCCTTGAAGAAATCCATGTTTACTGTGGAGGAACAGAAGCTTAAGTGTTAGAAAAACAGTTGCATCTTAAAATAAGAAAGAACCAATCCATTCCACTTCCTGTTATTCCAATTCAAATTCAATTCAACATCCTGTAGGGTGGATTCTATTCAAATTCAAATTAATTAAATGAATTTAATTAAATTCTTAAATTCTAAAAAAGTGCACAGTCCTGCTTTGTAAACAAAAAGTGTTAAACAATGTGATTGGCTGAGATAAGTTCTATGCACTTATCTGCACTATGCAGTTCTAAACAGCCAGCTCATTCAATCTGTCAGCTTCAAAAGCTTTTGTTTCTTTCTAAAACTGGAGGATGATGTAAGAAGGCAGCCTATACCGCCAACCACCAGCAGAGAGTGTCTGGCACTGCAGTAGAAAGCTGGTGGTTGAAAAATTACAAGTCCCAGAATCCACTGTGGTAATCAGCACTGACTAGGCTCAGCAGTCAAACCTCAGTTCTCTGTCGCACCTTTGTAGAGGGGTGACCGATAACAATGGGTAACAAGAAAAGAGAAACGAGAAAAAAAGAACAAAGAAGAAAAGAAAATACCACTTTAAAATAAGGCTCCTTTATAAAGACTTTATAAATAGTTCATACAGGAGTTTCAATGGTCATTAATTAGATTATTAATTATTAATAAGCAGTTAAAACATAAATAGGAAGGGCAATTTGCCATTTACCAAATAGTGATTCTACATTCATTTATACTGTTACCTACTGTCAAACCTCCGATCTTACTTGATGCTTATCTTACAATCAGTGATCATCAACATTTCTGTTAATAAATATAACTATTCATTTAACTATAATGACATATTAGAAGACTAAACTGACTTTCTATATTATTTATTTAGGCATGTTAAAATGTTCACTGTTGTTCTTTATATTGATGTGTTGTAAGTGCTTATTAATGTTTTAACAACTTATTTTATAACCATTAATAAACACCTTTATAAACTATATATAAACCCTTTATATAGGAGCTTTGTTTTAAGGAAAATATCCAAAAAAGAGATCTAAAAAAAATCCATAAAAATAGTTTCTTTTTGCACTTGTTTGTTAATAAACCATAAATAAACTTCTTTATAAATTATTTATAAACCATTTATAAAGGAGCCTTATTTTAAAGTGGTACAAGAACAACAATATAACAACAATTACTTTTAAACATATTTAAATAAATAATATAGAAAGTCAATTTAGTTGTTTAATAATGTTATTATAGTAAAATAAATTAAGTTATTAACAGAAATGTTAATGATGACTGATTTAAAAGAGAAAGTAAGATACACATCTAGAAAGTTCTGAGGTTTAACAGTATAAACAAATGTAAAATCACTATTACATACACAACATGCCAAACTGTTGCCCTTCCTATTTATTGGTTAAAACTGCTTATTAATGGTTTATAACCTAATTAATAACCATTAATAAACTGCTATATAAACAATTTGTAAACTCTTCATGGAGGAGCCTTATTTTAAAGTGGTACCGAAAAGAAAAGAGATCACAAAAGAGAGATTTCAAAATAAAGCAAAGAGATCTTAAAAAAAACATAAAAAATAAAAGATCTCAAAAAAACGTTTTTGAGCTTCTTTTTGCATTTGTCAATTAATAAACACCTTTATAAACTATTTATAAATTCTTTATAAAGGAGCCTTTATTTAAAGTGGCATCATTGTTCTTTATATTTATGTGTTGTATGTGCTTATTAATGTTTTTAAAGTTTGTACAACTTAATATATAAGCATTAATAAAATGCTTTGTAAACTCTTCATAAAGGAGCCTTACTTTAAAGTAAGGAAAAATCCAAAAAAAGAGAAGAAAAAAAAGCTAAATGTTCACAAAAGAAAACAAAGAGATCTTAAAAGAATGCCCACAAAAAATAAAATAAAATATATTTTTTTAAGTTCCTTTTTGCATTTGATTTGTTTAAGCCGTACCATGTGATATTTCCTTTTTTTGCCTTTCCAGCCTTTTTTTTCTACCTGATATTCTTAAGGTCTTGTTTGGGAGTTCAATCCCACCTTGGGTAGTGCACAAATTACTAATTTGAATTTTACTAACAAAAAAAATAAATAAATAAATAAATTATAAAGTATTTAAATAAAGTCCGGTACGTACAATGAACAAAATATTTTTTTATTTTTTTTAATCCAATATCTTCAATACTTTTATTGTACTTTAAATAAATCCAATATCAATTGTTTTTTTTTTACCTTACTTTTAATAAATACAATTTGGTCAATATTTGTGTTTCTGTATATTTACCTCTATAATAATAAGTATTATTTGTTAACATTTTTAACATATTATTTTTTATAATAATTTATGTTTTAAAAGTAGGTCATTAAATGGAGCTATTTTAACCTGCAACATGTTAATAACCAAACATAGATCCTTTTGTTTAACTCAAAATCTTTCAATAAACAGTGATAATAGAACTATTGCAATATATAATTCCAATAATTTACTGATCTAAGACCAATATAGCACATTATAGCACCAAACTCAAGTGTATTATTGCTTATAATGAAGAGCTCTTACCTTTATTTTGTCTTTCTTCAAAGTTTTCTTGAAGTAAACTTGTCCTCAGATCTGTAAATCAAAAGAAGAAATTTATATTAAATCCATCATTATCCGTATAATAATAATAATCAGTAATATATTATCAGTATTAATTACAGGACTGATATAAATTCAGTACTCACTGGTATGAGCGGGTGATGGAGACGGTGGTCAGGTAGATCTGCAGATGGTCTGATGGTGCAGACTGTAGATATTAGAGGAATAAAGTGGGAGGAGTTAAGAGAAGGAGGAGGATAAAAACACCATAAATCCATTAGGTACTGATGGTGTGCAGTCTAACAGTCAGAGTGAAACTGATAGCAGATTTTTGCAATCAGTGCAGAAAGATAAGATCTGATCAATAACTGTGCTTAATGCGAGGGTGAAACATGCATTTATTATTTGTGAAGAGTCATTGTGTTTTAATTTTGTACTGTTTTTATACAGTAATGTACTGTAATTCATAGTGGGCAACTGTATTGTCTTGCATAGAAATATAACCTACTACCTGATATTTTTAGGTATTTTCTACATTTTAAATTTTTAGACATTAAAACTATGAAGATATACATATAGATGTGTGCAGTAAATAGTTTGAGATTACTTTGAGGTGAGTTTGGTATGGGTTTACAGTCTGGTTGTGGATGATTTTGGTATGAGTTTGGGGTGAGTTTAGGATGAATTTGGGGTGAATTTGGTATGGGATTTAAGTCTGGTTGGGGATGATTTTGTTACGAGCTAGGGGTGTCTTTGGAGTGAGTTGGGGATGTGTTTTATGTAAGTTTTGTGTGGGTTGGGGTTAAGTTTGGTGTCAGTCTGGGGATAGGTTTAGTTTGAGTTTGGGATGATTTTAGTGTTAGTTGTGGATGAGTTTGGAGTCAGTTGGGGATGAGTTTGATATGAGTTGGGGATGAGTTTTGTATAAGTCAGGGATGATTTAGTGTAAGTTTATGGTGATTTTAGTGTTAGGTGGGGATGAGTTGGGGATGAGCTTGGTGTGAGTTGGGGATGAGTTTGGTGTGAGTTCATGGTGAGTATGGGAGGAGTTTGATATGAGTTGGGGATGAGTTTGGTGTGAGTTTTGGATGAGTTTTTTGCGAGTTGGGGATGAGTTAGGGATGAGTCGGGATGAGTTGGGGATGAGTTTTGTATGAGTCGGGGATGAGTTTTGTACGAGTCGGGGTTGATTTAGTGTGATTTTAGTGTGAGTTGGGGATGAGTTTGATATGAGTTGGGGATGAGTTTGGTGTGAGTTGGGGATGAGCTCGGTGTGAGTTTTGGATGAGTTTTTTCCAAGTTGGGGATGAGTTAGGGATGAGTCGTGATGAGTTTGGTATGAGTTGGGGATGAGTTTTGTATGAGTCGGGGATGAGTTTTGTAGGAGTCGGGGTTGATTTAGTGTGATTTTATTGTGAATTGGGGATGAGTTTGATATGAGTTAGGGATGAGTTTGATATGAGTTAGGGATGAGTTGGGGATGAGTTGGGGATGAGTTTGATATGAGTTGGGGATGAGTTTGGTGTGGGTTTTTGATGATTTCAGTGTAAGTTTTGGAGGAGTTTGATGTGGGTTTGATGTCAGTTTGATTTAATTCAATTCTTATTTTTTATTAATATCAGGTGATGTTCTTGTCTGACTAAGAAAATGCTAATTTTGTGAAAAGCTGTCAACATGTCAGTATATTGTGAATAGCTGTCTACTCTGAAGAATCTGAAGTATAAAACATATTCTGAGAGTTTTTTTTAACACTCTTTACTGTTTGACTACATAATTCCATGTGTTCCATCATAGTCTGATGGTTGTATTATTGATGCATTAAGTTTCTTTATGATGATTGGTAGAGTGCATTAGTCTGAGTGAAATCAGAGATGTAGTAAATGGGGTCTGGCGTCTGGTAATGTAGAGATTTACCGTAAGAGCTTTTGTCTACTTTTACTTTTCAGTTTTACCACAGCATGAACTTACTAAAAAGCTTTTATATCCGTTTATGATCTTCTGTCAACAGGAAACAGGAAATAAAAGTGAAAGATCTTGGTGGATGCTGTCCAACTGAATTTTGATCAAACATACAGTTTCCATTACTGTTTTCCACATGTAATTGAATGGGGTGATTTATGGAAATAATGGTTGCAATTAAAGTAGTAACAGTATAAAAAACTTAATACATAAAATCAGAATAAAAGAAACGTTTATTTTTGTAAAATGCTTCTTTCAGATATGAAGACAGAGTACAACACTACTGCTGTATCACCTAATGAACTACTGATTAAACCCAATCTTTACATGTAAACTAATAATTAAAAACCAATACTCTGTTCTTGTATTGCATAACTAAATAGTGTGATACTATCTATATCAATATTTAAATACACCCCTATTTCCCATTCCTGATTCTGAAGAATTACCACTTTGGAGAGTTCTGAGGGTTTTTTTCTGAGCTGGATTACTCACTGATAGTGATGGCAGACTGAGGGCACTACACTGGTTAGGATCAGGGTCTAGATAGGGTTTGAGAGGGTTAGCCATAATGCTAAATGTTATTTTAAGGTAGATTACTCACTGATAGTTGAGGACACCACATTAATTTGATTGGTTCAGTCTTGCTGTCTTATGGATTGACCCAAGTTTATACGTTTATAGTCATATCGGGACAAATATCACAATCACCATGAGGTTTGAAGCTCAACTCTGCATGGTGGTAGATCACCAGGACCAGGTTTGGGCACCCTTGACCTGTTAGATCTCAATTTCACCATCATCATCGTTATCGTCTATTTTAGAGTCCTTTTTATCCTGATTCCTCTCTATTTGCTTCTATTCTATTCTTCTTCTCTTTCTTTGTTCAGCATTCTTCATCAAGTTCAGCACCAATTTATGACTGCTAGCCTTAGCATTAGCGTCCAAACAGCACTGACAGCTCCTCTGACAAGTACTGGTGCTGTTTAATCTAATAGCGTTTTTGACATTTTCCTGCTTGTGAAGCTTCTGGTGGTTTGAAGTCAAGAGTCATGTTTCCTTTAGAAAAAAAAAACATATAAAACAGATAAACAGTGTCATCAATTAATTTAACTATGAAACACTCAGCGTCAAATAAATAGTGTCTAAAATACATTATGTGTTGAATTGCAGTGCTATTATCAAGAAAAAGATAAAAGTAACCAAGTCTGATTAATGACAAAACCTTTTGTTTGATATAAGCAATATATAACATAATATGTCTGTCTATCTATCTAGATATATGTCTGTCTGTCTGTCTGTCTGTCTGTCTATATCTATCTATCTATCTATCTATCTATCTATCTATCTATCTATCTATCTATCAATCTATCTATCTATCTATCTATCTATCTATCTATCTATCTATCTATCTATCTATCTATCTATCTATCTATCTATCTATCTATCTATCTATCTATCTATATATGTGTGTGTGAGTGTGTGAGTTGTTTTTTTATTTGGTAAAGCAGATCTACCCATAATTCTATGCATTTTAAGCTCATTTGAGGAAGGTGCAACGCTGTATACTGTATATGTAAATAAATTTAAATATATCTATATATATATAGTATTTTGAAACACTAATCTTTAATGATATAGTTACTAAAATACAGTATTTGCACCCAGAAGCAGTGTTGGGAAGGTTACTTTTAAAATGTAATCCCTTACAGATTACTGATTACATCACTCAAAATGTAATTTGTAACGTAATCAGTTACATTACTTCAAGTGAGTAATGTAATCTGATTACTTTGGATTACTTACAATATTGTCGTTTTTTTAAACCTGAATGAATGTAGCAACCACATATTGCATATTATCCTTTTATTTTTCTTTCCAGTTAACAAATAGATAAACAAATAAAACAGCCTTTTCAATCACCCTATAAAAATACTTATGAAACCATTTCATCAAAAATTTTATGAAACACTTCTATAAATTGATAATAAAACCATTTAAAACCAAACAATGTAACAACAACTGTAAGCTATCTACTTGCAGGTTTGCCACCAGTGTTAATTTTGACAACAAATTGTGATTTAGTCTTAGTCATAGTCTTGTGACAAAAATAGCATTTAGTTTTAGTCACAATTTAGTCATCTGAAATGTTTTTAGTTTTAGTCGACTTAATGTCATAAGAATATAGTCTACTAAAATTACAGTAAATTTAGTCGACTAAAATGTAAAGGGTGTAAATGTAAATGCTTTTTCATCAGTTCTCTTGAATTATTAACTATACACTTATATGAAATGAAACATTTAATAACCACTTGAGTAATATTGTTAATGTTTGAATGTGAAATATATTTATATATGATTTAATGTATATTATTATTATTATTATTATTATAGGTGTGTGACTATATATATTTTACATTTAAAATTTTGCTCTAGAAATCAGGTTATTAAACATCTGAATAGTTAAATTATAGTTTAAACAGAGCTGTAGATGCAAAAACAGCTTTTAAAGGATCTAGAAACACACATTCACACACTGTGCTGTAGAGATGCTCTCAGGATGTACTGAGAGACTTCATGAGTTAAAGTGAGAAACTTATGAGAAAGTGCTGTAAGGAACTTTACACAGACTTTTGGGTTCATAGATTGACTTATTTTATTGTTTTATTTTGGTTATATTATTGAGTTCCTTTCTGACCTGTTCCTGCTTTAACACTAGCTGTATCTTTCCCACTGTGAGACTAAACAGATGATCTGATCTTAATGAGTTAGGGTTCTGTATCAGTTCTGTGTTTTAGTGCACTGCTGAGTTAAACACATCAGCTCATGAAATAACATCAGTATTAAAACGCGGATCTCTGCATGGAGATCTGTGTGACTCTGGTCTGCAGAAGCTGAAAGATTAGTGGTGTTTTTACCGGAGATGGAGTCGCTCCACACGGTTTACACGTTATCTTGTTTTTCGCGACGTCAAAGGAGAAATATATCGCCTCTCTCTCTCTCTCTCTCTCTCTCTCTCTGTCTCTCTCTCTCTCTCTCCCTCTCTCTCTCTCTCTCTCTCTGTCTCTCTCTCTCTCTCTCTCTCTCTCTCCCTGCTGAACACTGTGGAGTTAACTTCCAGTCGAGCTCCGTAACGACAGGTTAATTCCCGGGTTTGTAACTGAGCGCGCGGCGCTACTGCAGGAGAGGCGGGTACTGATTGGATGAGTACCCCGCTTATCCCGCCTCTCCACCTTCGCTAAAGTAGCAGTGATTGGATCTCTTCCTAACTGGTCCCTACCTTTCACAGAACTAAATCAGTTCTGATTGGATTTCGTCCCTGCTAAACATTTTCGTCTTGTTTTTATTCGTTGACCAAAATGTCAGTTAATTTCGTCTCGTTGTGTGAGCGTGGAGCCGCTGTGAGCCGCTGCCCCTCCTCCCTGTGTGTGTGTGTGTGTGTGTGTGTGCAGCGAGACGGGACGAGGGGCAGAGAGTTCCCTTTCATATCAGAGCGATTTCACCGCAAAATGTTATTTGCGTTTTGTCAGTGTTGGAAGAGCAAAAATAGGAAAGTACCGCAATGTAATCCTTTAATTTTAGCAGAGTAACTGTAATCTGATTACCACTTACTGAAGCAGTAACTGTAATGGATTACAGTTACTTATAATTTGTAATCTGATTACGTAACGCCGTTACATGTAATCCGTTACTTCCCAACACTGCCCAGAAGGAAACATATGGGATTACAGTGCTATTTACAAGAAAAAGACAAAAGTAACCAAGAGTGAATAAGATAAAACAAGATAAAAACTTTAGCCTGATATGAGCAACTCTGGCTGATATTTATTGATCTACGCATACAGATGGCGCCTGGGAGGAACGATTTCTGTACTTCAGCTGACAGAAGAAATGTCTTTCCTCCAGAGAGGCTTATTCTATTGGCAATACTTCGCTACCCTCACCTCATCTGTCTGTCTGTCTGTCTGTCTGTTTCTCAAAACAGTGCAAACAGCGAAACTCAATGAAATACCTGCAAAAGCACGTAACTCCCTCAGAATTCTTAGTTTTTGCTTCAATCAGTTTGTCAGTGCCATCAGAATGCCTAGTCTGTGTGTCATTGCCTATAAACAAGGCACTGAAAATACTTAGTCATGTTGTTAACAGTGTACAGTGTAAATATATTCTGATGAAAACAAGCTTTTGATTCGAATCAAATCAATTAAAACTGTATGCGTTACACACAAAATACAAACCAACACAAAACATAGTTAATCATGACTGTATGTGGGAGACCGACAGCAAGAAATTAGACTGTAATCAAATATTTTGAGTAATATTATTTGACTGTGTTGTATGCACTGCAATTTGTTGAAGAAAAATCTGACAGAAATTTAGAAAGAGAACTGATTGGCGGCACTTTATACAAAATACAAAGCAAAAACTACAAAATTAGAAACTTACTCTAAACATTCAAAACAACCTGAGACAAAAAACAACTTAAGGAATTATAGTGCTTTCTTTTTTCATGCATTCTGACTCTCCTCTCTGATTGGCCACATTTTTTTTTATCCACGTCACACTGAATACCTTTCCTTGCAAGGCAGCGTGGAAAGAATATCCTAACTACAGTTTTTCTCAGTTGCTTGGATGCATTTCAATGAAATATTAATGAATTATTATTTGCACCACACTGTGAGCATTTCTCAAAACAGTTTGTACAAACAGCACCACATAATAGATGAGCAGCAAATGCCTGTACTGCACTATAAATCCTTTCTCCATGATCCAAAGGTGCAAATTTATATCAGTGAACCTGAACCAGAGTCATCAGAATAAACAGTTCTTTAGTCATTCATTATGAACAAATCAGTCAAAATGGTTAGTCATGTGATCATCTTTCAGTTTACTCTTACTTTATAAAAATGTAAGTTTTGATGTCTGAGTGAGAATTATTAAAAAAAAAGTCTTGTGAATCATAAATCAGTTTCAGCAGTACTAAATTACACTTTAATGTTTATAAGATCCAGACTACAAGAAATTGGACAGAATTTATACAGTAATTTATTAACAGATCATGTCGTGACAGACGGGACTGCTCAGTACATCGTGTTTCATCAGGTTAAAGCTCAGCTTCATCCAGGTGTTTATTTTCCTTTATTTCAGTTTCATTATTTTACATTCCAGAATTTAAAACATGACTTTTATGAATTTCATTCATTATTATTCTGAATATGATACAGTTATGATACATATCAGAGGTTTATTTCTAAAATCACAGCAATGGTCAGAGATCACAGATCAATTAATGTACTTTATATCATTATACACGATCAATCATAACATTACGACCACCTGCTTGTTTCTACATCCATTATCATTATTTTTCAGCTCCACTGATCATATAAGAGCACTTTAGTTAGTCATCAATTCAGGGGATATTTAACAGAAAACATTCTAATAGAAATGTATAAAATCTGCATTACAGGCTCTGATAACTAGTTAAACTCATTTGAATGTAAGAATGAATGCAGTGAACTGATGGTGAGCTGTTCTGGTGGGTTAGCTAATTCAGCAGAATAATGTATAATATATTGTGATCTGCATGACAGAAGCAACTGATTATTTGGGAAACAGCAGACAGTTGTATGAAATAATTTGCTGTTTATATCAAATAAATGAGAAATTGCTTCTGTGATGAGCACAAATGACTAGATCAGTGGTTCCCAACCTTTTTCTTCAGGGACCCATATTTTTACCATTGTAAGCTTTGGTGACCCAACATAACCCCAAATGTAAAAGATGTAAGTGTATAATTGGGTTGGGGTTAGAAATGACAAATAAAAACTGACATTTACTATAGATGAATAAAATAAACACGTAAAAAAGGAAAAATTGATACATAAAACATAAGGAATTTTTATCTTATGAAGAAAAAAATAATTAGATCAATAAAATAATACAACTATTTAAAATGAAAAAAAAAATAATTTATATAAAATAAAAACAAACAAACAAACAAAAAGAATAATATCAGTTTCAGTTTCAGTTTCAAATCAGTAAAACAGCTCACCAAAACCTCAACCTGTCCAAATATTGGACAATAATTGATTAACTTTACAGGCCCTCACTCATTTTCATTTATTTAACTAAACTGAGTTTTATATTCTTATATTATTATATTATTATATTATTATATTCAGCCTCGCGCTGAATTCAGCTCCGCGCTGCCGGAGAGAGCGCCCGCGCGCGCCAGAGAGAAAGAAAGAGAGACAGAGAGAGCGCAGCGCAGCGCGGCGAATTTTGCTTACCCTAGACTATATATAGTATTAAAATTAAACCCCTTAAAATCAAGAGGGCTTCGCGACCCATCGTGGATCTTTGGCGACCCATAGGTTGGGTCGCGACCCATAGGTTGGGAACCACTGGACTAGATGATGTGCAGATTGAACACCTGGTTTTGAGAAATTACATTCTGTTGTAAGAAATGTGGCAAAGCAACCGAGAAAAACTGGAACTGGATTCAAATGAATTAAATTCCCTAATTAACTGAAAGCCAAGATTCACCTGAGGACAATTTCATTCATTAAGGATAAATTACCAAAATGTACCCAAAAGGTTTCATAGAAATGTATAAATTATGTCTGAGAGATTGTGAGAACGTGTTCAGCACTTTTGCATGTAATGATCTAGGCAATGACCTAAAGCCTAAATGTTTTGTAGGGTAAGACAATTCAACAGATAATCAGCTCATCACATTTTGATGAGCAGGACATAAGCAATGGATAATGCAAAAAAACAGCTGAAAATTGTACATGAACATTTGCATGAATGACAAAATGCATTTTCAATACGAGAAACACAATGAGAAGAGCAATTGTGACGTGCACAAGTGACACAGAGATTTGGAGATTGAATGAACAGTTTTGAGAATTTCAATTCTGATCTGAAAAATTTACCAAATCGACTGAGAAAAACTGTAAATTGTGTTAAGTTTATAAAATAGTGTGTACTGTATATGTAAATATATATATATATATATATATATATATATATATATATATATATATATATATATATATATATATATATGTGTGTGTGTGTGTGTGTGTGAGTGAGTGTGTGTGTGTGTTGTGATCTGATTGGTATTGAGTATTAATAAATAACTAAAAGTTTTAAGCTTTACAGTGTGAAGTAAAGTTCTGATGTATGCTGCCACCTGCTGGCCTGGATAATGAGTTCATAAAACATGGAAAAAGAAATTAATGTTATTAATTGTATTAATATTATAAATAACATATAAATAAGATATTAAAATTATACTGTACCAGTTTGTTTTTTGTCCTACATTATAAATGAATAATAAATTGATCAAGATTATAAAGGAACACATAAGGAATCATGTAGTAACTTAAAGTTGTTAAACAAACCTAAATACTCTGTGAAGAAGCTTTTAGGAGCTCTTATCTGGGGAGCTGTTAACATGCTGTCCTGGTGAGTGCCAGTTCCATCATTATAATGTTTTGTTTGTTCTTTGTGGCGACCACATAATCTGGATCAGAACATTACTCAAATAGAGCTATTATTCACTGTATACCTGCAAATTCACTACTTTACTTTAACTGATGCTCTCAAACACTTTATTAAGAGACAAGAAATTCAAGTAATTAACTCTTGATGAGTTCAGCACAGCTGTTAACTGAAAGCTAAATTCCAGGAGACTCTACCTCATAAAACTGACTGAGAAAATCCAGCAGAGATGTACAAATGTAAAATATAAAAGATATTCTGTTTTTTTAACACTCTGTAGTGTACAAAATAATTCTATATGTTTTTCTTGATAGTATTGATGAGTTTAATATTAATTTACAGTGTGGAACAGTTTAAATAGTGTGGTAACGGCTCATCCAGTGCTGCTCTACTCCTACATGTGTGAACAATGAGCTGTTTCTGCTAAAGCTAATGAAACACAGCACACACACACACACACACACACACACACACACACACACACACACACACACACACACACACACTTCACTACAGACAGACAGAGCCTCATCCCGTCTACAAACACTGTCCCTCAACACAGACCGCATTCACACACACTCAGCACACTCTACACACACTCCGCCGGGTGAGTATTACTGCACTACATCAACTACAGCTATTATAATAGTATTTACTGTAAGTTACTATAGCATTCTCTTCTTTTATTGGATTTCTGTTCTTTTAGATTTTTTTTTGTATTTTATATAGAGTGTTTGATGTTTATAGAATTTCTAAAATGAAGCTCTAATAACATTAATATCTACAATGCAGTAAATCCTAACCTGAAATCTTATTTTTTCTTAACAAGTTTGAAATACTGAGTGAAATATCTTAACAAAATTTAGTATTGGAAAATATGGCCAAAATGTATATCACAATATTCTATATTTCTTCATTTCGGATTATACGATATAATAAATTTATCCATATGTACAGTATTGATCATCACTCTTGGTGTACGTAATTACATACACACAAAATTATATCACAGTATTTAAAGATAATCTTATGATTAGGTCTTCTCCTGTTGTTCAGTTTCTAAAAGCTCTGCTGGACGGATCCAGAACACCACTATAGGTTAACTGGCTGTAATTGACTGATCTGGAATATTCTCCGTATAAAAAAGAGGAGAACATCTCAAAGGTAAGGGAAAAAAGCAGCATCTCCATCAGCTTCTTTACCACTGTTCCATTTTTCTATATTTATATATATATATTTTTTCTATATTTCTGCATAAATTTTACTTTATGTAAAAATAATATATTTATTATATAAAACCTATTTTTATTTATTGGAAATTCATCTTATTTAACAATATCTGTGAGCAGCAAGTCTTGCTGTTCGGCTTGGGAAGGGAATGGATTTTAGTCCATTCCTCTGTTATGTGTGTTTAGGGTCGTTGTCTTGGTGCATGACCCATTCTCTCCTAATAAAGGTTTGTCATCCAAACATTAAAAAATTTCTTGTATTGTCTCATTTGTCCACAAAATACAGTTATATCCAGTAGATTTTTTAAGTAGAGGGGGCAAACTGCTGAAGGTTGGAGGTGGGAATATTATTGGATGTGATGATCAGATCAGTTTACAGATTTTTGATGCATGCTCTGTTTTTTTCCATATTTCTCCAGGTTTACAGTGAAGATTGTTATCGTACGGAATTCTTACGAAGCATCGCAAACAGACCATCGCAAAATAACCAGTTGCCGGTTGTTGCCATGGCGACCACAGGTCTCCAGGTGATGGGACTGTTGCTGGCGCTGACCGGGTGGGCGGGCAGCGGTCTGGTGTGCGCCACCCCCTGGTGGCGGGTATCGGCGTTCGTGGGCAACGAGCTGGTGGTGTCAGAGATGTTGTGGGAGGGGCTCTGGATGACCTGCCTATCACAGTGGGGGAAGGTCCAGTGTAAAGCCTACGACTCGGGCCTGGCGCTCTCCGGCTCCGCCCAGCTGTGCCGCGCCCTGACGGTCCTGGCGCTGCTGCTGTGCCTGCTGGCGCTGCCGCTGGCAGTGACTGGTCTGAAGTGCACCCACTGCCTGGGGGACCGGCAGGAGGCGAAGGAGCGGCTGGTGCGGACGGCCGCCGCGCTCTTCGTCTTCTCCGCTGTGGTCTTCCTCCTCCCCGTCACCTGGACGGCGTACGTGGTGATCCGGGATTTCTACGACCCCAGCGTGGCACCGCCACTCAAGCGGGAGCTGGGCCCGGCGATTTACCTCGGGTGGGTGATGGCACTGCTGATGCTAGTGGGCGGGGCTGTGATGTATCTTGGCTCCGCCCCCAGAGGAGCTCCGCCTACCGTCTCCAGTTTTGGAAAGAGTAAACCACAGCCAACAGTGACGACAACAACAACGCCGGCGACAACACCGGCAACGACAGCAGAGGACAAACCCGACAAAGCCTACGTGTGAGGAGGGAAGGTTAGCATTAGCTTCTGGATTGGAGTTAAAATTTAAAAAGTAGTTTTAAAAATCAAACAAACTTCTATTTTAGCCCTAAGACACAGTTTTTGATCACTATTTAAAGTTTTGTGTTGTTGATGTTTGTGTTGTTGGAGCTACATGGCTAACAAGCTAATAAGCTAACAAGCCATGAAAGTGTATGTACTTGAGTTAGCATGGTGCTAAGAGCAAGCCCAGCTCAATCTGTAATATAGAATAATAATATAGAATAATAATAACATAGAGTAATATAGAATAATTCAGCACAAAAAGCTATTCACCAAAGAATTTCATAAATACCTACTGGATATTAATGTTATCAGAACTTCATACTGGATAGTAATTAATTAGAGCATTCCACTGTATATTGGTGTAATACAATTTATACTGACATTCATATATAAGAAATTCATACTTGATATTAAATTATTTGAAAATCATACTGGATATACATTTTGTAGAAATTCATACTGGATATTAATTCAGAAAGCTTTCATATAGGATATTAATTCGTAAGAATGTATAAAAACATCATACTGAATATTAATTTATAAGCAGTTCATACTGGATTTATTTATTTTTTTAATAACTTACATATATTTATATTATTACAACTTCATATCATATACTATTGTATTTAAATTGGATATTAATATTGTTAAAGCTGAATACTTAATATTGATTTATTCAACTTCAAACAGCATATTTCATAATGTAATGTAATTCTTAGAAGATCATACTGGATATAAATTATTACAACTTCATACTGGATATGTATTTTAGTTTAGAAATCAACAACACATCATTTGAACAAGTATCATTTATAAATCGGAAAACAAAAATAAAGCACCACAAATTTCACATAAAAGTCATATAATATCTGATTATATTGAACATGGTTTAATATCAGCCCTTATTTGCTGTATATGAATAAAACGTATAAGGCTTTAATATTTTTACAGTGTTTTTAGATTTTATTATTAAATTACTTACTGTTTATATATAGAAAATGTAATTATTATTGTTGCAATGTAATTATTTATAGTGTAATTTGCTTGTTGTTCTTCATTCTGTGTGTAATAAAAATGCCTGCTGGGATATGTAGCCCTGTTTTGTATGTATTTATGTCATTATTTTTTGTATGTTTTTATGTATACGACACGTGTTTGGAATTCTGCACTTCTACAAACTGGCGGGTGGGCAGTTCATACATAACATATGCATTTACAAATATGTGTGTGTGTGTGTGTGTGTGTGTGTGTGTGTGTGTGTGTGTGTGTGTGTGTGTGTGTATGTATGTGTGTGTGTGTGTGTGTGTGTATGTGTGTGAAGGAGGGCAGCAGTCAGCACACAATACACAATACACAGCAGCAGCTGTGGGTTCTACACACTGATGATGTCAGAATTATGGAACGAATGTAAATTATGGGTGAGAATTTCTGAACTTCTTCACAACACGCCCACAGAGCCCACAGAGCCCGCTGGCACCGTGCCCCCTGGTTTACACTACTGAGATATACTGGACCCACTGATCTGACTGTACTGCCCGGAGTCACCACCAGGGGGCAGCACTCACTTAGTGTTTCTAATAAAGTGGCCTTTAGAGCCTCACATTTAGTGTTTCTAATAATTTGGCCTTTAGAGTCTCACATTGAGTGTTTCTAATAAATTGGCCATTAAAGTGCCAGATTTAGTGTTTCTAATAAACTGGCCATTAGAGTCTCACATTGGGTGTTTCTAATAAAGTGGCCATAAGAGTCTTACATTGGGTGTTTCTAATAAATTGGCCATTAAAGTCTCAGATTGGGTGTTTCTAATGAATTGACAATTAGAGTCTCACATTGTGTGTTTCTAATAAAGAAGTCATTTGTGTCTCAAATTGGGTGTTTCTATTAAATTGGCCATTAGAGCCTCACATTGGGTGTTTCTAATAATTTGGCCATTAGAGTCTCACATTAGGTTTTTCCAATAAATTGTCCATTAGTGTCTCACATTGGGCGTTTCTAATATATTGGACATTAGAGTCTCACATTGGGTGTTTCTAATAAATTGGCCATTAGAGTCTTATGTTGGGTGTGAATAGGTAGGTGTTTCCAATAAAGTGGTCAATTACATTTCTAATAATTATATATAATATTAATTTTAAACAATAATAATAATATGTAATATTAAATCCTATTAATAAAAGTATAGTTCACATGAAGATCAGTCCTAATCCTTATTCTAATTATTTTATTTTATTTTTAACATTTAAACACTGTTCACTTTTTAAGACTGTTCAGAACTGAAGAGTTCAGCAGCATTGAACTGTGTACTGTGCCTTTAAAACACACACTGTGTTTTAACACGCTGTGTGTGTGTGTGTGTGTGTGCCACATTCCTCCGCGTGCTCTAAATCGCCTGCACTCTTATTATGCAGGCATGTAGGTCACTGTGCTGCCAGAACTCACACCCGGCCCCGTGCTGTTCACTGATAATCATCAGATCACAGATCAGCAATCAATAACTGATCAATAACCAGATTATCAGCAGTGCTGTTACACATTCACACATTCACTGCGCAACAACAGAGTTTCTCAAGATCAGAGAACACTGGCACTGATCCAGTTAAAGTGACAGTGCACTATTACACACTGTTACACAATACACACTACAGACCCGGCTACTGTCTCTTTAACAGAGAGAGAGAGAGAGAGAGAGAGAGAGAGAGAGACAGAGAGAGAATTGTATTTTTTCTCCTCCCTCATTCCAGCAAGCCCCGCCCTCCTCTACTATGATTGGCTGGAATGCCATGTATTAGAAACATCTTCTTTACATTATGCTTCTTATTCTTACTGTGGCCACTTTATTAGAAACACTTCTGGCCACTTTATTAGAAACACTTCTGGCCACTTTATTAGAAACACCTCTGGTCACTTTATTAGAAACACTTCTGGCCACTTTAATAGAAACACTTCTGGTCACTTTATGAGAAACACTTCTGTCCACTTTATTAGAAACACTTCTGGCCACTTTATTAGAAACACTTCTGGCCACTTTATTAAGAAATACTTTTGGTCACTTTATTAAGAAATACTTTTGGTCACTTTATTAAGAAATACTTTTGGTCACTTTATTAGAAACATTTCTGGCCCGTTTAATAGAAACACTTCTGGTCACTTTATGAGAAACACTTCTGTCCACTTTATTAGAAACACCTCTGGTCACTTTATTAGAAACACTTCTGGCCACTTTAATAGAAACACTTCTGGTCACTTTATGAGAAACACTTCTGTCCACTTTATTAGAAACACTTCTGGCCACTTTATTAGAAACATTTCTGGCCCCTTTATTAGAAACCCCTCACTTACTGGCCAGTATATTGGAAACACCTAATTTAGGACTATGGCCACTTTATTGGAAACATCTACATTCTCTATCTTGTGTTGTTTCTTGTGTAGAAACACTTCTGGCCACTTTATTAGAAACACTTCTGGCCACTTTATTTAAAACCCATAATCTGAGACTCTAATTGCCATATTATTATAACCACCTACTCTGCATTGTGCTGTTACTCACTGTAGCCACTTTATTAGAAACACTACTCTTAAACTCCACCAATTTCCATATTATTAGAACAAGCTACTCTACCCTGTGCTCCGCCTCCGTGGCCAGAATATCAGAAACACCTAATTTGGGACTGTAGCGGCCAATTTATTGGAAACACCAACACTACCTTGTGCTTCCCCCACTGTGGCCACTTTATTGGAAACACCTATATGACCCTTTAGTGTCGCAGACTGGCTGCACTGGTTTGATGGTATGAGGGTCGCTGCGTGCTGGTGACTGTGCACCATTAGCCAATCCCCGTGCTCCTTTAAGACTAGGGGGCGTGGTTTAGCCCGAATACGGGTGGGAAATTAAACCGGCAGCAGTGACGGGGCGGCCGGATGAAAGGGCTCGTGCAGAACAGAGCAAGGGGTGGACCGGGCGCGCGGGGAGGCAGATCCTCAGCTCGGGACAGTAATTGGTCACCGGTGGACTTTGGTCGCGCGCCTGCGCGCACACGCGATGTCTCGTGCACACCGGAGTCGTAGTGCACGAGGCTGAAGATTACCGGGGAGCTGTAGCTGCATCTCGCGAGCGCGCGTGCCAAAACAGCGGAAGTCAACATGTCGGAGAAGCGGATCTCGCGCTGGTACTTCGGCGGCCTGGCGTCGTGCGGCGCCGCGTGCTGCACGCACCCGCTGGACCTGGTGAAGGTGAGCAGGGCTGGGGGATGCCGGGGCTCGCGCTGCTGTCGCCAGGGTGACGATACGCCACTGACCCGTTTCCGCATGCACTGGCCACTTTATCGGAAACACCCAGCTTAGGCTTCTCATGTGGTTCTAATGAAGTGGCCAGTGATGAGTACCGATGGGTGTTTCCAATAAATTGGCCACGGTGATTGGGAGCAAAGGGCAAGTAGAGAAAAAGCACAAGGCAGAGTAGGTGTTTCCAGTAAAGTGGCCACAGTTAAGTAGAAGCACACGACACAGTAGAGTAGGTGTTTTTAATAAAGTGGCCACAGCAATTGAAATTACAAGTAACTGGGTGTTTCCAATAAATTGGCCACACAGTGAGTGACTGGAAGCACAATGTATTGTAGAAGAGTATGTGTTTCCAATAAAGTGGCCAGAGAGTGTGTGGAAACACAAATTTGGGAGTAGTTTGGTGTTTCCAATAAAGTGGACACAGTAATGAGAATCACAAGTAACATTGGGTGTTTCCAATAAAGTGGCCACAGT
Organism: Astyanax mexicanus; assembly: GCF_023375975.1. Lineage (NCBI taxonomy): Eukaryota > Metazoa > Chordata > Actinopteri > Characiformes > Acestrorhamphidae > Astyanax > Astyanax mexicanus. The sequence goes on along the minus strand of NC_064428.1, from coordinate 37,195,335 downwards.
ACGGAGAAAAAGCACAAGGTAGAGTAGGTGTTTGCATTAGGTGGCCACAGTAATTGGAATCACATGTAACATTGGGTGTTTCCAATAAAGTGGCCACAGCGAGTAAAAGGAAGCGTATGGTAGTAGTAGTATGATGGGTGTTTCTGGTAAAGTGGCCAGTACTACTATCAGAGCTTCCTCAGTGTAATTAGGTTTAAGTGGATATGAGTGATCTTAATCAGCACTTGGCCTCGTAGACTGTCCCAGTATTTTTGGCATGTTGCACCACAAACTACACAACATCATCCGCCAGTGTTTGGAAGTGTGTGTGTGTGTATATATGTATATATAACTGCAGTATCTATATTGTGTAGACCCAGTTTGACCTTTGACCTCATTGAACCAATGGTCACATTGTTGCTAAAACCAGGCTGTACCGTTGTACACTTTTTTTGCACTGTAAAGCACACTAAATTATAAGGTGTATTATGCAACACTAATAAGGAACAGGGGTGTCACCATGTTTACGTTCTAATTAAGCTGTAAAGCTAAGTTAAGTAAACAAAACTGTAATTATAAAAAAATATTTTTTTTTTTACGTCAAACAAGTGCTGGATGTTAAACTACACAGATTTCCCTCCTGAAAACTGTTTATTTGGGTGAGTAAAGCGCTTCCGTATATTCCGTTACAGTTAGCTTAGGCTGGGTGCAGCAGCATTAGCATTAGCATTTGCAGCTGCTCACTAGAGCTAGTCACGGTTAGCGGGGCAATAGTCGCTTGTTTTAACACAGCAAACATGCAGACTACAGTCCGATATACTCACCTCTGAATGGAAAATAAGCTAGCGCTTAGCACGGTTAGCAGCTAATGCTAATGCTGCTCCAGCCTTAGTGCTGGAGAAACTTTACTGAAACTTTAACTCTGTACTTCAGTGGAGTGGCTTTACTGCTCCTTAATACCTGACTAATAGAATTCATACTTAAGGAGCACTGGACTATAAGGAGCTCTGACATTTTTGGGGCAAATTAAATTAAATTAGCAGTTGTGGCGGTACTTGTCTGTATGCTGTGGTTCTGTTCTGGGTTCTGTTGTGTGTTTTTGTAGATCTTGTGTAATTCTGCTGCTGTGGAGGGTAATTAGAGGTCATTGGGTCAGAATGTATATCAGGCATGTGTCCTATTGTGCACGCCCTGTGTGTGTGTGTGTGTGTGTGTGTGTGTGTGTACACGTACGTGTCAGTAAGCATGACAGTGCAGAACAAATGTTCCCTTATGTTTATGTTTATACGTCTGCCTTGTGTGTATTTATCTCTTTGTGGGGACCCAGTGTCTCCAGGACAGTGTAAACATTCCCATAATCTGAAGCTTTTGCTGAACAGCGCAGAGGACAGTAGAGGAATGGGGTGAAAGCCACACCCCCTCAGCATGTCTTCTTTGATCTTTGTTAGTTAGTTACGCTCCCCGTTAGACAGCACAGGCGTTAGATATGAACCTGGTGACTCTGTGCTGTAATGGCAGGTTTGGGCTATAGAGGAGTATAAGGAATATATTTGGAACACAGCCGGGCAGATATTCCCACTCATTCTAGATCAGCTCTGTGTCTGACTGAATGGACAGAGACCAAATTCATGGAAACCAAGGGTTAAATTACCTATTAGAACATTAAATAGCAAATAGATCGTATCATTTGGATGAATTAAGGGAGTTTTAGAGATGGCTTTTGTGGGGATGAGTTAAAAATTACTCTAGGATGAGTTTGGGAGTTCTGGGGATAAGTCTGGATCAGTTGGGAAGTTTTAGAGATGGGTTTTAGAGAGTTGGGGGGGATGAGTTGAAGATAAGTCTGGGATAAGTTGGGGAGTTCTGGGGATGAGTCAGGAGTTTTAGAGATGAGGTGGGGATACACTGGGCAGTTGTAAACGAGTCTGCGGTAGGGGTCAGTTGGGGATGAGTCGGGGATTTGGGGATGATTCAAGAGTTGGGAATGATTTAAGGAGTTAGGGGTGAGTTAGGAATGATTCAAGGAGTTGGGGATAAGCCAAGGAGTTGAGGATGAGTTAGGAATGATTCGAGGAGTTCGGGATAAGCCAAGGAGTTGGGGATGGGTTAGGATTGATTCGAGGAGTTGGGGATGAGCCGAGGAGTTGGGGATGAGTTAGGAATGATTCGAGGAGTTGGCCATGAGTCAAGGAGTTGGGGATGGGTTAGGAATGATTCGAGGAGTTGGGCATGAGTCGAGGAGTTGGGGATGAGTTAGGAATGATTCGAGGAGTTGGGAATAAGCCAAGGATAAGGCAGTGAGTTGAAGAGTTTGGGATGATTTGAGGGGCTTAGGATGAGTCTGGCAATTGTGGAGTTTGGGATGATTTGAGCAGTTGGGGATGATTCGAGGAGTTGGGAATGAGTTAAGAATGATTCGAGGAGTTAGGTATAAGTCGAGGAGTTAGGGATTAGTTAGGAATGATTTGAGGAGTTGGGGATGAGTTGAGGAGTTGGGGATGAGTTAGGAATGATTCGAGGAGTTGGGAATGAGCCAAGGAGAAGGCAATGAGTCGAAGAGTTTGGGATGATTTGAGGGGCTTGGGATGAGTCTGGCAATTGTGGAGTTTGGGATTATTTAAGCATTTCGGGATGAGTTGAGCAGTTGGGGAGGATTCGAGGAGTTTGGGATGAGCCGAGGAGTTGGGGATGTCGGGTTTGAGTAGAGGAGATGGGGTTGAGTCGAGGGGATGAGTTGATGGAGGATACTCCATCATCCTTCTTTGGACTTTGGTTGAGGTCCTCATAAGACATCAGCCAAAGACTTCAGCAGAAGTTGAGTTTGTTTTGGGAAGGAGTTTGGGGATAAGGTGGGGTTGAATTAAAATTCCAGTTCCTGACCTCACTAATGCAGACATTTTTTTTGCACCACTGGCTGCAACACAACCCTAAAGCGTAATACATTTAACAGTTGGTGAGGTGATCTTGTCTTTAGTTTCTGATGCTTTGTTTTCTCTAATCTTTTCATTGACTCTTCTAGCTAGAATTGTATCCAGAATGATTTGGACGTCTTGTAGTACCTTTGTCCTGCTTTTCGGATGTCAGTGAGCTTTATTTTAAGATCTTCAGACACGCGTGATGATCTTTAGGACATGTCTCACCTTCACGCTCATGTCCTGAAGTGTTGCGGCTCTTCAGGAATGCAGTTTTGCCGTTGTTAACATTTTCACCAGTCAGGATGACCTATGCGTTATATAGCTTGCGGCAGGTTGTTTGTTTGTGTGTGTGTGTGTGTGTGTGTGTTCAGGGACACAGTGCAGTACAGTGAGAGGTGTGGAAAGGACCCCTGGTCTCTGCTGTAGAGCATTGTTGAAGTTTGGCAGCCTGACTGAATTTCTGCCCTTTATAAAGGTATATAAATATATACAGTAGTTATTGTTGGTGTTTGAGTTGTAGAGATAACTGGAGATACGAGGTTTATAGAATTTGAGTTATGTATTAATTGGCTCTGCTGTGAATACTCCAGTTAATCTGGTTAATCTAAAACTCAGAGATTAACTCAGACAATCAGACTGAGATGAGTTTCTCTGTACTTTACTCTGAGTTTATAGATAACAGAGTGAGAAAACAACAGGTAGAGCTATTAGAGATTACTGACAACCCTCAACCCTATAGACTTATTTACTTAAGTTAAAATTTTTATTTTAGTTCTTCTCTTTTATTTCTTTTTTTCATTTCCTTTTTACTTCTTTCCTTATTTTATTTTATTTTATTTTTGGTTTATTTTTTAGTTCACTTATTCATTTTTAATTGTATTATGTAAAAGTTAGTTTTAACTTAATTTTAAGTTTTTGTTGTATTAATCTTGTCTTTTCTTGATCTTAATGAGTTAGTGATGAGTCGAGCAGTTGGGGATGAGTCAAGGAGTTGGGGTTGAGTTATTTCCTTTTTATTTCTTTTCTTTTTTTATTTTATTATTTATTACTTTTAACTGATTTTATTATTATCATTATTTTTTTTAAAGTCCATATATATATATATATTTCTTTATTGCATTATGTAAAAGTTTGTTTTAGCTTAATTTTAACTGTTTTTTGTTGTATTAATCTTATCTTCTTTTGATCTTAATGAGTTAGTGATGAGTGTAGTAGTTGGGGATAGGTCGAGGAGTTTTTTTCTTATTATTCCTTTCCTTTTTTTATTTGTAATTTATTTTTAATAGATTTATACTATTGCTTTTTAACCTTTATTTTATTTTTAGTAGTATTATTATTTTTTAGTTCGTTTAAATATTAATTTATTTTTTTGCATTACGTAAAATTTTAACATTTTTTTGTTTTAATTAGTCTTATCTTCTTTTGATCAATTAAACCAAGCTTTATTATTATTATTTATATTTTTTATTCTAATTCTATTTTTTTTTTAATTATCTATTTTTATCTTTTATTTACTGTTATCTTAAAATAATTCAGTTTAGTTTTTTTTTTTTCTTCCTCATGTTAATCCCTGTTTTTGTAAAAGCTTGGCTGCATTAAAACCCGTGGGTTGTGCTCAATGTACTTTTGAGTCAAAATAATAGTTGATTGATTGATTATTTACTGTATAGGGATTTACCATATAGAACACTTTGTAGTTCTGTAATTCTATAAAAGGAGAAAATTAATGTAGTGTGATAAAGGTACAGAAATACTCTCTGGAAGGTCTGGATTGTCTCCAGAGAGAGTATTAAGGTCTGAATGGACTCGGTGGAGTTAGACAGCAGTGTAATTAGAGAACAGTGCTTTTCTCAGACCGTTAAACTCTAAAGTTACATCATTTCCATTCAGTTACACTTCCTCCTCACCAGCACTCACCACTCACTGATTCATCACGTCTACTGTTTCACCACAACAGCAGACACTAAACACACTGTTTCACCATTTCAGCTCTACTGTGGGAACTGGGTAATCCGTAGATACGTGTAAATTAGTAACTATTGCATAACTAGTAGGCACTGAAAAAATCAGTATAGGCTTAGTAAGTGCTTAATGTTATATGATGAGGATCATTAGTACTGAATAATCAGGAGATACTGAAAAAGTAGTACTAATTAAATAAGTATTGCATCATTTGTACATATTGAACAACATGTACTGAACTCTAGGTATTGAATAATTTGCTCTTATTAAATAATGGATATTTTAGGTACTAACTAGTCATTAAATACTTGTAATAGACAATATAAATGTATTGAACAGTAGATATTAAAAGGTACTGAATAGTTAGTATAAAGGCCGGGGTTTATGGGGTTAATTTCCACTGAGAATACTGTGGAATCAGCACATTCAGATACATGCAGCACAATAGACTGAGCTATTTATACAGCTGTGTGTGTGTGTGTGTGTGTGTGTGTGTGTGTGAGAGAGAGAGATAGGTTTGTGGTTTCTGAGATTAGCAGGACAGCACTCTGCAGATTTATTGCTTGAATTTTTTGCACCAGGAGTAAAGCAGCATAAAGTTATCCAAAAGCAGTGTGTAAGACTGGTGGAGGAGAACATGATGCCAAGATGCATGAAAAAAAACTGTGATTAAAAACCAGGGTTATTCCACCAAATATTGATTTCTGAACTCTTAAAACTTTATGAATATGAACTTGTTTTCTTTGCATTATTTGAGGTCTGAAAGCTCTGCATCTTTTTTGTTATTTTAGTCGTTTCTCATTTTCTGTAAATAAATGCTCTAAATGACTAAAATATTTTTATTTGTAATTTGGGAGAAATGTCTGTAGTTTATAGAATAAAACAACAATGTTCATTTTACTCAAACATAAACCTATAAATATAAATCATGGTGCATTCCCATGAGTGATCAACCTCTCTTTTGCAAGATAACACCTCACAACTTATAACTTATACAGGTGTGAGCGTTCCTCAGGTCGTTCGCTGGGGTAACACTGATCTCACAATAACAGAATATCAGTATGAATAAATACGGGTGCGTGTGAGGGCATGTTATCACACGGTCTGATCTTCCTGATCTTCCACATCTCTCCTGTTCTAAACAGTGTAAGAACCAGGTTCTGGGTTCTGTCCCAAACCACACCCACCACAGACAAATGTGTGAGTGTGTGTGTTCAGCCTTGAGGCTGTCTGTGTAGATAAGAAGGTGAATCTGTACAAACTTGTATCTTCCCATGGCCTCCTGGGAAAAACTGTTTTTTGTAATTGAAAGGAGGTTCTAGTTTAGACTCTGTTGGTTCCTCTATGCTGGATATAAGATGATATGAGATTGAGACGGTTGGGTTTGGAGGAGGTTCTACAGGTTCTGTATGGATCCTGCAGCTCATTTACCCACAGATGTTGCTACAGCTGGGCCTGTAGATCCTGTAGCTCTACACTCGTAGGTTGAAGCTGAAGTTGGAATGTAATGATATATTAGAGTTTTTTCGGTAAAACTCTACCGTTATTAAAAGGAGGTTCTATTTTATCTAGTTTAGACCCTGTTTGATTCTCTATTCTGGATATAAGATGAGATGAGATTGAGACGGTTGGGTTTGGAGGAGGTTCTACAGGTTCCGTAGGGTTCTGGATGTTGTTACAGCTGGGCCTGTAGATCCTGTAGCTCTACACTCGTAGGTTGAAGCTGAAGCTGCAATCATTGCTGCATTGGTGATCAGTCTGAATATTGAAGCACTCACCACAAGATCTCCATCTCAAACAGAAACTGGATTCATCGATAAATAAAATATTAAGGTCTAAGGCAATATCAATATATCAAAGTATCGCAATGTTCACGGTTCATACACTTTTTAACCAATACATTTCCATGATTTTTTTGTGACTTTTTCCATGCCTTCTCATAGCAGGTCTAAAATAAATCTGATAAAAATGTTGATACACAATCTTTCATAATAAAATGTGTGTCAGATCCTAGGGCTAAACTACTGAATTAACTCTGAACTGATGTATCTTTTTTAGTTTTTGAGTATTGTGTCAATTTTCAGAAATATAGAATTGATACTTAATTATTAGCTTAGATATAAAGATTGGTGTCAGAAGTGGTTCATGTTGTGTTGTAAATAAAACCGTGACCACTAGAAAGCAGTGTTTTACACTATAACTATTTGAAACTATTACAATGTATCACGTTGTTTACAGTATTGCAATATATTGGGATACATTGATGCAACCAATACAGTAAGTAAGTTTTTGCCAATACACAGCCCTAAAAGATATGGTTCCAGTCCATAGCAGTTTGTGTTTCTTATTCATGGCATCGCTCTGAACAAAAGGTTATTGACAGTCTAGATGATGGGCAACTCATTAAAATATACCTATATACCTAAAAATTCATTTAAACATCTCTCAGACCAATAATTTTCCTCCTCTTCCCAAAGTCTCTTAAAGTCAAATGAGCCAAATTTCTTTAATTGCTTCAAAGAGAGACCTAAAGCAGTCACGGGTCTCTCACCAGGAGGTGCACTACCCAGAAGTACGTAGATTCTAAGTGAGGTTGACGAGTATGTCTTACAGCCAATGAAAACCCAAAAATCAGTGTCTCAGAAAATTTGAATATTTTATTATAAGACTCGTTGGTACTTTTGTCAGTGTGGGCAGTGTGCCAAGTCCTGCTGGAAAATGAAATCTGCATCTCTATAAAAGTTTTCAGTAGCAGAGGGAAGCTGTAAGATATGAAGTGCTGTAAGATTTTGTGGGAAAACAAAACTGCACTGACTTTAGACTTGATAATAAAACACAGTGGATCAACAGCAGCAGATGACCGACATGTCTCTCTAAACCAGTGGTTTTCAACCTGTGGGCCGCGGCCCCCCAGTGGGCCGCAGACGTACCGCAAGGGGGCCGTAGGCCAAAATTATTATTATTATTATTATTTTTTGTTATTATTAAGTATTTTTTCTCCAAGAAATAGATTAGTTCAGCATATTTCAGCATATTTCAGATAGTTCAGCACATTTAGTTTATTTGCAAAACGTGTTTAGTTTGAGTTTTTTTTGGCGTAGTACAGTCACATGACACGCAGCGCTAGCTAGTGAATTGACTAGCTAGTTAGTTAGCTAATTCAGTCTGAGTGAAGCTGTTGTCTTGTGCACGCATCATGGATAAATGGTTAAAAACAGGGTCTTTGACAACAAAGGACCCTGAAGCTGGACCATCTACAAGTGAAGCAGCCACTGTATCTGTCCCTGAGAGAACCAAGCATAAACTGAAACGGAGAAAATACAGCAGTGAGTACCTAGCACTAGGCTTTACGTGCACAGGAACAGAAAACGAGCCGCTACCACTCTGCGTTGTGTGTTCGGAGGTCTTGGCGAATGAAGCGTTGAAGCCAACCAAGTTACGTCGACATTTGGAGACTAAACACAGCGAGTATGCATCTAAACCTGTGGAATTTTTTGAGAACAATGGAAACTTCACTCTAGACCTCGAGCAGTTTGGACTGTGTGTCTCTCCACTCTTCCTCCAGACTCTGATCCCTTGATTTACAAATGAAATGTAAAATTTACTGATGATCAGTGATGGTTTGGAGAGTCATGTCGGTCATCTGCTGCTGTTGATCCACTGTGTTTTATTATCAAGTCTAAAGTCAGTGCAGTTTTGTTTTCCCACAAAATCTTACAGCACTTCATATCTTACAGCTTCCCTCTGCTACTGACAACTTTTATGTAGATATGGATTTCATTTTCCAGCAGGACTTGGCACACTGCCAAAAGTACCAATTGGTCTTATTATATAATATTCTAATTTTCTGAGACACTGATTTTTGGGTTTTCATTGGCTGTAAGCTTCATAATCATCAAGAGATAATCATAAAAGAAATAAACTCTTAAAATAGTTCACTCTCTGTGTTTAATACATATATATATATATATATAAAATATGAGTTTCACATTTTCAGCTGAATTACTGAAATAAAGTAATGTTTTAATGATTATTCTAATATTTTGAGCTGCACTAGTATATTAGGCAGTGAGTGAACTGCCTGTTCAGTTAGTATGAACTGAATGTTGGAGACCAGGGTGTTGGTGTGCTTTGTTGTTGATATGGTTTATGGTGTAAGTGGAGCTGCTCTTGAACACTGCTGATAACCTCAGTTCAGATACTGTACTGTTGATTATTAATAATTTAATAACTGATAACGACAGATCAAAGAGAAAGAGGGAGTGAAGGACAATGAGACTGAAGTGAAGACAGTATAAAGGCCTTGTGTTGAGAAATTTAATCCTGCCTTTGCTCAGCGATATAGTGTCTTGCAAAAGTATTCATCCCCTTCAACTTTTCCACATTTTGTCACCTTACAACCACAAAGGTAAATTTATTTTATTAGTGATTTTGATGGATGTAATGGACAAACACAAAATGAGTAAACATTATTGTGAAGTGGAATGAAAATGATATACGATTTTTAAATGTTTAATCAAATAAATATCTGAAAAGTATGACGTGTAAAAGTATTATGTACTATATCAATACTAAGCAGAGCTTAGAACATCTAGAGATTTTGATGCATCTTTTGATGTTTGTCTCTACTAGCTTTGAACACCTAGAGATTCTTCTTCCCACTCTTCCATAAAGACCAGATCTGTGGAGTTCGGGACTTATACCTGAGCTGTGGATCTCTGCAGCTCCTCCAGAGTGACCATGGTCCTCTTGGCTGCTTCTCTGAGTCTGATCCGTGCTCTTTTTGCTGGATCTGTCAGTTTGAGTGGATCATGGCCATGTCTTGTCAGGTTTTTAGAAACAGCTTGGGATGTGTTTTTATAATCTAACCCTGTTTTAAACTTCTTCTCCACAACTTTATCTCTGATCTGTCTGCTGAGTTTGTTATTGGTCTCTATGATGCTGTTTGTTCACTAGTGATCTCTGATAAACCACTGAGGCTTTCTGCACAGAACAGCTGTATTTATACCGAATTAAATTTATACTGAACTAAACTACACACAGCTGCTGGACTCTATTAAATAACTAAGTTAATAGACTTTTGAAGGCAGTAAATTGATTTGCACTGGATTGAATACTTTTTTTTTATACATTTTTTTTGTTCCACTTTACAATGATGAGCTAATTTGTGTTGGTTTGTAACTTAAAATCTCAGTAAAATACTAATTTAAGTTTGTGTTTGTAAGGTGACAAAATGTGAAAAAGTTCAAGGGGGTATGAATACTTTTGCAAGCCACTTTATCCTGTGAGGCAACTGACTGTCGTACGGAACCTGTATATCCTCCTCATGCCCACACGTATCTCACCTGTCTGTCTGTGTCAGAGTGATTCAGGTGTTTCTGAATCATTGTGTGTGTGTGTGTGTGTTTGTGTGTGTGTGTGTGCGTGTGTGTGTGTGTGTGTGCGCGCGCTAGTGTCGTCTTACACTCCGGTGTTTATGTACACAGCCTGAGGGCTGCAGTTTTAATATTTGTTATTCCTGATTTTTCATCCTCTCTCAGCCAATCAGCAGCTCCCTGACCCTCAGGAGACCCCCAGAGACTAGTCTTTAGGCCTTTAAAAGTTATATTGCCCCAGAAATAATGAATATAATTCATATTATTGGCAATTTATGCCACTGAAATAATGATAAAATAGCATAATAATGAATTCACACGTTACTTTTATCTACTATTACTATTACCTTTAGTTGTTAAGAATTTTCAGAAATTGGATTTAGAATATAATAGTTAATATTTAAAAAATAGGTTCAAAGTTTGCGTGTTGGTTCAGTCATGTTAACGGGCTGTTCAGTGGCGATGTGTAATGAAGATAATGATAGTAATAAATAGAGGTGTGCCAAAAAATCGATTCACATAAGAATCTTGATTCTCATTTACTACGATTCAGAATCGATTTAAAATGTCCCAAAATCGATTCTGAGGGGCGGGTTTTAGACTGATTTTGGGCTGGGTATTTTTGTTGGACCTGGCAACCCTGGGGATAGCGCTTGTCCTTTCAAACGGAGATCTTCCAGACACACACAGAGCGTAGGTGTTTGAGAATCACCGGTAAGATGGCAGAACAAGCACTATATTACCTTAGATTAACGTGTAGTTTCAATGTTTTATGGCAGAATGCTTCATAACAAGCATAAAAAAGATCGCTAGTAGTTAGTTTCAGTAACTGTTAGCTAGCTAACTAGCTAACTTTCCAGTTCCACCTTAAATAACGCTACAGGTGGCAGCGGGCTGCAGCATTTAAGGCGGAACGGAAAAATACAATAAGCTAATCAGAGCTAATTTCAGCTCCTCATCACAGAGGAATTAAGGAATGGACCATATGAATTAATTTCTCCACCTCCTGCCCCCTTTCTGAAGAAATACAACGACCTTAAATTAACTAGTTAATCAGCAGCTGCTCCTGAACTTTAGCGCTCCACTGCTATCATCACATCAGCCCAGCAGGGTCACCTACACACCACCGCTAGTAGCCTGGTAATAAAGCAGTGTTATTTATTATTTATTTATTGTTCATTAACGTCATTGTGATATCCCAGTGATTTCTCTGTCACTGAGGACCCACATTCCTGCACATTTTATTGTTTTTGTAACACATTACCTGCTCCAGGACCAGTGTATATTATGGAGGGTTTTTTTTCAATAAGATTCATAAGCCAGAAGCAGAAATTTTTATAATTCAAATCGTTTTGAATCAAAAATCGATTTTGAATCGAATCGTGGCCCCCAAAATCGGAATCGAATCGAATCGTGAGATAGTAAACGATTCCCACCCCTAGTAATAAAGATAAAAGTGATAAAGATAATGATAATGGAGGACACAGTGGTGATGGTGATAATGATAGTAATAAAGATAAAAGTGATAATGATAATGGAGAATACAGTGGTGATGGTGGTGATGATAATGATAGCAATAAAGATAAAAGTGAAAGATAATGGAGAATACAGTGGTGGTGATGATAATGATAGTAATAAAGATAAAAGTGATAATGATAATGGAGAATACAGTGGTGATGGTGGTGATGATAGTAATAAAGATAAAAGTGATAATGATAATGGAGAATACAGTGGTGATGGTGGTGATGATAATGATAGCAATAAAGATAAAAGTGAAAGATAATTGAGAATACAGTGGTGGTGATGATAATGATAGTAATAAAGATAAAAGTGATAATGATAATGGAGAATACAGTGGTGATGGTGGTGATGATAGTAATAAAGATAAAAGTGATAATGATAATGGAGGACAGTGGTGATGATTATAATAGTAATAAGGATAAAGGTGATAAAGATAATGATAATGGAGAATAAATTGGTGGTGGTGATATTGATAATAGTAATAAGGATAAAGGTGATATAGATAATGATATTGGAGTATACGGTTGTGGTGGTGGTGGTGGTAATAAGGATAAAGGTGATGAAGATAATGATAATGGAGAATTCGGTGCTGATGATAATAGTAATAAGGATAAAGGTGATAAAGGTAATGATAATGAAGAATGTGGTGGTGGTGGTGGTGGTGGTGATAGTAATAAGGATAAAGGTGATGAAGATAATGATAATGGAGAATGCAGTGTTAGTGATACTGATGATAGTAAAAAGGATAAAGGTGATAAAGATAATGATATTGGAGTATACGGTGGAGGTGGTGGTGATAGTAATAAGGATAAAGGTGATGAAGATAATGATAATGGAGAATTCGGTGCTGATGATAATAGTAATAAGGATAAAGGTGATAAAGGTAATGATATTGGAGTATACGGTGGAGGTGGTGGTGATAGTAATAAGGATAAAGGTGATGAAGATAATGATAATGGAGAATGCAGTGGATAGTACAGTGATAGTAATATTAGTGATAGTGGCAATAATAATGAAGATGACTGTAGTCATGTAGATGAGCTTGATAATGGCAAAAATGTATGTGATGTGATAATAGTAATAATGATAATGATTGATGTTAGTAATAAAGATTAGCTTTGCTGATCCTGATGATAGATAAGATTATGAATATGATAGTAATGAAGATAATAGTGATAATGGTCACGATGATAATGTGGATGGTAATGAATGATGTGGTTTCAGGTGCACCTGCAGACGCAGCAGGAGGTGAAGATGAGGATGGTCGGCATGGCGATGCACGTGGTGAAGAATGATGGAGTGCTGGCGCTCTATAACGGCCTCAGCGCCTCTCTCTGCAGACAGGTGAGAGATAATGATTCTATGAACTTAATATAAATAAGAGAGCACTTAAAAATGATGAGTTTCTTTGATTTGACCAAATTGTAAACCTCTGGAATATAATCAAGAGGAAGATGGATGATCACAAACCATCAAACCACCAAACTGAACTGCTTGAGTTAAAGTTATCCAAAAGCAGTGTGTAAGACTGGTGGAGGAGAACATGATGCAGAGATGCATGAAAAAAAAACTGATTTAAAACCAGCATTATTCCACCAAATATTGATTATTTCTGAACTCTTAAAACTTTATGAATATGAACTTGTTTTCTTTGCATTATTTGAGGTCTGAAAGCTCTGCATCTTTTTTTTTTTATTATTTCAGTCATTTCTCATTTTCTGTAAATAAATGCTCTAAATGACTAAAATATTTTTATTTGTAATTTGGGAGAAATGTTGTCTGTAGTTTATAGAATAAAACAACAATGTTTATTTTACTCAAACATAAACCTATAATTAGCAAAATCAGAGAAACTAATTCAGAAACTGAAGTGATCTCTAGTTTTTTGCAGAGCTGAATATGTCTCTTGTAGAAGAGCGCCATCTAGTGGTTAAATTAATTGAGTTACTCTCTCTCTCTCTCTCTCTCTCTCTCTCTCTCGGTGTGTATAGATGTCGTACTCTCTTACGAGGTTTGCTATCTATGAAACAGTGAGGGATATGATGGGCAGTGAGGGACCCATGCCCTTCTACCAGAAAGTTCTGCTGGGAGCATTCGGAGGTTTGGATACTTATTTATATATAAATTCATCATTTTTCTTCTTCATTTTTTTTATATTTTTTTTAAAGGTCAGTTGAGGTCATCAGAAATATAAATGAACACATATAGAACTGTGCAGTAAATAAGAGTCTTAAATAAACGATGTCAGTCAATATGAGAAAACACTGAATTAAAAAGAGATTTTTCTAGAATACTGCAACAAAATTAAATGTTAAATTTTATTATTGTATATAATATGATATGGCAAACCCCTAACTGAGATATCGAAAAAAAATACAAGAATTTTATCAGATTTGTGACAGATATAAATGATCCAGAATAATAATGTCATGATACGAATAATAATAATAATAATTCACTCAGAATATCTCCATATATCCAGGATTAAAGTAAAATAAATGATAATGAACAGATATAATCCGTCTCTAGTAGATATATAATGGGAAATGAGAACACTGTGAATTTTTCCTTTTGATAAAAACAGAAAAAAAGTAGAACCCTGATGTGATAATAAGGGGTGGGTGATACGGCACCATATTTTAGGGTATAATATAAATTTACGATATTGAAAAATATTGTCAATATTGTTGTGTCTGATACTATTAAATTAAAAACAGTACTTTTTCTGGTACATTTTTTTTTTTTTTTAACGGACAAAATGTAAAATGTAAATCAATGCTGAGCACCAAACACTAAACACATTTTTCAGTAACGCAAAAAAAAAAAAAAAAATGATATCCAGAGGAAACACTGAAGTGTAAATTCACTTATTTAAATAGTTTATAAATATATAATATATAACAGCCTGTGTAAATGTGTGTTTAATCTGTGTTTATCTCTGTTCAGGGTTTACAGGAGGATTCATCGGGACGCCGGCGGACATGGTGAACGTCAGGTATGCTAACACACATCACACGCTACGTTTAACTAGCGTAGCATTCCACTCGGAATTGCAATTCTACGTATTAACTATTTATTTGTGCACTTAATATTTATATAAACAGCAGAATTGTTGTGTTTTTAGTGGCTGAAATTGAGCTTTTTATGTACAGTATGTGTGCAATAGTAAGAAAAAAAGGTTAAATGTTAGTAGTAAAAAAAGGAAACCCTGTGTTAACAAAAACATTTAAATGTATAAACTTTTAATTGAATAAATGCTTTATCTTTATTGTTTAGGATGCAGAACGACATGAAGCTCCCTCCCGAGCTCAGGAGAAAGTGAGTGTGGTTACTCTACACTGTTACTGAAATGCAGTAGTGAATCCTGCTGAAAGTGCAGGAAGTGAATAAAGTTGTAACTCTATAATCTTGTGTTCTGCAGTTATAAACACGCACTGGATGGACTCTTCAGAGTGTGGAGAGAAGGTGAGTGATCTGCATGATCTCCTGACCTCATTATAAAACTCAGTTATTGAAATTGAATGGGCAACAATAGAATTGAATTAAACTAAATATAATTTGATTTAAATAGTATCGAATAAAACCGAACAGAACCTGAATAGAACTGAATAAAGTTGGTTAAAAGACGAATAGAATTGAATGAAGCTGAAATACCACTGCAGAAAAGGAATAGAATTGAATGAAGCTGAAAAGAAATAAATGGAACCAAACAGAATTGGATGAAACAGAATCTGAATGTAATTTTATTGAAACTGAAAATAACTGTATGAATCCAAATATAATTGAGTAGGTATTATAGAATGGAATATGATTAAAACTAAATGGAATAAAGTATAGGTTAATGAGGTGTCAGTGAATAAAAGTGAATGCAGTGAAGTTTAAATGGAATGGAATATGTTTACACGTACTGGAACCGAATGAAATAAAACCGAATGAAAGTAAATATTCATTTTATTTGTATTCATATATATATATATATTTTAACTCTGTTTATTGGGGTTTTTAATACACAAATTTACACACCACCACACAATATACAATCACAATAAACATTTCTTGCAATTCAATGAAAAAGATTCACAAATTATATTTTCCAAGGGGTAAACATTCCCCTTCTCATGGAAGAAAAAAAAAAAAATATATATATATATATATATATATATTTTTTTTTTTTCTTCCATGAGAAGGGGAATGTTTACCCCTTGGAAGAGGGGTAAACTTTTAGCAGTTGCTAACATTTTCCAGGTGGTTGCTAGGCAGTTGCTAACATTTTCCAGGTGGTTGCTAGGCAGTTGCTAACATTTTCCAGGTGGTTGCTAGGCAGTTGCTAACGTTTTCCTATTGGTTGCTAATGTGTTGCTAAGTGGTTGCTAGGCAGTTGCTATCATTTCTAAAGTGGTTGCTAGGCAGTTGCTAACGTAAATATAAATAATAATAATAATAATAATAATAACAATAATAATAATAATAAAGTAGTTGTCAAAGGCAGCAACAAATCTTAACACCATATCTACATGTAAAATAAATAAATAAAAAATTATAAAATCTCACCTTTTTCTTTATGGCAGGTTGAAATATTCTAAGAATGGTTCCCATATTTTATAAAATGTACTGGTATTACCTCTTAGTATGAAATATTCATTTAGTGTTTTTCTTTGATGTGTCATTGAATTGAAGAGAATGCAGTAAAGTTTAATGGGAAAAGAGTTTATAACAGAATATAATGGATTTTTATAGAATGTAATGGAATTTAAAAGAATGCCGTGACATTTAATGGAAAACAGTATAATGCTGTGTGTGATTATAATGTAGAATGGTTTGGAATTGAATGTAATTAATGTAATATAATTTAATTACAATAAATATGAATAGAAAACAGTAGAGTTGATTAAAATGTTTATTTTTATGGGGGGAATGAACTGATTAATGTGTGTGTGTGTGTGTGTGTGTGTGTGTGTGTGTGTGTGTGTGTGTGTGTGTGTGTGTGTGTGTGTATCAGAGGGGACGAGGAGGCTGTTCTCTGGAGCCACCATGGCGTCCAGTAGAGGAGCTCTGGTCACTGTGGGACAGGTGAGAACTTTCTCTATTTGGTACCTGGAACAGCTGATGAAGACCGTGATGATAACCTATTTCTGTCTGTCTGTCTCTCTCTGTCTGTCTGTCTCTTTGTCTCTCTCTCTCTGTAGTTGGCGTGTTATGACCAGGCTAAGCAGCTGGTTCTGACCACAGGAGTGATGGGAGATAACGTCCTCACCCACTTCCTCTCCAGCTTCATCGCTGTGAGTGTTTTACTATAAACCCCTCAACCGTGACCATCTCACAACGTTCATCACTATCTTACACCCCACCATCAGTCTAGTATCACTCCTTCCTCCTGTCTGGTTTAAATATCAGCAGAGCTTCTGAATATATCTACACTGATGGGCGTGGTGTTCTGGAAATGAGGTGTGTTCAGGTACATTTCTGGAGTTTTGCTTGTTTATCTTGGTAACAGAAAACACAGGAGCGCCACTGACTGAATACAACCTAGACAGACGCCAACAGTCAGACGTTCATCGCTATCTTGGCACAAACACAACTTTTACATCAACAATAAACAGAATAGTTAAAATAGCAATCCACCAAAGTCAGAGCTCACCTGATCTACTCTTAAAGGGAATGATGAGCGAGAGACGCTCTGATTGGTTTATTTCACATTACGCCCAAAATTAACCACAACCATGGTTAATTAAGAGAATTAGTACATTACATTAGTATTAGTAGTGCCTTTGCTTTGCATGTTTCAAGTCGCGCAAGGTGTACTTTTCCCATCGTTACGATAGCAAAGACACACTGACACCATTCTCTAAATCCAGCTGCACAGTGTAGAGTTTACAGCTCATCTATAGATCACTGAAATAGGGCCCTAAATCTGTATAAATGGTTATAAATGTTTGTTTTTTGTGTTTAGGGAGGGTGTGCTACGTTCCTCTGCCAGCCGCTGGATGTGCTGAAGACCAGACTGATGAACTCTAAAGGAGAGTACCGGGTGAGTCCCTCTGATCATCACTTCTAATATTTAATATTTAAGGTTGTTGCATTATGTGTCCACAAACATTTGGCCACTTTGCTGTTGGTTTTTATCTTTTATAATTATGATTCTGATTGGTTTACAGGGAGTGCTGCATTGTCTTGCTGAAACTGCCAAACTAGGACCACTAGCCTTTTATAAGGTGAGTTTTATAAAGCGTTTAGACATTTGTATTTTGAAGGAACACATGCTGATAACCCTGGCTAGCACTGCTGGAGCCGCATTAGCATTAGCCACTAACCATGCTAAGACCAAGCCACATAACCATTATCGGCCTGTATAAATGAAAGCACTTTATTCATCCAAATAAACAGTTTTCAGGTGAGAAATCTGTATAGATTAACATCCAGCACTCATTTAACTTTAAAATAATGTTTTAATTACAGTTTTGTTTACGTAGCTTAGCTTAGCTTTACAGGTCTCAACACCCCTATTCCTTACTAGTGTCACATAAAATGCACCTTATAATCCGGTGCTTCTTATTGTGTGAAAAAAAAATATATATGGTATGTAATTACCCACAGGTCAATGCATGGTTCTTTAGCTTCCACAGGTGTTGCCAAAAGTCACGGGACACCCTTGGATACTCAAATGTCACGTCAAATGTCCATATGTACATGTAAATTAAGTAATAGCACAATTATATACCTCTGTTTATTTTAAAATCACATCTAAACAATGTTTTCAATCTCGTCCGATCACGCTGCAGGGTTTAGTTCCAGCCGGCATCCGATTGGTCCCTCACACGGTACTGACCTTCCTGTTCCTGGAGCAGCTGAGGAAGCATTTCGGCATCAGGGTGGTCAGCTGATCTGATGGAGCTCCGGACGTTTGGCCTTCCGACGTTTGATTGAATACTTGGCAACCCCACTTCAGAACTTCAGAGCTACAGACTGGACTGGAACTGAGATACAGAACGTGCCATATTATTAAGAACACACACACTAATACACACACACACACACATATACACACACACACTATGCAGTGTCATTACATACTGTATACACAGCCAAAGCTCAGCTGTCTCACAGCTCAGCGTTTACACATTCAATATCATTACAGTATATATATGCTATAATAGACAGATTTACAGACAGACAGATACATAGACAGACAGACAGATATACAGAATGTTTACTGTATTTAAAACTATGTAAACAAAGTTCTCATAAACTCTTAAAATAAGAATAACACACTTTATCTTAAGAGCTCCGGACCAAAACGACCAGATACACTACTACTGAATATATTCCCAAAAATATTCATTCACCAATCCAAATCACTTCCATGTGATTCCACAGGTGTATAATAATAAAAGCAGCAGCTAGGCATGCTGGGATTGCTTCTACAATCATTATATTAGTGAAAGAATGGGTCTCAGGCTCTCAGGAGCTCAGTGAACTCCAGCACTGTGGTACAAGTCCAGTTGTAAAATTTCACTGCTAAAGATTCCACAGCCAACTGTCAGTGATATTAAAACACAGTGGAAGAGACTGGGAACCACAGAGACTAAAATAAAATAACAGAGCGGAGTCAGCGGATGCTGAGAATACTTTTGGCAATATAGTGTTTAATACAGTATTAGCAAATTAGCAAAAAAAAAAAAATGCAACAGTCGACTATATAAGGTATCATAAAGGGGCATTCTCCTCCAATCACAGCTTTGGAAAAATATAAACACGTGTATATATATATATATTCAATAGATCTAATTCAAATTTTGATATTTCAGAGTATTGTTGCTGCTATAGCGAAAATTCTTTGCGATACGACAAAAAAATGGACTTTTTAAAAATGTATTTCAAAAAATACAATACTCCAGAATAATATTACATTTTTTATTCAGTACATAAACGATAAGTGTTTAATACATATAGTACAAACAAAATTTAATACATGACAGAAAAAAAGTAATTTAACCATACCGCAAAACTGAAGTGCAGCATATGTGTGGCATATAAACTACAAACAGACAATTAAAAATAAATATAGTAATTAAATAAATAAATACAAAATTAACTGCTTACAAGAATATCAGGATATCACTATGATTATTTATATATATATATATATATATATATATATATATATATATATAATTCAGCATATATAAAATATATATATATATAAAATTCAGCAACACATTTTTTTCCACCTAAAAATGACCAAAAAATAACTAAAAAACACACTTTTGGTGTTCGATCGAATGACTGATTGATAACATTTTTGATGACGCAATCAAATCACATCCGTTAGATGTTTAAAAAAAAAGTTCAGTGTTCAGTAAATACTTTAATACTTTAATACTTTTTTTTTGAGACATTTAGACTTATCCGTTTCTTAAACAGTCATAAATGCCTGAAAAAGTATTTGGTATTTAGTATTTGGTATTTAGTATTTGGTATTTAGGGTTTGGTATTTGGTATTCATCCAAATTCTGTTCAATTACATTGCATCTGTACTGTAATCTGTATTCTGCTGTAAATATGGTCACTAAAAGTATGGATTAACTATATACGTTTTGTTATATAGTCTATAGTATTAAATAATTACATCTAATGATCTGCAATTTATCAGTTAGAGATGCACACTTTCAGTGTTCAATAAAATAAGCACTAAAATAAAGACTAAAAGAATCATTTATACTGTTATAAAAAGCAACACACAAATATATTTAGGCTGTTTAGTTTATTTAACGATGAAAAAGTGATCAAAATGAACAAAAACCTATGAGTAAAAAAGGCTTGTTCAGTATTTAAACAAAAAAAAGTTACGATATTAATAAAACTAAACATTAGTTATTTAGTTAAAAAACAGTATGTAACTTCCATCACCTGATCTGGCCAAAAAAAGCAAAAAACAATAGGAAAAGAAAAAATCTACTCAGAAATCTGCTTCATTTTTGGGGCGGTCCTGATAAGTGCCAGTTTCATCATCATAACGTTTTTTAAATTGCTGTAACAAACATGTTACTACACTAATATATCAGAGCATACATAGTTAATTAGCTATAAATTAACCACCAATGTAATTTCCAACACTTGATCTGACTTTAAAAATGCAAAAATGCTTCTTCTACTCAGAAGCTTCCACTAGGTGGCGCCATTCTACAGCACATAATACTGAATGTCTTTTCTCAGTCAAATCTGCAGAATTGTAAAGCCTGAATCTGAGCTAAAACACTGCAAATTCATAATTAAAGGTTAATAATTATGTATGATTAATATATATATATATAATTCAGTTCAGTCCATATAGCTCATACATTTACAATAAGCTGCACAAACAAACTTGTATCTCCCCAAAACTAGGGGACAATCATAATTTTGGAGCATTTCTATTGGTACATTCTGTGTGAAATTCTAATAAAATATAATGTAAACAGCTGTGAGATGCAGGTTATGTCTAAACGTGACATAAAACAGCTTCTAAAACTAAAAATAAACTAAAACTAAAATTTTTATTCCTTTCAACTATCTGTATTAATTATCATTAAAGTCATTCTACCTCCTACCAGCATTTTGGAGCATTTCTATTGGTCCATTTGATGTGAAATTCTGATACAATATAAATAACAGCTGTGAGATTCAGGATATGTCAAAAAGTGACATAAAACAGCTTCTAAAACTAAAAATAAACTAAAACTAAAATTTAATTCCTTTTAACTATCTGTGTTAATTATCATTAGTCATTCTACCTCCTACCAGCATTTTGGAGCATTTCTATTGGTGAAATTCTGATACAATATAAAGAACAGCTGTAAGATGCAGGTTATGTCAAAAAGTGACATAAAACCGCTTCTAAAACTAAAATTTGTTCATCTTTCTTTATCAATTGTGAAATTCTGATACAATATAAATAACTGCTGTGAGACGCAGGTTATGTCAAAAAGTGATGTAAAAAAACCTTCTAAAACTAAAAATAAAAACTAAAATTCTAATACTTCTGATATTTCTGTGTTAATTATCATTACAGTCATTCTACCTCCCACCAGCATTTTGGAGCATTTCTATTGGTCCATTCATTGTAAAATTTTGATTTACTAAAACTAAACTAAAATTCTGATTCCTTTCATCTCATTCTTTTTGGTCTATTCTGCGTTAAATTCTAATAAAATATAATATAAGCAGCTGTGAGATTCAGGTTATGTCAAAAAGTGATTTGAATCAGCTTTTAAAACTAAAATTAAACTAAAACTAATATTTGAATTCCTTTCATCTTTCTGTATTAATTAGGAAATTCTGATACAATATAAAGAACACCTGTGAGATTCAGGATATGTCAAAAAGTGACATAAAACAGCTTCTAAAACTAAAATTCCAATTTCTTTCATCTTTCTGTATTAATTATCATTAGTCGTTCTATCTCCCACCAGTGGACGGTTCACCAGTATACCCAGACATTCCCCAGCAGTGCACACCAGTCCATTCACATTCACTGTAACACACACACACTGCACACTCTACTGTAACACACACACACTGCACACTCTACTGTAACACACTGTAGGGAGGAAGTGCACGCTAGCTGAACAGTAGGGAAAAGTTAGTAGTGTAGAAGTGGTTGATTTGGGACGCAGCCGGGATTCAGATCGGGACCTGTGGTACTTTATGATTATACAGTAATTCTATAGATTGTAGAATAAAGAGAATGTTCTATAACTGGAGATTAATCAGTAAATAGATTATATGTTTTTATTTTAAGGAATTTTATGCTGTTTATGTTTTCTCTTGTTTTGAAGATGAATGTGTGAATGATTTAACTGTGTGTGTGTGTGTGTTTTTGTGTGTGTGTGTGTGTGTGTGTGTGTGTGTGTGTGTTGTTGATTAATACGGTTATTGTTGTAACGGTTGGGATCATCTGAAAGTGTAGAGTAGTATTGATGTAATGTATTAGAATTTCATTCTGGAAATAAATTTAATTGAAAAAAAGAGTTTTTTTTTTTAAATTTTTTGCCTGAAGCTCCTCCCCTTTCCAACCACTTATTCTGAACTCTTATTCTGTAGTCACCCAGATCTGGAATTGAACCCCATCTCTCCCACATGATGTGGTAGCTCACTAGCATGTAGTGATGTTATCCACTAAACCACACCATGTTCAATTCCAGGTCTGGGTGACTGAATGCTGTGATGCACCAATAAGAGTCCTTGGGCAAGACTCCCAACACTAATGTATTTTTCGCATTATAAGGCGCATTTTATGCAACTCTAGTAACTAGTAGTAAGGAACAGGGGTGTTGCCAAGTTTTGCTTCTAATTCAGCAGCTCTCGTCGCTCGTCGATGAGTGAGACGAGACCAAAAAACGAGCGCTGGATGTTAATCTACACTGATTTCCTCTTATTTGGGTGTGTAAAGTGCTTTTGTTTATTTACAGTAAGCTTAGATTGCCTCTAAAGCTGGAGGATTAGCATTAGCATTAGTATCTAACCGCAGACACGCAGTTCTAATACATCAGCTCACAGATGCAGCCTTGTGCAGATCCACATCACCCTAGGAGTGATGAGGGGAAAGAGAGAGCACCATCTACTGTACTGTACCCACCCAGAGAGAGCAAGACCAACTGTGCTCTCTCGGGGCTCCGTCAGCTGATGGCAAGCTGCATAACTGGGATTCAAACCAGCAATCTCCTCCCAATCATAGTGGCAACACTTTAGATCACTGGACCACTCTACGCCAATTTGTTATCATTCTTATCTACTTTTAGGACTTCTAACTTCTGGTTTTTGTTAGTTAAATTTATGCAGAAATATATAAAATTACGGTTCAAAATTTGACAAATTTACGATGATTTTTTTTTGAAAGGCAGACAGAAGTAAATTTATGCAAAGAAGGACAGATTTAAAGACAGATGGATTGACCCAGAACAATAGACAAATCTTCAACACACGAAATACAGAGATCTGGAGCTTAACGAGGATCATTTGCATAACTAACGAGGTTCTGGGCTATAATTCACACTGCTTTTCTGTTTAGCATAAGCTTCAGTAATCTGCACCTATAGAAATGATGAGCAGGTCCAGTAAATCTGCTTTATCTCCTATAATAACAGCTTCTCTACCAGACCTGACAGAACCTTCTCCAGTTTATGTTCTAAATCTCAAACTCCGCCTCTTTTCTCACCACAAACTTCAAACCTCAGACTCGTCTCCACTGAGCTCGATAAAACCTCCACACTCTGACTACAGGACGTCCTCCTTCCTTCAAACACAGCCAGGAGAGAGAAGAGTTAAATCAGGACACCTCGTTTCTCATTCTTAACTCCTTATTTCTCATCCTCAGTCTTCACTTCTTACTTCCCAAGCCTCATTACTCATTTCTCACTCATCACTCCCCAATTCTCACTCCTCACTTCTGACTTCTCAAACCTTATTACTACTTCCCCCCTCCACACCCCACAATTCTCATTCTTAACTCTGTGTTTCTCATCCTCAGTCCTGACCTCTAACTTTCCAGTACTTATTACTCATGTCTCATTCATCACTCCTTGACTCTCACTCCTCACTTCTGGCTTCTCAAACCTTATTACTCATTCTCTCAGTCATCAGTGGTCAGTCCTTACTTCTGACTTCTTAAATATTATTACTTGTTTCTCACTCATTACTCTTCAATTCTCATTCCTCACTCTTCTTCAATCTATATTATTCAAGTCTCAATCCTCAGTCCTCCCTTCTGAATCCTTATTACTCTTTTTCTCATTTATCACTTCTCATTCCTCACTCCTTAATTCTCCAACCTTTTACTCGTTTCTCACCCATCACTCCCCAATTCTCATTCCTCACTTTTGACTTCCCAGCCCTTATTACTCATTTCTCAGTCCTCATGTCTGACTTCACACCTTATTATTCACTTCCCACTCCCCAATTCTCATCCCTCACTTTTGACTTCTCAATTCTAATACTCGTTTCTCCCTCCTCAATTCTCATTCCTCGCACTTCAACTCTCAAACCTTGTTGTTGTCAATTCTCATTTCGCACTTCTGAATTTCTCAATACTCACTACCAGTTTCTGACTTCTCACTCTTAAGTTCTCATTTCTCACTCTTCAATTCTCAAACCTTTTTACTTGTTTCTCACTCATCACTCCCCAATTCTCACTCCTCAGTTCTGACTTTCCAATTCTTATTACTTATTTTTCATTTCTCCCTTCTCTATTCTCAAACCTTATTTCGTGTTTCTCACTCATCACTTATAAATTCTCATTCCTCACTTCTGGCTTCTAAATCCTTACTGCTCATTTCTCCCTCCTAAATTCTCATTCCTCATTTCTTACTTCTCAATTCTAATACTCTATTACTCAATTCTCATTTCTCACTCTTCAATTCTCAAACCTTATTACTAATTTTTTTACTTCTCAATTCTCATTCTTCACTTCTGACTTCTCAGACTTTATTACTAATTTCTCAGTCCTCACTTTCCATTCCTTATTCCTTATTTCTCTTCCTCAGTCCTCACTTCTCACTCATTCTCAGTCCTCACTTCTTGTTCACGTCTGGCTTTTCAAACCTTATTACTTGTTTTTTACTCATTACTCACCAATTTTTATTCCTAATTCCTTATTTCTCATTCTCTCTGGTTTCTCAATCATTATTACTCATTTCTCATTCCTTGTTTATGAATTGTCACTTTTCATTTCTCACTTCTTAATTCTCATTCTTCTCTCCTTTAGGCTCCATTCTTATTCCTTAATCCTCACTCCTCATTTCTGGCTCATCAGTTCTCATTCCTTTCTCCGTACTTCATATTTCTCATACCTTGTTTCTCATTATTTTTTATTCATTTTATTAGAACATGTTTCTGAACATTATCTGATGCTTCGTAAGAAGAAGTGGATTGAGAAACAGTGTATTAAATGAGGGTCAGTGAATATTAAATGTTGGCCTCAAGGCTGATAAATCTGAAAATCTGTAATTATATGATTATATTCACTCCAGCAGCAGCAGCTTGTTGTTTGAATAGTTAGAATAGTTTATTGAGGTTGTTTTCTTCAGAAAGTGATGATCACATCCTGACCTCCTGCTCTTCACTGTCTCACGCGTCTAATGCTGAGGAATAAACAAGGTTAAACAGCGCTAACGATGACCCAGATCATCTCAAAATAAAGACTAGATAAAGAGAAAACGCAGAATTATCTCTCCGTATTCACCACATCCTTTCCCTTCAGCTGAACTGACGCTCTTCATCAGCAGATCTTCAGAGATCTTAACCTGACCTTGACCTCGTTTTGTTGGAGGAACTTTTATTTTTTTAGGTCAGATGTTATGAAACTTTTCCCTCATTTTTATATATGTGTGCATTCTT
The DNA here is from genome assembly GCF_023375975.1 of Astyanax mexicanus. Lineage (NCBI taxonomy): Eukaryota > Metazoa > Chordata > Actinopteri > Characiformes > Acestrorhamphidae > Astyanax > Astyanax mexicanus. Next base: position 37,169,213 of record NC_064428.1, on the reverse strand, counting down.
CAATATACGTCAGTTAAATCTTCTCTACACTAAAGATCTGTTCCTATAGGGTTTAATTGTTATATCCTTTAAAATAACAACCTTTGGCTCATCAAGATCGTTGACTGTTGTAAATGATGCATATGAAGAGTGTTTTCAAGCTTTTCTTTACATAAAGAAATGTATTTTTTTATTATATATATATAAGAACCCTTAAACTAGTATAGAACCGAATCTTTATACCTTTAACCCTACAGAACCAAAGTGGTTCAGTCAAACAATCAGAACCAAATTGAAAACCTCTGGAATATAATCAAGAGGAAGATGGATGATCACAAACCATCAAACCACCAAACTGAACTGCTTGAATTTTTGCACCAGGAGTAAAGCAGCATAAAGTTATCCAAAAGCAGTGTGTAAGACTGGTGGAGGAGAACATGATGCCAAGATGCATGAAAAAAACTGTGATTAAAAAACACCAAATATTGATTATTTCTGAACTCTTAAAACTTTATGAATATGAACTTGTTGTTTTCTTTACATTATTTGAGGTCTGAAAGCTCTGCATCTTTTTTTTTTTGTTATTTCATTCATTTCTCATTTTCGGTAAATAAATGCTCTAAATGACTAAAATATTTTTATTTGTAATTTGGTAGAAATGTTCTCTGTAGTTTATAGAGTAGCACATAATTGTGAAGTGAAATGAAAATGATGCATGGTTTTTAAAAATTAAATCAAATAAAAATCTGAAAAGTGTGACGTGCAAAAGTAATCAGCCCCCATATCAATACTTCGTAGAGGAACCTTTCGCTGCGATTACAGCTGCAAGTCTTTTGGAGCTTTGCACATCTAGGAACTGAGGTTTTGACCCATTCTTCTTTGCAAAATAGCTCAAGCATCCAGATTGGAGGAGCTTCGCATTGAGGGGTAGCAACTTCTTCCACATGTTTGCTGTTTTCCTGCATGGCTTGTGGCTACAAATGGCAAACAGCACTTGTTATGTCTATCTTTCAACAATGATTTTCTTCCTGACACTCTTTCATAAAGATCAGTTTTTTTACGTTTATAGTTATAGCAGATTCTCCTGATCCACCTGAGTTGTGGATCTCTGCAGCTCCTCCAGAGTGACCATGGGTCTCTCGGCTGCTTCTCTGATCAGTGCTCTCCTCCTCGCTGGATCTTTTAGTTTGGGAGTTTGGGTGGATTATGGTCATGTATTGGTAGGTTTCTAGAAACAGTTGTAGAATTTTTTTTAGGTTTATTTTTGCTGAGTTCCTTCTTGGTCTTCATGATGCTGTTTTTTCACAAGTGTTCTCAATAATAAAGTTGTTAAAAGTGTAAAAAGACTCTTCAAAACGTTTTTAAGCTCATATTGAGTTCAGATCCTCACAATTGATGTTTTCCGCTCTGAAAAATCCGTACAAGAAAAAAAAACGTACAAGAAAAAATATGTTTTGTTTGATTTTTGAGTTGGTGGAACTTTTAGCTTAGTTTTAGTTTTAGCTCCAATATATATCTAAAAGTCTTATATTTGCGGACCTTATATTTACGGACCTTTTTGATTTTTGAGTTGGTGGAACTTTTAGCTTAGTTTTAGTTTTAGCTCCAATATATATCTAAAAGTCTTATATTTGCGGACCTTTTTTCCCTCAAGTTTTATTATTTTTTTTATGATTTTTGAGTTGGTGGAACTTTTAGCTTAGTTTTAGTTTTAGCTCCAATATATATATATAAAAGTCTTATATTTACGGTCTTATATTTACGGTCTTATATTTACGGACCTTTTTGATTTTTAAGTTGGTGGAACTATTAGCTCAGTTTTAGTTTTAGCTCCAATATATATCTAAAAGTCTTATATTTACGGACCTTATATTTACGGTCTTATATTTACGGACCTTTTTGTTTTTTGAGTTGGTGGAACTTTTAGCTTAGTTTTAGCTCCAATATATATATATATAAAAGTCTTATATTTACGGTCTTATATTTACGGTCTTATATTTACGGACCTTTTTGATTTTTAAGTTGGTGGAACTATTAGCTCAGTTTTAGTTTTAGCTCCAATATATATCTAAAAGTCTTATATTTACGGACCTTATATTTACGGTCTTATATTTACGGACCTTTTTGATTTTTGAGTTGGTGGAACTTTTAGCTTAGTTTTAGTTTTAGCTCCAATATATATATATATAAGTCTTATATTTACGGACCTTATATTTACGGTCTTATATTTACGGACCTTTTTGATTTTTAAGTTGGTGGAACTATTAGCTCAGTTTTAGTTTTAGCTTCAATATATATCTAAAAGTCTTATATTTACGGTCTTAAATTTACAGACCTTTTTGAATTTTGAGTTGGTGGAACTTTTAGCTTAGTTTTAGCTCCAATATATATAAAAGTCTTATATTTAAGGACCTTTTTGATTTTTGAGTTGGTGGAACTTTTAGCTTAGTTTTAGTTTTAGCTTCTATATATATAAAAGTCTTATATTTACGGACCTTTTTTTCTCAGATTTTATTCTTTTTTGTATGATTTTTGAGTTGGTGGAACTTTTATTTTGGGTGGATCATGGCCATGTCTTGGTAGGTCTGTAGAAACAGTTGTAGAAAACTTTTTTAGGTTTATTTTTCTTCGTCTTCTCCAGTTTTATTAATTTATTATTTTAAGTGTCAGGGTCTGAATCGCGGCTCGTTATCGTATTAAACTGACAGGTTTTGTGAATGTTCAGATGTGTGTGAGTGTAGCAGCTCTGGATCTGTCAGCGTGTTTAATTCAGCTTTGATAAAATAAAAGTTGGAGGTCTTAAAGGCAGGAGATCAGTCCAAACTTTAAATTGAAAATGTTTCAGTGATGTTTTCCACTGGTTTTAACACCGCTCAGAGTTTCATTACTGAATCAGCCGACAGCTTCTGCTGTTTACACGACGACCTGCCAGACTCCGGGTTTTTAACTCATACTGAGTTCAGATCCTCACAACTGATGTTTTCCGCTCTGAAAATTCCTTAAAAAGCTCTTCTCAGGTAGAATTAATTCATGCTCGCCCCATGTACAATAAAAAAATGTTTTGTATGATTTTTGACTTGGTGGAACTTTTAGCTTAGTTTTAGTTGTAGTTCCAATATATCTAAAAATGCTATACTATACTTCACACTGATTGGTTCATAAGGAAAAAGGAAAAGCAAGGCAAGTTAATGTGTATAGTCACTTTTTTAGACACAGCGGCAACTCAAAGTGCTTTATAGAGGAATTAAAGACTCGATGCAGAAATTATAATATCAATTATAATATCAATTAATCAATTAACTTTTATTTTCACTCGGGAAGAACATTAACGGTAACCCTCATTCACAATGTTGCCAAGCATTTATAACATCAAAGGGACTGAAAACATTTAATAAGAACTAAGATAATAAAATAATAAATAAAAATAATAAAAAAATAAAAGAAGTACTAATATTGAATCAATATTTAATATATATATATATAAATACAATATATATGTAAAACTGAAAATTCTTAGATACCATAAACAAATTTGACACATAAAAAGTAAAACATTCATAAAATATAAAATAAGTAAGAAGATAATAGTAAAAGTAAAGTAAAATGTTAAGAATGATAAGAAATGATTAAATAAATGATGAAAATATAAAACATTGGAATAAGAAAAATAAAAGTAATAATAAATAAATTAAAATAAATTAAATAAATTAAAAATTAAACAAACTAAATACACAACATCTAATTACAAAATATGACATTTAACACGGAAATAAAGTGAATAAAATTGGAATAGAAGAAATCAATTTAATACAAAGTAATGAAAACTAAGAAAACTATGAAATGTATTTCTGTTTATAATAAAGTGGAGTTATGTGTCATAACTAAGTTTTGGGAGTGAGCCACGCCCTCACTCCTCCCACTTCCATCCCTATTTAAACAGTCACTTCCTCTCTACCTACTCATTGAACAAACCTCACACCCACCTCCTCCCCATCTTCCTCCTTCTTTAATTTTATTCTCTTCTCATGTTTCTTTTCATGAGAGGGGGGCTTCGGCTTCCCGCTTTACAGCGAAGCTGCCCCGAACTCCATCCCAAATACTCTGAGTTCGCTCCCCCTCTTTCTTCTTCTCTGCCCAATCAAGGGCGTGGGTCAATACTAGCAAAACAAAGGTTAATCTACAGTTACAGTAGATACAGAATCACCAGCACCAAAATCTCTTGTATAATATATAGCTGTATTACACACAGAGTGATCTATCTTAAGTGTTTATTTATTTTATTGTTGATGATTTTAAGGCTTACAGACAATGAAACCCAAAAATCAGAAATCTAACAAATTAGAATATTATATGAGAGCAATTGATACTTTTGGTAAAGTTACAGTGTGGGCAGTGTGCCAAGTCCTGCTGGAAAATGAAATCCACATCTCCATAAAAGTTGTCAGCAGCAGAGAGAAGCTGTAAGATATGAAGTGCTGTAAGATTTTGTGGAAAAACAAAACTGCACTGACTTTAGACTTGATAATAAAACACAGTGGATCAACACCAGCAGATGACAGACATGACTCTCCAAACCATCACTGATCATCAGTAAATTTTACATTTCATTTAAAGGAAATCAAGGGAGCAGAGTCTGGAGGAACAGTGGAAGATACAGCCTCTCCAGGGAAAAGGTGCTTTTCATGGCGGGGAGCTGAATTTGGAACCATAGTAGTGCCTAAATCTGCACCCCCGCCATGAAAAGCACCCTCTCTCGGCAGCGTGTAGATACAGTTTTCCTGATAAAACTGGAGATAATTGCTTTAGCTAACTTTAATTAGAAATACGCTCCCAAAAGGGGGACAAACCTTTAATGGCGGGAGTGTGCTTTCAAAATAAAAGTTTATTTTAAAACCATTCCTGCTTTTTCTGCAGTATCATTTTTGTGGTGAACAAATCCTCCTATTTCCCCTCTGCTTCCTCCAATGGTCCTACTTTTTCAGAATGCACATTTTTTTTATGTTTTAGCAGGATAAAGCTCGTCCCCAAACCTGTCCTGACTGATTCTGACTTTTTTTTCACCATAATTGGTGATAATTAACACTCTAA